>NC_090937.1:892059441-892367767 GCF_040938575.1 Ambystoma mexicanum | reverse complement strand
CCATGGAATCTTTGTCACGCCCTGTGTAACTGCTGCTATTGTCCATTAATACACATTCGTCGATTTAGGAGTGGTATGAATTCAGACGACTCATTATTTTGAGAGGCGTGCTGATGTCATAAAAAGGATCTATTGAGCCTTTCCACTGAATGGAAGTGCAGCTTTTTGTGATCATGAATAATTCACACCTTACAGTAGAGTCAACAATGACACATGTGTGTATGTAGAAAATCATGACGGTTTTGATATTCCCCTTGGAATGCAACATACAGATACTATATGTTTATGTTCAGAGAACCGATCTAAACACTCAAGCAGTGCCAGTATGAATGAAGCAAATGGCCTAGCCCGCTCCTCAATGTATTGCTCAAGAGACACCACGCATGGCAAGTGATTACGCCACCCGTTTGCTAATACCATAATCTACTTTGCCATAGCCGAAGTTACAGAATGGGTCATATGTAAATTGCACTGTTTTTCGTGGTTCCTCTTCTCAGGTGATAGGAATCATGGGTCAACCGTCCCTAAGTAGGATGACAGAGTGGAATCTTCAATGTCATAACCTAATGGGGGGAGGGAGGGGTTCTGTCTCTGTCTGCCACAACTAATTGACAAGGATACCGGGAGAGCTGGGCACCTCATCCATTGCAACGTTACATTGCATTGGTGTGGCCCTCTTGGTTGTCATACTTTTGGGTGGGTTAGGTAGTGGACAGAGAAGTATGCCACATCTATCATTTGTCAAAAAGGTTCTTGCATATCTATGCACCAGTTAGGATTATTTGTGCACATTGTGAAAAAGGATACAAAAGCCCTTTAAAGAGGTGAGTCTTTCATCTAGTGTGCAGGTACATTCCAGAGGGCACAACCATGGTATACATGATTGCTCTGCAGATTACAGTTCCTGTACCAAACGTATGGGAAATTAATTAGCAGAGAGCCATTTTCCAACACTAGAGTGGGCCCTCACACTATTTGCACGTTTTATGAGGAAATGCCACGCTAACAAGCAGAAACCTGTCAGAGTGCAACATTTCATAATGTGCAATGAGGTGCAATGAGGTGTTAGAGTGAGCGAGACCAGCAACAACATTTATGGGGTCTAAGCTGGCCGCTTAACTGTTTCATTTTTTAAAACTGTAGCAACCCTGTCCTCTTTCTCTTCCCACTGATTGCCAGTTGCATTGATCGATGCCCCAGAAAGTTTGCAATTGGGAAGACTCCAAAACTGACCTCTTCCTGCTAAATGCTTCAACGTTCGGACAATGCAGAGTTTGGGGACACTATTATGGTGGATCATCAGGGCCCCACAGCTCCTGAAATTATGGGTTGCACATCCCCTCCAGAAAAGAAGGTGAGGCCAGCACCTGAAAGCCACATTAGACAATAGAAAAATGGTGCAAGATGGGTGCTGTGAAAAACCTCGTTTTTAATTTAAAAAAAAAGCTTATTCAGAGGTGTCAGGTAAAGGAAAATAAATCTTGATATGGATATTACGTTAAAGCAAAACAAAACGTGATGACTGGGCGATTTAGAATGAATCGTAACCTCTGGTGCAGCTCTGAACAACCCTCCAACCTATCATTCTTTAGCCTGTAATCCATTACAGAAAAGGGAAACGACCATATGCAAGTCAGGCTTGGTCCCACCCCCAAAAGGAGCAGTGCAGCCCGGACTGCTAGGTCACATCCCTTTTGCACAAGACCAAATGCATCCCCAAACCTGTTTTAACCCTGAATGGGTGTCATCAGTGAGGAGAAGCTTGGATCACTGGGCCGAGCAGGCTCGGGACCCACGTCTGGGCATACCTGTCCCACTCAGGGTGACTAAAGCAAAACAAAAGATGATGGCCAGTAGGAAACTTTGCTTTTGCTGGATATTAGGTTAATTTGCTCTTCTTAATTGTCTGATGTCCATCTGAAAGACACATACTACCTTGCTGAGATACAATGTTCTGCATCTCCGCAAGCACCATGTCACATATTTATTTTATCCCTATTGTTGATACACACACATCGAAATTGTGTTCCTCCACTCTTTCCATAGTGGGGCTCTAAGTATTTCCCAAACCTCCCATTCACAAGGTGTTATCTATGCACAAAATGTTTAATTACTAACTGTCCTGCTATTATGGATGGCCTACAAATGGTGCGCAATTAAAACCACCATCCAAAGCAGCCATTCCTGTCTATGTGTGTATGATACAGAAGCACACAATAACCTTGGTGATTATTGTGTGGGGGGGGGGAGATCAGCGTCTGGGTGCACTACTCGTGGGTGGCATACACGACCAGGTGGCAGGGGTGGGGACGCCAATAAAAATAGATATTTCTGGAGGTATAGTACTGGAGCAAGTAGAAATGACTTACAATCAGCTTACACTAACAGTGACATTTAGTCACATGAATGCCAATATGTTCTGAATACAAAGCGTTATTTATAATGGATGGAGAGGTGAAGTTGCAAAAATGCAAGGGAAACTCAGCGGTTATTTGCCAGGGAGGGGATTACAGTGCTTGAGCTCACCCGTTCCCTTCTGGACATTGGTATCCTCGGAACGAACATACTGGCTATTGCCTTAATATAAAATGATGTTGCACAAAAAGAAAATGCTATAATTAATAATGAGGTAGGGAAATGAGATGGAGAGTTAATTTGTGGGGAGGATCCTTCTCCAGGACACGGAAACATTCTTGGCCTTTCAGGGGAAGCATTCTCGATAGCCTTTCCATTACTTTAGTTGTTCATTGTAGTTACCTCGCCTCTTCTTTGCCTCTACGTCAGAATTGGTGAAATTGACAGATCGAGACGCAGCAAATTCTGAGTGCGTGTCTATAGTAATGGCTGCATTTCACGTCTCTCTCGTTTTTAAGCGTTACACAGACCATTGTTGCATCAACAGATGTATTGCCATGTAGAGTATTATCCGTTACTTCAACAGCATGCTATGTGGCGTTCACATTTAAAGTGTAAAATAACCCCTTTCAAGACAGCCATTCCTATCTATTTGGGATGCAACTAAAGTGATAAGTACTTCTGATGGTTGCTGTGGTGAAAGGCAGAAGAGCAGCATGTTTATGATACTGCCTTATTGTACAATGGTTCAAAATACTGAACCTAAAGACACATTAGCTATCATGATCATGCAAACAATTTTATTTTTATTGTTGTGACTCAAGCCCATGAGTGTGTTTGGGGTTTCTTGGACAATAATCTCATATAACCTTTTCGTACTGACACAAGTAAATATAATCAAGACATTGAAATAATGACTGGACAAGTGACAGTATAAACATCATACCCCATACACAAATGATTGTTATTAATAATGCATGGTGAGTCACAGTTGCAAAAAACTAAAACAGAGGAAATGGGCTTTGGTTGACTCATGAAAGCCCACATTTTATCCGTGACGAAATGGTACACAGGTTTCCCTGTGAGCATTGGTCAGCTCAGTGGGTAAACTGGATATTCAGTGAATTTACAAATGCATTCCTCACCCAGCTCATCCAGGCTACCTCCATCTTGATGTATACTATTTCAATGCATGACTGAACTAAAAAAAAAAAAACATATATTTCGGGGACTGGCATACTATGGGTGCTTTTGCATTTGTTATGCCAATCGTTGCCCCAAATGTAATAGGGACATACTGGAAAAGAAGCAAACAGTTGTTTATATTGTACAAAGAAATATGTTATTTCATAATAGTGGGAGGAAAAATAACATGTGATCTTTGGTGGGGTGGAATGACCCCACAACTCCTGCAACTCCTGTCCTCTCTGGCAAGGGTGCTAACTCTTTGTCCACCAATTCTCTAGAAAAAAATATTGCTGGAGAGGTTATCATTATGGCAGTAGCAGGCAAGCTGGAGGAACGGATCGAGTGGTAATGGCCGGGTCCCAAGTTAATGCCGAGCACCATGAATGGTCCTGTTTAGGTTTATGGATTTATAGAGCGCACCAGGTACCCATAGGCTTACGAGCACTTAACGAACATACAATGAACTTGACCTAACACATATAAAAGAGAAGAGGATAGATGCATTGACAAAAGAATAATCCGAAGGTGCATTTCCAGGAGTTCTTGTCACTGCTACCACCGGATCCAGCTTGCCAGATTGTGAGTTATTGCCATTAACACCCCAGGTTTCCAATTCGGAAACCTGGGATGCTGAAAAAGTGCTGTGCGTCAAGTCCATGAATAGACAAACAGGATTTTGCATGCACTGTGGCAGTCAAAGTCACGATTTTCCACCCAAATAATTCCATGAATCAGGCCCTTAATTACCAAGATATCCAAACAGTCATTTTCCCAACACAATTATATTTAACTGTCTTCCTCACACTTCAAATGACGGCACACTTGTTTTTCCGGGCTGGTGGTGATTCCTGAAAAAGCAAGCATTTCTTCACATAATTATAGAAAGTAAGTGCACAGAAATGTGTTAGCAATGTTATTAATTCTATCAAAGAAAAATTCTATCCCATTTATTCACACACTCCGCTCATAATCCATTTTCCTATTTCAGCCAAAACTGCACAAACTGATCTCAAAGCAGTGTGATTCCTATTGCGTCGATCAGTGCAATTCTTCTAGCTTACTTTAGTTCCACCTGAACTCGTTCCTACAATACCTGCAAGCTCAATAGCCAACAGGCAACTCCCTGAGCAGTCTGGATCACATTTCTGAACGTCCGGATGCAATAATGTCGGTGGAGAATCTAGGTCAAGTCCCAGAGAAACAGTAGAAGCGATGCCCCGGGCCAGTCAACTAGACCCATGGATTTAGCTTAATGGGCCTGCATTACAACTGGGTTCCACTGGGAAAAAAGAACCATTGAAAAACTATTTGTGAACCAGGCTCTATGAGTTGATGGTTTCAAACATGAAGACACTGTTTTTCTTAACTTGATTGCACAATTGTTTTACTTTTATCTTTTAAATGCACACCTGTATTTTCATTTTTAAAGCCTCGTCTTTTTTTGTTTTTGTTTTCCATGCTTGTGTTTTTGACTCAAACCTTCAATATTATGTAGTTGTCATGTAATTGTTATGCAATGAATGGTATGTAATGAAACACGCTTTGGCAAAGCCAACAGTTTTGGCTTTTGTATAGGTATTGGATAGTAGTTTGACAGGCACTGAGATCATACGTGTTATGAAACGAAATGAGGCAGTTGCGCTATAGTTTATTTGTTTAGGATAGAGGTGATGATGGAGCTGAACAAGAACCATGCACGTGCACGTGGGTACAGCGAGAGATCCTGCAACCTAAGCCATCACATTGCCCTCCAAGTGCCAATGTCGGGGAAAGCTGTGGCCACCCGAGACCAGAGTCTGACAATGCATTATGCAACCAAGCAGTATATTAACCCCTTAAGTGCCAAGGCCGAGTATGCTTGTCCTTTTTGCATAGACTTGCATAGACATGCACAATACCCTGGCACAAAGACACTAGCCTATTTCATAAATAGCAACGCGAATAAACACTATGTGCAGGGTTGCAATGGTCTATGTGTTTGATTGTATGCATGTTGTGGTGATTGATTGCACGAGTCACCCGTGAACATGAATGTGATGCTGTGCAGCCTGACTATTTTGTGCCGTTGGCAACTGTGGGTTCTGCATAGGATGGGACATGTTTCAGTTCACTGCATAAAATACGATTCAAAGTGTAATATATGTCATACCGTAAGAGACGTCAATATATCATGGCCTAATCAAATCTCACATTGGCGCACAGTTCAGATTTATTGGGTGGTAGCTGTTGAGTGCATTAAGTTGCGTGACCTATGTGAGTCTAAAGACGAGACTAGCTACATGTAAATGCTGCACTTGTTTATTTCATTTGTATTCGTTACATTAATATTCTATGTCCTACCATGACAGATCATTCTATTTATAGTATCCGTAAAGTCAGAGATCTCAGTCATTTCTGAATGTGTCATGTCAGATACTATTCCAATATCATATTACTTCAACATGCCCCCTCAATTATAAATAATATAACCACGTATCTGCTGAGAAAAACAAAGAGGTGATAACTGGCAGCTGAAGAATGAATGGCTGCAGGTTTAACCAGAGCAATGCCAGAGGTTAAGATTAAATATAAACCTTCCAGCCATCACCTATTTTGTTTTGCTGTGGTCACCCCGAGTAAGACGGGTATGCCCAGACGTGAGTCCTGGCCTGCTGGCATAGAAACCCAAGCTACTCCTCGCTGATGATGTCCAATGAGGTAAAAAACTTGTCTGAGGATGCTTGTGGTCTAGTGCAGAAGGGGTGTGACCAAGCAGCTTGGACTGGACGTCTCCTTTTAGGGTGTGACCGAGCCTGCTTTGCATATGTATGTCCCCTTTAGTAATGACTTGGAAGGGGAAAAGCGATGGTCTGAAGGGTTGCCCACAGCGATGCCAGAGGTTAAGAATGATTCCAAAGCTTCTAGCCATCACCTCTTTTGTTTCACATATCTGCGGAGCCCACATCTTGAAAGCCAGCAGAATTGGTAAATGTTTCCCACCCCCAATTCTACCTTTTACAAAGCATCCCATGCCAGTAGATGCCATTTAGTGTGACACGATCCCAAATTCGGACCTAAACTTTCAGATCCACCTTGGAAATGTCCATAGCATTTGTTTATAAGCAGACATTTATTACGACACTCTTACGGGGCAACACATCACGTGAGTTATTTCTCTTCTCCCTGACTTGCAATTCACTTTTAATGAAAAAGACTTGATAAATAAAGATATATGTGTAGCAACGACTTCACCTTGGTTTCACCTCTGCGCTGGCTTGCATTTGAGTGATGCAAATGATTGTCAAATCTTTCCTAATTGAGGTGGGTCCCCGCCAAAAAAGGTGTTTAAAAAACGATATTGAATGTGTAACCAAAACCCATGACTTGACATTTATAATTTGCTGAAACAAGGCTTTGCATGAGCGAGGCACCAGAAATAGGGAGAACAGGGGTTCCTTTTAATGAGCATGATCCTGATTTGGAATTCAAGGTAGCATTTCACACACATAAAAAGTAATAGCATGAAATGTGCACTTCTAGGCCCATCCAAAATATTCCTCCAGGCTAGCACCTTTCTATAGAAAATAATAATAAAAGAAGCCTCTGCATGGTGGGAACATTGTTAGAGCTGTAGCATGCGTGTAGCAAGTAGGGCAAAACACACATGTGGGTATGCACAATTGCCACCTCCCTTTCCAGAATCAGTGGCATTATATCTTTTATAGTTTTGATACATGTCCTTCCTTCCTTCCTTCCTTCCTTCCTTCCTTCCTTCCTTCCTTCCTTCCTTCCTTCCTTCCTTCCTTCCTTCCTTCCTTCCTTCCTTCCTTCCCTCTCTCTAACTCACTTCTTCCTTCCTTCCTTCCTTCCTTCCTTCCTTCCTTCCTTCCTTCCTTCCTTCCTTCCTTCCTTCCTTCCTTCCTTCCTTCCTTCCTTCCTTCCTTCCTTCCTTCCTTCCTTCCTTCCCTCTTTCCCTCCCGACTTTCCTTCCTTCCTTCCCTCCCTCCCTCCCTCCTTCCTTCCTTCCTTCCTTCCTTCCTTCCTTCCTTCCTTCCTTCCTTCCTTCCTTCCTTCCTTCCTTCCTTCCTTCCTTCCTTCCTTCCTTCCTTCCTTCCTTCCTTCCTTCCTTCTTTCCTTCCTTCCTTCCTTCCTTCCTTCCTTCCTTCCTTCCCTTCCTTCCCTCTTTCCCCCTCCCTTCCTCTTTCTATGCCATCTTTCTTCCCCTCCCCCTCCCTTCCATCCCCCTTCCTTACCTCCCTCCCCTCCCTTCCTCCTTCCTTCCTTCTGGCCCTCCCTCCTTCCTTCCTCCCTCCTGACCTTCCTTCCTTCCTTCCTTCCTTCCTTCCTTCCTTCCTTCCTTCCTTCCTTCCTTCCTTCCTTCCTTCCTTCCTTCCTTCCTTCCTTCCTTCCTTCCTTCCTTCCTTCCCTCATTCATTCCTTTCTTCCTTCCCTACCTCCCCCACCCTTATGTCATGCTTCTTTCCCTCCCCCTACCTCCCTTCCCTCCTTCCTTACCTCCCTCCCCTCCCTTCCTCCTTTCTTCCCTCTGGCCCTCCCTCCTTCCCTCCCTTCCTTCCTTCCTTCCTTCCTTCCTTCCTTCCTTCCTTCCTTCCTTCCTTCCTTCCTTCCTTCCTTCCTTCCTTCCTTCCTTCCTTCCTTCCTTCCTTCCTTCCTTCCTTCCTTCCTTCCGTCCCTCATTCCTTCCTTCCCTACCTCCCCCCACCCTTATGCCATCCTTCTTCCCCTCCCCTTCCTCCCTTCCCTCCTTCCTTCCCTCTTTCCCCTCCCTTCCTCTTTCTATGCCATCTTTCTTCCCCTCCCCGCTCCCCCCATCCCTCCTTCCTTAACTCCCTCCCCCTCCCTTCCTCCTTCCTTCCTTCCTTCTGGCCCTCCCTCCTTCCCTCCCTTCCTTCCTTCCTTCCTTCCTTCCTTCCTTCCTTCCTTCCTTCCTTCCTTCCTTCCTTCCTTCCTTCCTTCCTTCCTTCCTTCCTTCCTTCCCCTTCCTTTTCCCTTCCTTTCCTCCCATCTTCCTTCCTTCCCTTCCCTCTTGCTTTTCTCCTTCCTTCCCTCCCTCCCCCTCCCTTCATCCTTCCTTCCTTCCCTCTTTCCCTCCCCCCCTTCCTTCCTTCCTTCCTTCCTTATCTCCCCCACCATTATGCCATCCTTCTTTCCGTCCCTAGCCCTCCCTTCCCTTCTTCGTTACCTCTTTCTTCCTCCCTTTCTCTTTCTATGCCATCTTTCTTTCCCTCCCCCTCCCTCCCATCCCTCCTTACTTACCTCCCACCCCTCCCTTCCTCCTTCCTTACTTCTTTCCCTAACCTACCTCCCCCCCTCCCTTCTTCCTTCCTTCCTTCCTTCCTTCCTTCCTTCCTTCCTTCCTTCCTTCCTTCCTTCCTTCCTTTCTTTCCTTCCTTCCTTCCTTCCTTCCTCTTCTTTTCCTTCTTTTTCTTCCTTCCTTCCTTCCTTCCTTCCCTCTCTCTCTCTAACTCCTTCCTTCCTTCCTTCCTTCCTTCCTTCCTTCCTTCCTTCCTTCCTTCCTTCCTTCCTTCCTTCCTTCCTTCCTTCCTTCCTTTCCTTCCTTCCTTCCTTCCTTCCCCCTTCCTTATGCCATTCTTCTTTCCCTCCCCACCCTCCTCCCTCCCTCCCTTCCTTCCTTCCTTCCTTTCCTTCCTTCCTTCCTTCCTTCCTTCCTTCCTTCCTTCCTCCTTCCTTCCTTCCTTCCTTCCTTCCTTCCTTCCTTCCTTCCTTCCTTCCCTACCTCCCCCACCCTTATGCCATCCTTCTTTCCCTCCCCCTTCCTCCCTTCCCTCCTTCCTTCCCTCTTTCCCCCTCCTTTCCTCTTTCTATGCCATCTTTCTTCCCCTCCCCCTCCCATCCCTCCTTCCTTACCTCCCTCCCCCTCCCTTCCTCCTTCCTTCCTTCTGGCCTTCTTCCTTCCTTCCTTCCTTCCTTCCTTCCTTCCTTCCTTCCTTCCTTCCTTCTCCTTCCTTCCTTCCTTCCTTCCTTCCTTCCTTTCCCTTCCTTTCCTCCATCCTTCCTTCCTTCCCTTCCTCTTCATTTTCTCCTTCCGTCCCTCCCCCTCCCTTCATCCTTCCTTCCTTCCCTCTTTCCCTCCCTCCCTCCCCCCTTCCTTCCTTCCTTCCTTCCTTCCTTATCTCCCCCACAATTATGCCATCCTTCTTTCCGTCCCTATCCCTCCCTTCCCTTCTTCGTTACCTCTTTCTCCCTCCCTTTCTCTTTCTATGCCATATTTCTTTCCCTCCCCCCTCCCTCCCATCCCTCCTTCCTTACCTCCCACCCCCTCCCTTCCTCCTTCCTTACTTCTTTCCCTAACTACCTCCCTCCCCCTCCCTTCTTCCTTCCCCTTCCTTCCTTCCTTCCTTCCTTCCTTCCTTCCTTCCTTCCTTCCTTCCCTTCCTTCCTTCCTTCCTTCCTTCCTTCCTTCCTTCCTTCCTTCCTTCCTTCCTTCCTTCCTTCCTTTCCTTCCTTCCTCTCTCCCTCCCTTCCTTCCCTCCTACTTTCCCTCCTTCCTTCATTTCCCTTCCTTCCTTCCTTCCTTCCTTCCTTCCTTCCTTCCTTCCTTCCTTCCTTCCTTCCTTCCTTCCTTCCTTCCTTCCTTCCTTCCTTCCTTTCTCCCTCCCATCCTTCCCTCCTACTTTCCCTCCTTCCTTCATTTCCCTTCCTTCCTTCCTTCCTTCCTTCCTTCCTTCCTTCCTTCCTTCCTTCCTTCCTTCCTTCCTTCCTTCTTTCCTTTCCTCTCTCTAACTCCTTCCTTCCTTCCTTCCTTCCTTCCTTCCTTCCTTCCTTCCTTCCTTCCTTCCTTCCTTCCTTCCTTCCTTCCTTCCTTCCTTCCTTCCTTCCTTCCTTCCTTCCTTCCTTCCTTCCTTCCTTCCTTCCTTCCTTCCCTCTCTCTAACTTCCTTCCTTCCTTCCTTCCTTCCTTCCTTCTTCCCTCCCTCCCTTCCTTCCTTCCTCTCTCTAACTCCTTCCTTCCTTCCTTCCTTCCTTCCTTCCTTCCTTCCTTCCTTCCTTCCTTCCTTCCTTCCTTCCTTCCTTCCTTCCTTCCTCCTTCCTTCCTTCCTTCCTTCCTTCCCCCTTCCTTATGCCATTCTTCTTTCCCTCCCCTCCCCTCCTTCCTCCCTCCCTCCCTCCCTCCCTCCCTCCCTCCCTCCCTCCCTCCCTCCCTCCCTCCCTCCCTCCCTCCCTCCCTTCCCTTCCTTCCTTCCTTCCTTCCTTCCTTCCTTCCTTCCTTCCTTCCTTCCTTCCTTCCTTCCTTCCTTCTTCTTTCCTTCCTTCCTTCCTTCCTTCCTTCCTTCCTTCCTTCCTTCCTTCCTTCCTTCCTTCCTTCCTTCCTTCCTTCCTTCCTTCCTTCCTTCCTTCCTTCCTTCCTTCCTTCCTTCCTTCCTTCCTTCCTTCCTTCCTTCCTTCCTTCCTCCCTCCCCTCTCCCTCCCTTCCTTCCTTCCTTCCCGCCGTCGCATTCTCCCAGATCGCTTTATTCCTTCAAACATGTTTAGCACAGATGGCCTTCTGTAAATAACTAGGCTGGCGTAACAAGCACAGATTGCGTTTTTACTTTCGTGTAAACCTTCATTGAGTGACATCTACTGGTAGAAATAGAGCACTAAGATCCTTCGGTAATTCTTTCATTAGTTAACACTGAACACTCTTTCCCACAACTGCCAAAGGAGAAGGGCTATGTATCCATGCTTTATTTAGATGCAGATCTTCACATCCTCTCATATGTTAACATCAGGAGATTCCAAGGCGCTGCCACGTGTAATGAGCTTCACGTCTGGCGTTTTATGCAGTGCAGACCTAGCTGTGAAGCAGCGGAGTGAGGCAGAACCAGGGGCTACAGAATAAGGGTGCAATTATAAAGATTGGCCTTTAAAGGAGCATGTTGCAAAGCATGGAGTGAGGGGGCACACAGGGTTGCAGGCAAGAGATTTAGGTTAGAAAGGGAAAGGTGGACACTACTCCAATGATTTTTGTTGGGCGGATCCTCAGCTGTACCCCTTCCCTCTAGCGATATTACTGCGAGTTCCACATAGTCTGACCTTCATAACTGCACTTAGAAGAAGAATTAAAGAAAATGAATCTTTAACGCCGACCTGGAGACTTTTATAATACGAGAGCAAACAATGTCAATTACCTTGTGAAACCTCCCAAAAGACTAGCAAGCCAGCATGATCACACAATCGCTGTGGTTAGGAACCACCAATTAAGGCACGTGTGAGGGTTTCCAGTAGGTTTTATGACTATGAAGCCCATTAGCACCTCCAAACCCTAAGAGCCAATTTGTTGGGATAACAATCATCATGCCACCAGCAACTCTCATTTTGTGATGACTTAAAATTCAAGTGTTACTGATTATGACGCAGCATGCATGTGCAATATGTGGTAATGTGGTTTGTAGAAAGACACTCTGCATGTCCTAGAAGCATGATTTCCTGTGCATTCAATGTATCCATGGAGAAAGGATCAACTACCTTTAGGCCCCTTCATGTGTACCAAAGCATCAAACCAAGAACCCTCTCTGACCTGAGGAGATTGTGCTGCGTACTGCACTCTGTACCCATGTATTGGGCACCAATCTGAAACTCGATTACTACTGTTGTGGTCCAAAGGCAACTTTACTTCTGCACAATCATATTTGCACCAATGGACATAGGGTAAAACAATTTGAACTGGTACGTGTTTGTTGTTAATATGCAGAAGTACAATAACACGTATGTCCAATTGCCATCTGTCAATGGTGTAGAGGACCTGTCATTGTTTGTTTGTATTAAATAATAACATGATGTGGGTAAATCTGTCTGAGAAATGCTAATGGGCTAACCAGATTTCCCTTTCATAAGCTCCATGCCAGAAACATAACATACACGTGTTACCTGCTGCAACTATCTCCCGGGGAGGTTCCTGCTCTCCAGCGACACAGAGAGGTTCAGTGGTTTTTGGGGTCCTTTTGACAGCTGCTTTGACAGCCATTTCACTTGAGCGCAGAGGCTGCATTTAAAGTCTGCACCTCTGTTCCAAAACCACATAGTCATGATAAATTGCTTTTTTGGTGGCAGTTTAATCTTTAAACAAATTAGCCATACCTAAGTTTTGGATATGGCAGGGACGTCATTTCACCAAAATGCCGGGGTAGTGGAAGTGACATCACACGACCCATGATCCCCTTGATATCATCACGGGGAGTGATGTAATTTGACCCCGACCCCCATGTGACATCACAGGAAGTGATGGCAAACAACCTTTAGATTTTTTAGATGCATCTAGCACGATTGTTTCCAGGTGCTCTCATTTCAGCCAGATATAAGAACCGAGGCACAGAGGGAGGCATGATTTGCAATGATTATCCATTAGGGGAATGCCATTTTCCAGATTCGGCCTGGGGTCTATATGTAAAACATACATTGTGCAGTATTTCTAACAGGGTAATCAAAATCTGTAAAGCAGGTTACAGCCAGTGCATGAAACATCTATAGCTCAATGGACACAGAAGTATGTGTTATCTTTGTCATTGCTGTGTTAAAAAAGCCAAAAAAGCACCGACCTGGGGAGGCGTGTGCTGCTGTTTAACCAGGAGAAAAAATGCTGCACGCGCAAGGCCAGAAAATTAAATAATTGAGCAGGATTTACTATAAAAAACATTCCCTGGTTATAAATGTATATATGATTCAGCTACCACTACGACAGAAGAAACCTGGAAGACTGGTCTGCGTGCACAGAGGGGAGTGCCCCTGATAATGTTATATTTGCTGGAGTATAATACCTGGGAAAGTCTCTTTCCCTATACCCAAGACCCCACCCCATAGTTTATATATCTAAGAATAAAACTGGGTGCCATATGACTTTAAAAAAAAAACAACATTTTATGTAATATCATTGCTGGACAGATGAATTCATAGCACCACACAGTTAGCTAAAATTTAAAACACCCACGAGTTGCTTCTCACCCGGGGACTCACAGGCAGACTTCAAGGAGCACAATGCACACTAACTTTTTGTCAGACCCGGTGGTGCCCAATGGCGTAACACAAAATTTGGCAGGTCCTGTGCGACCCATGCTGTTGGGGGCCCCCAAGCTCCTTAAAGCACAGGGCACGCCACTCCCCGGCCCCGTCCCGACCACCACATATGCGGAATGTCCATGATGATTGTACCGCTGCAGTGGCATGCACTACTGCAAGTGAGAGAAGTAAATATGTTTTTCAATCAAGCTTCAGGGCCTGATTCATGGAAGCATTTTATAATGGCACAATCCCATAGGAAAACTCTCCATGAATCAGGCCCTAAATCTTTAACGTAACATAGAGAGAAGGGGGAGGTGCCTGGTCCACAAATATACCAGCCACCAATAGTGTCTGTTAAGTTTTTTTTTGGAGGGTATGCATATTTGCCACAGGTATGTAATTGTGACTGAGCATAGCGAGGGAGCCTGAACTAACGAAAATGGGTTGGGGGGATTCTCCCACTCCTTTAGAGTAAATGCTTTGAATAATGGGTTAAAATGGTGCATTACAAAGCAGACTTTCGTGGAAAATGTGGGTAAAAGGCCAACAATGTGGTTAAAAGGCAAACAATCGGTTTTGTTGTGTTTAGGGTAAATCATGAAAAATAGTACAATCGATGCAAGTCACCAAAAATGCACAGTGAATTTCCCAATGCATTATCATGCCGGTCCCTGCAATATATGCCAGTATAAAAAACATCACATTTATTTCCACCCATTGCCCCCTGACTAGTAGATGTGATGTTTGCTAGTGTAAAATCTTTTTTGGTCCACTCCCTATTCCCGCAATGATTTTTCAGAAATCATTTCAGATTCCCACGGTAGCGTAGTGGTTTGCTGATTCCCACGGCAATGGAAAATATGATTGAAAATTACAGCGTCCCAAACCTTACAGACACTTTCCATTTGTTCCCCACTCTTTCCTTGGTCCCTCCACTTTCAGCAATTGATCTTGACCTTCACTTGATATACCGACCTCCAGGTCCTATCAAGAATTTCATAGAAGACTTAACTACCATCCTATCAGAAAACCTCAAAGATACTACTCAATCAATACTACTAGGTGACCTCAATATAGGCTTCAATGATATCAACGACTCACACGCCACAGCAGCATCCAACACCCTAACAGAACTGGGATACACCCAAAGAGTGTTTGAGCCCACCCATATCAAAGGGAGAACAATCGATTGGATTGCTGACCACAACTGCAATATATCTACTCTCACCATTTCACCCCAAATCTGGTCAGATCACCATCTTATCTCATTCTCCTTGGACACAGCCACCCCTAAACTGAAACAACCGTGTGCACCACCCGCACTTACCAGAAACAAAAAAAACATGAAACTAGACAAACTACTCCCTGGCATCATGCCCACCTTGGACGCTTTACCTGAGAACCTTAACCCTAACAGCCTAGTGGAAGAATTTAACATCATGAACAAAACCCTTGACGACATCGCACCACTCAAGCTCAGAAACAGCAAACCACAGAGCCACCTGAACAACTGGTTCACCCCTCTCCTAAAAAATCTGAGATTAGAAAAAAGGAAATGGGAAAATACGTGGAAAATTAGCCCCACTCCAGAAAATAAACTAAAACTAGTTAATATCTCCTCTCATTATAAAAAAGAAATCATCTTAGCTAAACAAGAGACCTACAATAACAGAATTACACAAGCTAGATCAAGTACAAAAGAACTGTTCGCCATACTCAGAGAACTGGAAAACCCAATAACACCTCAAGATAACTGTTTTAAAGATAAAAAGTGGTGCTCTGAAATCCAGCAAGCTCTCTCTAACAAAGTCCGAAACCTCCAAAAGAAAATAGAACTAAAACGCGAGACCTTAGCATCCAATATATTACCGCCTACTAAGACACTTTCTAACTTCAAACCCACTACGCAATTCCACTTCTCCAAAGTCTCCATAATAGAAGTAGAAAAAGTAATACTTGGCCTAAAACCGTCCAACTGCAAAGGAGACCTATGTCCAGCACAACTCATCAAAGATGCCGCACGAGATCTAGCACCATTTATCACTAAGCTAATTAATGCCTCCTTTACCACAGGCATTATCCCCAGTAACTTAAAAGAGTCCTGGGTGCTCCCACTCTTAAAAAAGGCTACTTTAGACCCCACTATACCCACCAATTATAGACCTATTACTACGGTACCGTTCCTTTTGAAGATACTGGACAAGGTGGCATATATCCAAATCCAGAATTTCCTGGAACAAAACCAACTATTAGGCTCCCGACAATCTGGCTTCCGCCCTCTTCACGGCACAGAAACTGCACTGATTGACCTTAAAGCCCAAATAGACAAAGTACGAGATTCTGGAAAACCAGCACTCCTCCTGCTACTAGACCTATCGGCCGCTTTTGATTTAGTGGACCATAAAGTCCTATGCAACCACCTAGATTCAGCAGCACACTTCTCCACTGAGGCCATAGCATGGATACAATCCTTCCTTAGTGACCGCACCATGAGGGTTTTCTCACCTACAGCAGCTGCAGACCCCATCCATATTACCTGCGGTGTGCCACAGGGATCGTGCGTTTCACCAACGCTATATAACATATTCACTAAGCCCCTGTTTGATGATTTGGACCATCTGGGTATCACGTATACTAACTACGCCGAGGATACCCAGATCCTCCTCCCACTCACGGGGGTTTACGAAGAAGATCTAGCACTGGTGAACAAAATATACAGCATCGTTCAGGCATGGATGGCAACCCACGGCCTATGCCTGAACGATGATAAAACTGAGCTTCTTATCCTAGGCACCGCACCCCTCATCAATAAACTAAGCACAAATTACTCTTCCTTCATCATAGATGGGAACTGCATACAAGTTGCTAAAGAAGTTAAAACATTAGGGATCTACCTTGATTCTACCTTATCATTTTCCAAACAGGTAAATTCCCTAGCTTCCTCAACAGCCTACACATGTAAGCTCATTAGAGCAGGAAAACAATTCCTATCCCAGCACAGTTGTCTAACACTAGCCAGAGCCCTTATCATCTCTAAACTAGATTATTGTAACACACTGTACATAGGAGCCTCTAAATCCGTCATCAACAAAATCCAGATACAGCAAAACAAGGCCCTCCGAGCGGCACTGGATATCCCCAGGAGAGAACACATTACAGAAACAAGAAGGAAACACAAATGGCTCTCCACCCATGAGAAAATCAGACTTAAAATTGCATCTCTCACATATAAATCTCTACACAACAAAGCCCCTCAATACCTTAAGGACAGATTCACCAGATCACACCCCACAAGACAAACCAGACTTGCTTACACCAATCGCCTCCAAGTACCTCGCTTTAAACTGACCACCATAGGCGGAGCTAGCTTCCCAGTCAAAGCTGCTCAATTGTGGAACGAATTACCCACTACCGCGAGGCTAGAACATTGTCTTTCCAAATTCAGGCAAATTGTAATTAACTGGCTGACGACAGCTATTGCTAATTGAAATTATGATAATGATCACGCCTGTTTGCTACACAGCATCTGTACCATATGATTGTAAACTTGCATTGTAAACTTGCATCTGTAACTGGTAATTATCTGTAACATGTAACTGTAACCTGTAATTTATGCTCTAAGCTGTACATCTTCTTACTTCCTGCGCCCTTATACCCCAGGGTCCGGTGCGCATAATAAATACTAAACAAACAAACAAACAAACAAACAACCCTGCCACTCTCCCTTTACCCACTATCCCTCTTCAATTCCTTTTCCGATCACGTTTTTGGATGTTTTCACAGTAGTCTCACAAGGATCTATCCATAACTTGCTTCGCATTCCACACCCAAACCATAATTTCACATAGTGTCCTCTGCCGCCCAACCCCCCCACCACACCACTAGCCTAGTGTGATTGCACATTTTTCCCCCTTCAAGCAGCATTTTGGGCACTTTTCATTATCGGCTTCTACCGATATTATAGCAGGAATCAATCACATTGAACAAACAAAAACCTATATTATTTTAAATCCCCCAAACCAGCAGAGGAAATAACTGGAACACTTTGTTCTGATATTGTTAATTTGGGCTAATATGTGTCATGTGCAACACCTGGGAGCCGAACCTATTACATTAGAGTATTATTAGGGAGTAATGGCATATGAGGAGGGACACACAGCTTGTAGGTGTTGTTTAGTTATTTGACCACCCATTGAGTGCTTATGGCCATGATAATCCCTATAGCCATTCCCACCCAATTTCTGCCCCTCCCCTCCCAAAACACCTCCTCAGGAGAACTCTTTCAGATTGCTTTACTCAAGCCTTACCATCACATTTTACACTTGAAGTGACTGCCAGTGTGTTTTTCAAAGCAGTTTTCTGAGAGTTAATGACATGTTTTGGTTTTCTTAATAACTGTTTAATCTTTTAACACATTTTCAATTTGGAGGGGCATATGACAGACTTGTTTTTTGGAAAATGTGTTCAAATCCGTGCAGCGAGTCAAACGTTACTAGTAATTGAATTTTGGGAAAGTCCAAGTACACAGGCTTCACCTTAGCTGCCCTATAATTGTTGGAATTAGTGTTATTTTTTTCTTTTTTTTCTAAATGTAATGCAATATTATGACTAATTGAATCACTTGAATCACGCTGTGTTGTATTGTGTTTTTATGTTAGCAGCAGAAGTACTAGCAGTAACATTAGTAATAATAATCATAATAATACTAATAACATTAATAATAATAATACTAATAATAATATAAATAGTATTCTGACAATCATACTGTCTATTTCTAGGACATCTCACCTTTCATAATGGATTTCATAAACAAATCCTTAGCTACAGGCATTGTACCTGCAAACCTGAAAAAGACAGTGGTTACTCCACTCCTAAAGAAAGCAAAATTAGATTCCATGAACCTGCAGAATGATTTGCCAGTTGTAAGATTACCCTGGCTTGGAAAGATTTTTGAGAAAATAGTAACAATTACAGGAGTGTGTGAAAAGCGGAATTACTGGATTCTTTGCAATCATGTTTCCAATCTGAATCCAGCACTGAGACAGCGCTACTGACTGTTTGGGACGATCTCCTTGAGGTGGCAGACCAGGGGGATATATCGCTCTGGATCATGTTAGACTTATCTGCGATGTTTGATATAGTTGATCACGATATTCTGCTGAGGCGCATTAGTGAGCTTAGAAATGTTTCTGTACAAACTCTTGGGTGGTTTGAATCATTTTTGACCGGTCGAGAACAAAGGGTAACATTTTAGGGATATCTCTCGGATTCCCTCATGCAGACCTGTGGCGTACCACACAGTTCATCACTCTCCTCTCTCATTTTTAACGTATATGTTAAACCCCTTATGGATAGCTTAAGGAGACATCAAGTTAAATGTCACCCGTATGCTGAGGACTCTCAAGTATTTTGAAAGTGGAGAGGATGGAGGAGACATTTGAACTGGTGGAACGCTGCCTAAAGGCAGTGCAAGCATGGATGTGCGCAAATCAGCTGTTACTGAACGCTGAAAAAATGGAGGTATTGTTTGTCTCTAAACACCAATTGCAACATGGCAAGCGTGTGCCATCGCCATGTTTTTAGCTCACAAGATAAAATATCAGTGCTGCATCTGTGCTGCATCAAGAGGATATTGGGAGTAAAGCACATGTTAGTGCAAAAGTACAATCTGTGTTTTCTACTCTGTGGCTGCTAAGGTAGATCATGCCGTTCATCGCAAATAAAGACCACGCAGCAGTCATGGGAACCCTTACCAACTCACGACTATGTTAACTCCTTGTTGACAGGAATCGCAACCACCCAAATCCGGAGACTGAAAATAGCACAAAAAGCGACAGTGAGACTTGTTTTTGGGGTGGCAAAATCACTTACGGCAGTCACTGCACTGGCTGGCCGTGAAGGAACGTATAGACTTCAACATTCTTTGTATGACCTTTAAATGTGTGGAACAGTTACAACCTGGCTATCTGACGGAAACAATCAAGATTTATATTACAGGCTGTCAGTTACGTTCCTGCGATAAGATGCTCTTGCAAGTTCTTGCAAGTTCCACGATCGAGATATCTCCACGATTGAGATATCTATCTAAAGGGGATCGAAGGCTTGAAGTTTATGGCCCAATACTTTGGAACAGCCTCCCTGTAGAAAACCAAGAACAAAAAACTCTTACCGCATTTCGGAAGGTCCTGAAAACCTATCTATTTTGCTAATGGAAGAATTGGTGATTATATTGCTTTGATTGTGATGCAAGCTGATACCACGCTTCATAGCCAGTAGATTTGGTCACTGTTTCTTACATCTGCACCCAGATAGGGTTTGTTTCGTTAGGAGCACAAGGAAATCACTATGTACACTTGCTGCCCCTAAGGAGCACTGTTGGCTCAAGGCAGGTGCCTGTTAATCAGATCTAAAAGGAACAACCACCCACCTAAACCTAACTCATTAATTCCCTTTATCCCTGGAAGCTGAAATGCCAACGGATAACAGGCAGTGGATGAGGTTTGAGGCAGACCTCCAAGAAACACAGTGGAACTTCTTGACGTATTGAACCCTGAGTGTGTGTGATAGCCGCCCACCATACATTGAGACTACCTGTTCTTTCTGCATGTCCGCTGCTCCAGTCATTTCCCAGGGTCTTCGGGAGCCATTTTCTTCCATCTTTGTCGGAAACCATGCATTACCCTTTCTAAAGTGGATGTGGGTGCCCTAGGTGGGGTCTGTCTTAAGCCCCAATGCTTTGCCTTTGAAGTGGTGCAGTGAAAGGGCATGGCATTTGCTCACATTTCTGAAGTGATCACATCTGTGAATACCATTGTGCACACACATGAGACACCCTAGTTTTCATCTGCACCCATGCACACCGGTGCACCTTTTTTAAGCGAGTCCAATTGAATGTGGTATCTACGATGAGTACTTTCAGGCACCCTTGTGTGAGTTCTGTATGCTTCTGTGCCCCTTTTTTCATTTGGAAATTGCCAAGTGCATGCACACAGCGGTAATCAATTTTGAGAATAGGAGTATATGGTTTTTGCAAGCTTTTGTAAGTAATTTTACAAGACACATTATGCTGACGGAAAAAGGAAGGTGTACAGCGGATGGTGAGTTTTAGTGTTGCCTACAAGGGTTGAGACTTGGAAATCAATGGAAATATAGGGGAATGCCCGCAACAAAAAGATGGGAAAAACAACTTTCAAAATGCTCAAAATCAGTACACACAAAATCATTAGCACTCTGGGTGGGTGTGTTGGCTAATGAAGCTCTGAACATGGGCTGCATTCTTTGTATATGCCCGCGTTCCGAGCTCCCCCATGGCTATGCGTCCCGTGCCCTTTTACTCTCTTGCTCTCTCCCACCTTCCCCATATCACCTTCAACACCCACAAACGACTTCCTGCAAGTCCTAAAGGTGAAGTGAAATAAATAAAAAATGAAACGCATACCTTCTTCAGTCTTCAGAGTTGTTTTATAATCAACCCGGAAGACAGCCTGAGCTTCCTGATGCAGACGTGGCATCAGAGGACTGAATTAAGGTACGTTTTTATTGTATTTGTTACTTTGCCTTTTGCACCCTGCATGCCGGTGCTAAAGTCGTAGGGACATTTAAAAAAAATTGAATTTACTTTGCGGTTCAGTGCAGTGCCACACCATAGTCTCCAATTCTGTTTCCTACATAGAAACGGACTTTGAAAGTATGGCGCGGTGCAACTGGAAGGTAAGTATCTTTTTTATTTTTATTAAACACTGTTAGCACTACATAGGTGCTAATGGCGGTATGACCGTTAGCGGTGGGCAGTCCCTTTCGGTAACGGCACTGGTGCCACATTAAGGAAACACCGCTTAGACCGGTCCCACAACTTGGGCGGCAGGCAGTGTTGACAGGGTCGCCCAACCGCCATTGGTCACATTTCCTCAGTAAAATGTGTTGTTACAACTTGATGGAGCTGGTGCAACAATCATGTGACGGCCTTAATGGCTGCCTATTACAATCGACATTCAAGAGCACCAGCACACACCGAAGTCCGTTAATTACTGGAAAATTGAAAACCATAACAGTTATAAAATGCGTAGTTGTGCCAAGGTGCCATTGCCTATTAACACATATCTTGCAAAACATACTGTATGCTCAGTTACCGACAAACCATTGCTCGCCGCCGTCACTCCTCCCACCAATTGTGAGGTATTACTGAGGACTGAAGAAGCGTCAGGCATTTAGTAGACTTTTAGCAGAAGAAATGTGACACAACTTCAATGTTCTTTTGCATCAATATTTTACAAAGAAAAAACGATTGTTCGTAGCTTTAGGTGAGAATCTGACAATACGTTCTTTGTGATGGGTTTAATTGCTTTTGGTTCCTGTGCACTGAGTGTTCTTTGTTCCTCTAATAGACAAGGTTGTAAGCACTCACCAATTAAGAAAGCATCTGTTTTGACAAGATGTACAGATAACCGAAAGGAAATCTGTTAAAGACTAGGAAGTCATTAGCTAAAATAGTCAGTCATTTGTTTGGATAGATCACAGAATCCTGAAGTACACTTTTAGTAATGGAATTGTAACCAATGCATGTCCAAGTTGTAGATCTCAGCTTAAAAGAGTGTTCGAGGTATCCAAGCACTGTTATTATCCCATGTGATAATAGCAGCAAACATTGCCATTGTACCGGAGGAATATAATAAATCAATAAACAAATAAATAAATAAATCAAACACAGACTGAAGTGTATTCCGTAGACTCTACGGCGCTTGCATCAACTAATCGTCCAAACCGTTATCATTTTGACTAGAATATTGCATATAAACACAAATTCGTAATTGAACTCGCATGTATGTGACAATAAAAAGCAATAGGAATTATGCAAACTGAGCATTAAAAGTTAAAGCCCTGGAGAGCAAATGCTAAAATAATTGAATATAATCAAAGGAATGTACCTGCCTATTGATTATACATTTGTTGGTATATAACAAATGTCACTTTCAAGTCTACAAGGGTTGCACACATATTGCTCAAGGACGCTTGGAGTCTCTTTCTGGGGCAAGATGGTAAAACAAGTCTGTCTTTATGTTTGCCCACTTAGGCCCATAACCACTGTCCGAGCAATAAAGACATATACTGAACTGCCAGTTTCAAAGAACGGGATTCCAAACACATTTTTTGTTGTTCTAAACTGTTGGTTGTGATTGTGTAAACAAGATGAATGAACGAAATGTGTCTAGTAACATTGGAAAATAGATGCATGGTTTTAAAAAGCAATTTGAAGAGGGACATAGGGCCTGACTAAAATGTTTTAAATGGGATTTGAAATGTGTATCAAATTATATGTTTTAAATCACAGCAACCTACTGGGACTAGTAGAACATTTGAAGGAGTTGGGGTTCTCAAAAAGGACATTTATAGAAAACTAAAATAAACCATATTGTGCAATTAACACTGGATACTATATAATAGATTTCAAAGAATATAGCTTTACAGGGCTGATTGGGGTTCTTCCCCTTGAATAGAGTTAGGACTGATTTTCTATACCCTGGCCTGACATAGTTGATAGATGTATAGAAGGCCAACCTATACTGTGACAGGGACAACTCTGGGAGCAGTAGCCAAACCAGTTCAAGGTAGCAAGGCGAGTGATCAAGGCTGTGGCAAGAGGTGGTGAGCTTGTAAGGGGTCCACGATGAGCACATAGAGTGAACTAGTCAAGGAACACACTTAGCTAAACAGGTATAAAAATACTTCTTTGCCTATGGCCAAATAACACCGGCAAAAATGGTTACTACCAGGTAATATTATCACTCAGTACTAAAAATTAGATACATATATACAGTTTCTGGAGTAGGGAAAAATACATATCAAATCCCTGAAAGAGAAGGTACAGATTAGTATTAGCACTACTAATCCACAGAAATGTAAACCTAACTTCGGAAGTCCATCCATGAGATGTATGGGGCCTTGTGCCCAAAAGTTCAGCAAAGTTCCATACAGTTTTCTGAAGCTGGAAAAAATGAAGATATGGTCTCTGGGGTCCAGTGAACAGTTCCAAGTCTCAGGGGATAAGTTAAGTTAGCTATTATATGTGCTCCCACCTTTCAGAGTGCGTGTGTGAACAAGCATGGCAAAGCCAAAGTAATCTAAAATTTTCTAAATGTTACCAAACTTTTAAAAGGGAGTTTAGGTGTGAGATTTGTATCGCTACAACTCTCCCCCGATACTCCAATTCTTCACAGGACTTGGTAGGTTGATTGAAGAAGGTCAAAGGTTGCTTTTCCCACCATCAGCCTGAGCCCTTGATTCCCATGGGTTGCAGGTTCGAGCAGCCCTCTGGGAGGAGCATAATGCTGGTGCAAGGTCTGCCAGTGGAATAATGCAGCAGAACTCAATGCAGCGCCCCTCTCTGGACAGGAATGGACACAGGCAAGCAATTTTGGATGATGGCAACCGATGCACAGTGACACAAAAGGATCCACTTGCCATGGTAAGACTTTCCCTCCAATCTTGGGTCCGCTTGATGATAAGACCACAACATCTCAAAGAGGTAAGTCTTATTGCACAACCTGAGAACCCCTTTAAGTTCCAGGCCTCAACTCAGAATGACGTGATCTGCAGCACAGTGGCCCAAATCAGAGCAGGTGAGCAACAGGGTGGTCCTGGGGCACTTCCGAAGGCTCTTCTTTATAGAACTCTGAGCTGACATTGAGAATGGATGTTCCCTCCACTCCAAGAGTCCGAACTCCTTTGCAGGACTGCTGGAGATCTTCCACAGGATTGGGCTCTACCAGGGCAGCAGCAGAAGTTGGTCACCAAGCCTTCTTCCAACAGGTCCACAGTCTCCTGGCAAGTCTTGTAACTGGACAGGAGCCTTGACTCCTTCAGTTTCTTCTAGGATCTCTCTAGAGTGGTTGCAGGGGTCATCTTTGTATCCTAAAAGCCAGGTAAGAGCTAATACTCCCACTAGCCAATGACAGATCTGTCCCACAGACCCCAGCATTGGTCCAATGAGGACCACTGGTGGCAAAACCCATGCATACCACTCATACACAATGGTATCAGTTTGTGGATTGGGACCATACAGTCCCTGCCCACTTCCTGGCAGCAAACACACATAGCCCTCCAGTTGCCTGCCAAAAGCCTCTGCTTTCCCAGACGCAAGAAGTCCATATAAGGATGTTCTTGTCCTTACAGGCCAGGAAGAAGGCTAAAAGACAAGATAGCCAAAGGACAAGTGAAAAATCTCATAGCATGGCCATGTTTGACCACTAGCCACAGTTATTAGCCACATGCATTAAACGTCATAAGGCTAAAATGAAATGCATCAAAACATGTTAAAAAGTCACTGCTGCCACAAGTTTGTCCATTTAGCAGACCTACAGTAACCAAACATCCTCTGAGTGTTAGTCTAGGGCAAAACAAAAAGTGTACCCCATTGTACTGTATTGTAAAATGCATTGTACAACGAAAATAAGTTACCACACGTGATAACAAGTTTCTAAAAGTAGTAAAAAAGTAACTATACTCAGAGAAACAATGTTTCTCAGTACTGACAGCCTGAAGGACACATCAGTTTTCCCAGAACAGATGAGCAAAATCCAGTGTAGTAAAGCTTAAGGCTTCACTGCACTGTAAAAGGAACAGGACAGATACAAAAATAAAAGCAAAATATGTAATGGTCCATAGAAATGGAAGGGAAGGTACAGTAAAGAAGAATCTTTCTTAACAAATAGCTGAAGGGAAATACAACAAAAATATCCCATTCCGAGCCAAACAAATGAACACCCTCCCAATGCCCAATACCACATTGCAGTTCCCTTTGAGAGACTGCACCAGCCTTGTCCTCTTGGCAATAGTTAACCTAACCTTTGGTATAAGCATGTACTGCATAAATTGGTAGAGTGACTGAGCAGCCAGGCTTATCTCAAGAGAGCCATTGTGAGCTGTAGGGTTGTAACATAGAGTTTCACAGTGACAAGTATCCAAATAACACTTACACTCACGGTTTCTTGATTAAATAATATTTATGAATTTAACAGTCAGTTTGAATAAGCCTTCTTCAGAAGAGAGCAAATATGTAAAACTTAAATATACTTCAAAATACACACTCTCAGTTTCAATAAATCAGTAGATACCATTTTGGGATGGCACACAGACACTTCCTACACCCTCAGGTGACTTCAATAACTAGGACACTGCAGACATTGATATATCACAGGTACATTTAGAGCAATTCTGAGTTTGGTGTCAAAGGGAAAAGGTTAGGTAAGGGAACAATGGTTAACACGTTTCTCAAACAGGTACGCACTTTTGAAACACCCAATGCAATGTAGATTAACCCTTTCTCAGCTATACAAGTAAATAATGTATGACATTTGGGGGGACAGATCAAAACACAAAGTCAGAGGTTAGAATAGTCTTCAGGGAGCCAGGACAGCCAATGTCAATTGAGAAAAGTCTAGGGGAGCTGAAGCACTTCTTGAAGGTAAGTAAAAAGTATTGCACAAGGTTATAGAGAGCTTTGTAGAAAACGAAATCCCTGTTGGGCCACAAGCAGGGAGGCTTGTGATGGACAAAGCTGCAAGCAACTCTGCAAAAGGCAGCAAATGCAAGTCTCAAGTGAGCGCTAGCAAGCTACACAACAAGAGGTAAGTACCCCTTAGTTCACAATACCTTAGATCGGAAGATTTTTTTTCCAGCTGGCTTCTGTTCCTGTTGTAGTATGGCAGAACCTGCTGTTCCTGGGCCTCAGTCGTGGGGACAAAAGGGAGAACATCTGGGGACTACTGCACTACGTTTCGAAGGTCGGCGGCAGCAATGGGCAAAGTTCAGATCAGCAGCACTTTGCGGTTTCAGCTTCTCGTGAATAGCACTACCGCGGTTCTTGGAAACCCTGTAGGCTTTCCTTGCTTCTGGGGTCCAGCACTCAGTTGAGGTGGCTCAGGCTTGGTGAGACCTGCTTCAAGGGAGTCCAGAGTATCTTCCTGGAGCTCGGGTCCCGCTTAAAAATGATACACTTGATTCTGGTGTTTCTGTCCAATGGCACTCAGTTCCTGCAGCAGCAATGGAAGTATAGCATGTAAAGAGAGAATTTTCTGTCAAGTTCGTCTTGGGGTTGATTGGTCCCTTCAACCCGAGGGGAGAAGTCGTCCTTTGCAGGGCTTCTCTAGTCGAGGTGAATTTGGAGCTTCAGCACTACAGCAGGGCTTCACCAGTCAAACCAACAGTCCAGGAGTTGCAGCAAACTTATCTTCCAAGTTCTTCTTTGGAATCCTTCGTCCAGTGATCAACTCTGCCTTCCTTGCAAAAGACCTCACCTTTTATGCAAGTGTCTCCCAATAATTCACAGCCTAGCTGCCACTCACACAACAGGGTGGCTGTACTCCAAGGACAACCCTATGGCCAATCACCTTTGGGTGCATTCCTGTAACAAAGGAGACTAAGCACAGGGGGTTTCGGGCACCTCCCTCTCTTCCTGCCCTGCCAGACACGCTGGAGCCAGAGGCGGGCTTCAGCAGTAAACCCTGCCAAAGACAAAATGAACAAAGGGACCTAACCTGGTTTGGCGCACAGAGTAAATCTCAAGAAGGACCCTTCCAGCAAGAAATGGTAAAAAAAGAGGACCGGGGCCATTTTGACAAAATGGGCACCCATGGGTGCTATACTGCAGCTGCAATTGCAGCCTGCAGTAAAAACACACAATGCCACTAAATAGTAAACCACTGCCACCAGTCATTAATTGTAGAAAGGGTAACATACAAATGTTACATGAGAAAGTAGACACGGGGAATACTAAGTAACACCTCCAGCACTCTATGGAAGGTAGTGTGTTCTGGGTCTACAAAGTTACAAAAGGTAAGTAAAGTCAATTTCACTTTACTGCTCTTGGAAACCGTAGTTTAACTAAGAGAAGTTGTTTAAACCTTTGGGAAATCTAAAAGACTTCCCTGTGCCACTGCACTGAAGGTGTTGTGTGTCACAATATAAAAAGATGATGCCTATGGAGTTTGTCAGACTCCAAAACCAAAAGATAAACAGTTTTCAAATCAAAGAAAAATACATGATAGGGTAGGAAAACAGACTCACTCTAACCAGGAAAAAATGCAAAGTCCTAAAGTCCAGCAAAAGAGCTGGGGATCTCTAAGGTAGAGGGGAATTAGCACATTTCTGAGAATTCTCCCTAACAGCCAGCCTCTGTGTATCAAACAACCCTTATAACTACATTACTGTGAAGAAATGACTTCTGCTCTGCAGGTGTATAAGTAGGAGGAGGGGTTAAACCATATTTTGCACCCCCACACTTCTGCAAACCAACATTAATCATAATCCTAAAGCTAAAACAGGCATAGCCAAAAGATATACCTCCTTTTGTGGTATAGTGGGTCGATGTAAACCTATAATCTCAGAAAGGGTGTGAATGTGATCCAGTAGCAATAGAAATAGAAAAGATAAACAGTCCAAAATAAAAAAGGAATGTCCAATCAAGGTTCATAAATATTTATACTTTACTCAAATACACCAATGTACAAATAACTATGAAAATCTGCCCCGTTAGAGAGAACACATAATATTCAATAGATGGAAAGGTGCAGAAAACTGGGTAATAAAAACAGGAGTTTAAAGTCAATTAACAACTACAAGGAATGTAAAAGGATATCTCTGTCAGTTTGAAATGGTGAAGAAAGTGACCTTTCCAGTCTCGAGGACCCAAACATCGATCAGGGAGGAGGTTATATATCAATAGTACCTTTTTGTTGTTCTTAGGCAGTTTAACAGTGTCAAACCAGGTTTTGACTTATGCTGCTATGTGGGCTAAACCAGGGTCATATGCAGCAAGTCTCTCTGGTTCAAGTGTTGAACCAGTGTTAAGTTTGTTTGGATCAGGAACCCGTGACGGTTTGAGTGCAGCGTTTAGGCCATGCAATTCAAATGGTTCACCAGGATTGGATCGGGAGTTGAGGCAGTTTGAGAAGTCAGTTAGAGCTGGTTTGGGTCAGAAAGTGACTCGATGCTCCAGCAGTTTGAGTCAAGGTCCGTCAGTACGGTGCAGTGACCTTGGTACTCTGGTGCCAGGTTCGGAGAAAAGCCACAGTTCACTTTTGGTCCATAGCGGCAAGCAGGCTGTTCGAGCCAAATAGGTGACCTGCTCCACTTGGCATGATGCTTCTGTGAGCCAGTTTCAACAGGTTCAAAGTAGTAGTGGTTCAAGTTTGATGGAAACCCCTGTGTGTGTTGTTTTGCTCAAGTCAGTCATTTCCCCACCAACTATTTGCCTGCATTGCTGCCGCCCCTTTATTTTCATTTCATCACAGTGCTAGCAAATCGTCTTTGGAATGAGACTAGTATGCCTTAATGTCCATTAAAAAAAGCATATTTAGGGATCAGATTACATTTTGTTTTACGTTCAGATTAAGTCGGCCATGACACACACAATGAAAATGCCATTGTTGTATACACACATCCACTTTGATTTTCTAACCAGCATGTCCTAAATTCATGCTGGCCATTAAGTAATCTATGGTCAGTACGTGGTGGAGGGGAGTGAGGGGAAAATAAGCAACACTGCGAGCATTGTTCTAAATCAAGGACAAGGCAAATATATTAATTTGATGTCCTTTGCAGATGCAATTGTCGTAAATTGTGGGAAAAAGTAATATTGTTCTAGAAATATGACTAGTTGTTTTTTTCAGGCTCAGCTCATTAGACATTATGTTTCTTGTGTCAGCAAGCTTGGGCTAAAAGTATTATTTTATTCAATTTCTTGGCACTGGTATTGGTTAAAACACAAATATCAAAATCATGGAACATATGTTGGAGACCGAGTGTATAGGACTGAATGCACTCCAATTCTTCACAGGACTTGGTAGGTTGATTGAAGAAGGTCAAAGGTTGCTTTTCCCACCATCAGCCTGAGCCCTTGATTCCCATGGGTTGCAGGTTCGAGCAGCCCTCTGGGAGGAGCATAATGCTGGTGCAAGGTCTGCCAGTGGAATAATGCAGCAGAACTCAATGCAGCGCCCCTCTCTGGACAGGAATGGACACAGGCAAGCAATTTTGGATGATGGCAACCGATGCACAGTGACACAAAAGGATCCACTTGCCATGGTAAGACTTTCCCTCCAATCTTGGGTCCGCTTGATGATAAGACCACAACATCTCAAAGAGGTAAGTCTTATTGCACAACCTGAGAACCCCTTTAAGTTCCAGGCCTCAACTCAGAATGACGTGATCTGCAGCACAGTGGCCCAAATCAGAGCAGGTGAGCAACAGGGTGGTCCTGGGGCACTTCCGAAGGCTCTTCTTTATAGAACTCTGAGCTGACATTGAGAATGGATGTTCCCTCCACTCCAAGAGTCCGAACTCCTTTGCAGGACTGCTGGAGATCTTCCACAGGATTGGGCTCTACCAGGGCAGCAGCAGAAGTTGGTCACCAAGCCTTCTTCCAACATGTCCACAGTCTCCTGGCAAGTCTTGTAACTGGACAGGAGCCTTGACTCCTTCAGTTTCTTCTAGGATCTCTCTAGAGTGGTTGCAGGGGTCATCTTTGTATCCTAAAAGCCAGGTAAGAGCTAATACTCCCACTAGCCAATGACAGATCTGTCCCACAGACCCCAGCATTGGTCCAATGAGGACCACTGGTGGCAAAACCCATGCATACCACTCATACACAATGGTATCAGTTTGTGGATTGGGACCATACAGTCCCTGCCCACTTCCTGGCAGCAAACACACATAGCCCTCCAGTTGCCTGCCAAAAGCCTCTGCTTTCCCAGACGCAAGAAGTCCATATAAGGATGTTCTTGTCCTTACAGGCCAGGAAGAAGGCTAAAAGACAAGATAGCCAAAGGACAAGTGAAAAATCTCATAGCATGGCCATGTTTGACCACTAGCCACAGTTATTAGCCACATGCATTAAACGTCATAAGGCTAAAATGAAATGCATCAAAACATGTTAAAAAGTCACTGCTGCCACAAGTTTGTCCATTTAGCAGACCTACAGTAACCAAACATCCTCTGAGTGTTAGTCTAGGGCAAAACAAAAAGTGTACCCCATTGTACTGTATTGTAAAATGCATTGTACAACGAAAATAAGTTACCACACGTGATAACAAGTTTCTAAAAGTAGTAACAAAGTAACTATACTCAGAGAAACAATGTTTCTCAGTACTGACAGCCTGAAGGACACATCAGTTTTCCCAGAACAGATGAGCAAAATCCAGTGTAGTAAAGCTTAAGGCTTCACTGCACTGTAAAAGGAACAGGACAGATACAAAAATAAAAGCAAAATATGTAATGGTCCATAGAAATGGAAGGGAAGGTACAGTAAAGAAGAATCTTTCTTAACAAATAGCTGAAGGGAAATACAACAAAAATATCCCATTCCGAGCCAAACAAATGAACACCCTCCCAATGCCCAATACCACATTGCAGTTCCCTTTGAGAGACTGCACCAGCCTTGTCCTCTTGGCAATAGTTAACCTAACCTTTGGTATAAGCATGTACTGCATAAATTGGTAGAGTGACTGAGCAGCCAGGCTTATCTCAAGAGAGCCATTGTGAGCTGTAGGGTTGTAACATAGAGTTTCACAGTGACAAGTATCCAAATAACACTTACACTCACGGTTTCTTGATGAAATAATATTTATGAATTTAACAGTCAGTTTGAATAAGCCTTCTTCAGAAGAGAGCAAATATGTAAAACTTAAATATACTTCAAAATACACACTCTCAGTTTCAATAAATCAGTAGATACCATTTTGGGATGGCACACAGACACTTCCTACACCCTCAGGTGACTTCAATAACTAGGACACTGCAGACATTGATATATCACAGGTACATTTAGAGCAATTCTGAGTTTGGTGTCAAAGGGAAAAGGTTAGGTAAGGGAACAATGGTTAACACGTTTCTCAAACAGGTACGCACTTTTGAAACACCCAATGCAATGTAGATTAACCCTTTCTCAGCTATACAAGTAAATAATGTATGACATTTGGGGGGACAGATCAAAACACAAAGTCAGAGGTTAGAATAGTCTTCAGGGAGCCAGGACAGCCAATGTCAATTGAGAAAAGTCTAGGGGAGCTGAAGCACTTCTTGAAGGTAAGTAAAAAGTATTGCACAAGGTTATAGAGAGCTTTGTAGAAAACGAAATCCCTGTTGGGCCACAAGCAGGGAGGCTTGTGATGGACAAAGCTGCAAGCAACTCTGCAAAAGGCAGCAAATGCAAGTCTCAAGTGAGCGCTAGCAAGCTACACAACAAGAGGTAAGTACCCCTTAGTTCACAATACCTTAGATCGGAAGATTTTTTTTCCAGCTGGCTTCTGTTCCTGTTGTAGTATGGCAGAACCTGCTGTTCCTGGGCCTCAGTCGTGGGGACAAAAGGGAGAACATCTGGGGACTACTGCACTACGTTTCGAAGGTCGGCGGCAGCAATGGGCAAAGTTCAGATCAGCAGCACTTTGCGGTTTCAGCTTCTCGTGAATAGCACTACCGCGGTTCTTGGAAACCCTGTAGGCTTTCCTTGCTTCTGGGGTCCAGCACTCAGTTGAGGTGGCTCAGGCTTGGTGAGACCTGCTTCAAGGGAGTCCAGAGTATCTTCCTGGAGCTCGGGTCCCGCTTAAAAATGATACACTTGATTCTGGTGTTTCTGTCCAATGGCACTCAGTTCCTGCAGCAGCAATGGAAGTATAGCATGTAAAGAGAGAATTTTCTGTCAAGTTCGTCTTGGGGTTGATTGGTCCCTTCAACCCGAGGGGAGAAGTCGTCCTTTGCAGGGCTTCTCTAGTCGAGGTGAATTTGGAGCTTCAGCACTACAGCAGGGCTTCACCAGTCAAACCAACAGTCCAGGAGTTGCAGCAAACTTATCTTCCAAGTTCTTTGGAATCCTTCGTCCAGTGATCAACTCTGCCTTCCTTGCAAAAGACCTCACCTTTTATGCAAGTGTCTCCCAATAATTCACAGCCTAGCTGCCACTCACACAACAGGGTGGCTGTACTCCAAGGACAACCCTATGGCCAATCACCTTTGGGTGCATTCCTGTAACAAAGGAGACTAAGCACAGGGGGTTTCGGGCACCTCCCTCTCTTCCTGCCCTGCCAGACACGCTGGAGCCAGAGGCGGGCTTCAGCAGTAAACCCTGCCAAAGACAAAATGAACAAAGGGACCTAACCTGGTTTGGCGCACAGAGTAAATCTCAAGAAGGACCCTTCCAGCAAGAAATGGTAAAAAAAGAGGACCGGGGCCATTTTGACAAAATGGGCACCCATGGGTGCTATACTGCAGCTGCAATTGCAGCCTGCAGTAAAAACACACAATGCCACTAAATAGTAAACCACTGCCACCAGTCATTAATTGTAGAAAGGGTAACATACAAATGTTACATGAGAAAGTAGACACGGGGAATACTAAGTAACACCTCCAGCACTCTATGGAAGGTAGTGTGTTCTGGGTCTACAAAGTTACAAAAGGTAAGTAAAGTCAATTTCACTTTACTGCTCTTGGAAACCGTAGTTTAACTAAGAGAAGTTGTTTAAACCTTTGGGAAATCTAAAAGACTTCCCTGTGCCACTGCACTGAAGGTGTTGTGTGTCACAATATAAAAAGATGATGCCTATGGAGTTTGTCAGACTCCAAAACCAAAAGATAAACAGTTTTCAAATCAAAGAAAAATACATGATAGGGTAGGAAAACAGACTCACTCTAACCAGGAAAAAATGCAAAGTCCTAAAGTCCAGCAAAAGAGCTGGGGATCTCTAAGGTAGAGGGGAATTAGCACATTTCTGAGAATTCTCCCTAACAGCCAGCCTCTGTGTATCAAACAACCCTTATAACTACATTACTGTGAAGAAATGACTTCTGCTCTGCAGGTGTATAAGTAGGAGGAGGGGTTAAACCATATTTTGCACCCCCACACTTCTGCAAACCAACATTAATCATAATCCTAAAGCTAAAACAGGCATAGCCAAAAGATATACCTCCTTTTGTGGTATAGTGGGTCGATGTAAACCTATAATCTCAGAAAGGGTGTGAATGTGATCCAGTAGCAATAGAAATAGAAAAGATAAACAGTCCAAAATAAAAAAGGAATGTCCAATCAAGGTTCATAAATATTTATACTTTACTCAAATACACCAATGTACAAATAACTATGAAAATCTGCCCCGTTAGAGAGAACACATAATATTCAATAGATGGAAAGGTGCAGAAAACTGGGTAATAAAAACAGGAGTTTAAAGTCAATTAACAACTACAAGGAATGTAAAAGGATATCTCTGTCAGTTTGAAATGGTGAAGAAAGTGACCTTTCCAGTCTCGAGGACCCAAACATCGATCAGGGAGGAGGTTATATATCAATAGTACCTTTTTGTTGTTCTTAGGCAGTTTAACAGTGTCAAACCAGGTTTTGACTTATGCTGCTATGTGGGCTAAACCAGGGTCATATGCAGCAAGTCTCTCTGGTTCAAGTGTTGAACCAGTGTTAAGTTTGTTTGGATCAGGAACCCGTGACGGTTTGAGTGCAGCGTTTAGGCCATGCAATTCAAATGGTTCACCAGGATTGGATCGGGAGTTGAGGCAGTTTGAGAAGTCAGTTAGAGCTGGTTTGGGTCAGAAAGTGACTCGATGCTCCAGCAGTTTGAGTCAAGGTCCGCCAGTACGGTGCAGTGACCTTGGTACTCTGGTGCCAGGTTCGGAGAAAAGCCACAGTTCACTTTTGGTCCATAGCGGCAAGCAGGCTGTTCGAGCCAAATAGGTGACCTGCTCCACTTGGCATGATGCTTCTGTGAGCCAGTTTCAACAGGTTCAAAGTAGTAGTGGTTCAAGTTTGATGGAAACCCCTGTGTGTGTTGTTTTGCTCAAGTCAGTCATTTCCCCACCAACTATTTGCCTGCATTGCTGCCGCCCCTTTATTTTCATTTCATCACAGTGCTAGCAAATCGTCTTTGGAATGAGACTAGTATGCCTTAATGTCCATTAAAAAAAGCATATTTAGGGATCAGATTACATTTTGTTTTACGTTCAGATTAAGTCGGCCATGACACACACAATGAAAATGCCATTGTTGTATACACACATCCACTTTGATTTTCTAACCAGCATGTCCTAAATTCATGCTGGCCATTAAGTAATCTATGGTCAGTACGTGGTGGAGGGGAGTGAGGGGAAAATAAGCAACACTGCGAGCATTGTTCTAAATCAATGACAAGGCAAATATATTAATTTGATGTCCTTTGCAGATGCAATTGTCGTAAATTGTGGGAAAAAGTAATATTGTTCTAGAAATATGACTAGTTGTTTTTTTCAGGCTCAGCTCATTAGACATTATGTTTCTTGTGTCAGCAAGCTTGGGCTAAAAGTATTATTTTATTCAATTTCTTGGCACTGGTATTGGTTAAAACACAAATATCAAAATCATGGAACATATGTTGGAGACCGAGTGTATAGGACTGAATGCACTCCAATTCTTCACAGGACTTGGTAGGTTGATTGAAGAAGGTCAAAGGTTGCTTTTCCCACCATCAGCCTGAGCCCTTGATTCCCATGGGTTGCAGGTTCGAGCAGCCCTCTGGGAGGAGCATAATGCTGGTGCAAGGTCTGCCAGTGGAATAATGCAGCAGAACTCAATGCAGCGCCCCTCTCTGGACAGGAATGGACACAGGCAAGCAATTTTGGATGATGGCAACCGATGCACAGTGACACAAAAGGATCCACTTGCCATGGTAAGACTTTCCCTCCAATCTTGGGTCCGCTTGATGATAAGACCACAACATCTCAAAGAGGTAAGTCTTATTGCACAACCTGAGAACCCCTTTAAGTTCCAGGCCTCAACTCAGAATGACGTGATCTGCAGCACAGTGGCCCAAATCAGAGCAGGTGAGCAACAGGGTGGTCCTGGGGCACTTCCGAAGGCTCTTCTTTATAGAACTCTGAGCTGACATTGAGAATGGATGTTCCCTCCACTCCAAGAGTCCGAACTCCTTTGCAGGACTGCTGGAGATCTTCCACAGGATTGGGCTCTACCAGGGCAGCAGCAGAAGTTGGTCACCAAGCCTTCTTCCAACAGGTCCACAGTCTCCTGGCAAGTCTTGTAACTGGACAGGAGCCTTGACTCCTTCAGTTTCTTCTAGGATCTCTCTAGAGTGGTTGCAGGGGTCATCTTTGTATCCTAAAAGCCAGGTAAGAGCTAATACTCCCACTAGCCAATGACAGATCTGTCCCACAGACCCCAGCATTGGTCCAATGAGGACCACTGGTGGCAAAACCCATGCATACCACTCATACACAATGGTATCAGTTTGTGGATTGGGACCATACAGTCCCTGCCCACTTCCTGGCAGCAAACACACATAGCCCTCCAGTTGCCTGCCAAAAGCCTCTGCTTTCCCAGACGCAAGAAGTCCATATAAGGATGTTCTTGTCCTTACAGGCCAGGAAGAAGGCTAAAAGACAAGATAGCCAAAGGACAAGTGAAAAATCTCATAGCATGGCCATGTTTGACCACTAGCCACAGTTATTAGCCACATGCATTAAACGTCATAAGGCTAAAATGAAATGCATCAAAACATGTTAAAAAGTCACTGCTGCCACAAGTTTGTCCATTTAGCAGACCTACAGTAACCAAACATCCTCTGAGTGTTAGTCTAGGGCAAAACAAAAAGTGTACCCCATTGTACTGTATTGTAAAATGCATTGTACAACGAAAATAAGTTACCACACGTGATAACAAGTTTCTAAAAGTAGTAACAAAGTAACTATACTCAGAGAAACAATGTTTCTCAGTACTGACAGCCTGAAGGACACATCAGTTTTCCCAGAACAGATGAGCAAAATCCAGTGTAGTAAAGCTTAAGGCTTCACTGCACTGTAAAAGGAACAGGACAGATACAAAAATAAAAGCAAAATATGTAATGGTCCATAGAAATGGAAGGGAAGGTACAGTAAAGAAGAATCTTTCTTAACAAATAGCTGAAGGGAAATACAACAAAAATATCCCATTCCGAGCCAAACAAATGAACACCCTCCCAATGCCCAATACCACATTGCAGTTCCCTTTGAGAGACTGCACCAGCCTTGTCCTCTTGGCAATAGTTAACCTAACCTTTGGTATAAGCATGTACTGCATAAATTGGTAGAGTGACTGAGCAGCCAGGCTTATCTCAAGAGAGCCATTGTGAGCTGTAGGGTTGTAACATAGAGTTTCACAGTGACAAGTATCCAAATAACACTTACACTCACGGTTTCTTGATTAAATAATATTTATGAATTTAACAGTCAGTTTGAATAAGCCTTCTTCAGAAGAGAGCAAATATGTAAAACTTAAATATACTTCAAAATACACACTCTCAGTTTCAATAAATCAGTAGATACCATTTTGGGATGGCACACAGACACTTCCTACACCCTCAGGTGACTTCAATAACTAGGACACTGCAGACATTGATATATCACAGGTACATTTAGAGCAATTCTGAGTTTGGTGTCAAAGGGAAAAGGTTAGGTAAGGGAACAATGGTTAACACGTTTCTCAAACAGGTACGCACTTTTGAAACACCCAATGCAATGTAGATTAACCCTTTCTCAGCTATACAAGTAAATAATGTATGACATTTGGGGGGACAGATCAAAACACAAAGTCAGAGGTTAGAATAGTCTTCAGGGAGCCAGGACAGCCAATGTCAATTGAGAAAAGTCTAGGGGAGCTGAAGCACTTCTTGAAGGTAAGTAAAAAGTATTGCACAAGGTTATAGAGAGCTTTGTAGAAAACGAAATCCCTGTTGGGCCACAAGCAGGGAGGCTTGTGATGGACAAAGCTGCAAGCAACTCTGCAAAAGGCAGCAAATGCAAGTCTCAAGTGAGCGCTAGCAAGCTACACAACAAGAGGTAAGTACCCCTTAGTTCACAATACCTTAGATCGGAAGATTTTTTTTCCAGCTGGCTTCTGTTCCTGTTGTAGTATGGCAGAACCTGCTGTTCCTGGGCCTCAGTCGTGGGGACAAAAGGGAGAACATCTGGGGACTACTGCACTACGTTTCGAAGGTCGGCGGCAGCAATGGGCAAAGTTCAGATCAGCAGCACTTTGCGGTTTCAGCTTCTCGTGAATAGCACTACCGCGGTTCTTGGAAACCCTGTAGGCTTTCCTTGCTTCTGGGGTCCAGCACTCAGTTGAGGTGGCTCAGGCTTGGTGAGACCTGCTTCAAGGGAGTCCAGAGTATCTTCCTGGAGCTCGGGTCCCGCTTAAAAATGATACACTTGATTCTGGTGTTTCTGTCCAATGGCACTCAGTTCCTGCAGCAGCAATGGAAGTATAGCATGTAAAGAGAGAATTTTCTGTCAAGTTCGTCTTGGGGTTGATTGGTCCCTTCAACCCGAGGGGAGAAGTCGTCCTTTGCAGGGCTTCTCTAGTCGAGGTGAATTTGGAGCTTCAGCACTACAGCAGGGCTTCACCAGTCAAACCAACAGTCCAGGAGTTGCAGCAAACTTATCTTCCAAGTTCTTCTTTGGAATCCTTCGTCCAGTGATCAACTCTGCCTTCCTTGCAAAAGACCTCACCTTTTATGCAAGTGTCTCCCAATAATTCACAGCCTAGCTGCCACTCACACAACAGGGTGGCTGTACTCCAAGGACAACCCTATGGCCAATCACCTTTGGGTGCATTCCTGTAACAAAGGAGACTAAGCACAGGGGGTTTCGGGCACCTCCCTCTCTTCCTGCCCTGCCAGACACGCTGGAGCCAGAGGCGGGCTTCAGCAGTAAACCCTGCCAAAGACAAAATGAACAAAGGGACCTAACCTGGTTTGGCGCACAGAGTAAATCTCAAGAAGGACCCTTCCAGCAAGAAATGGTAAAAAAAGAGGACCGGGGGCCATTTTGACAAAATGGGCACCCATGGGTGCTATACTGCAGCTGCAATCGTCCGGGAAAACTCAAAATACATCAAACATGACGTTGTAGATAGTGATAAGAAAACATCTTTTACCATTGGGTAAGGGAATATGGTACCTATGCATCCCATACATGATGGATACGGAAATGCCCAAAATGTCAGAGAAAAAATGACTGAATGCGTGATTTGTGCCACTGACACACACACTCATGTTGTTTATCTCATTGTCTGAAAAAAAAGAAATGTTTGTGTATTAGCACTTTTCCCTGCACCAGTACAGGCCAGACTTCGGAAACCCACAGGAACAAATTTCCCTTTAGAAGAAAAAAATGAATCCAAAGTAGTGGTTCAGTTTCCATAGCGGATGACACCACTTCCGGGTAAAACTGCTAATTTCGGTGCTCCTGTTCTATTTTACATGCTAAATGTAGCTTTCAAGGAATTAGACTCAGGTGATGAGTTGTGAATTACCCTGCGTGCGCACTTTACATGTCATTAGAGCAGCAGTTTTTGCCCTCTGACATGTGCAGCACACGCAAATGGAATTATTTGTGAGTTGGTTCCTTTTCCTGGCCTTGAAGCAGTGTTTACTTTGCAGATTCTTACCCAATTACACATGTTCTGCAGTTTGTGTGAGCACCACCCCCCCACACACCCTCCTCCCCTGTCAGATGTTTTAAAAGAAGCCTCTTCCAAACCTTACAATAATTCAGGTTTTGGGATACATCAACAAGACCCTTTAAGTGCTATTAAGGCTGATCCTCTGTTATGCAAACTTCTATGGGTGTTTAATATTAACTAGAGGCGTGGCATAACATTAATTGTGACCCTTTTACGCCCACACACACACACTGAGCTGAGCTGCCTGAACCCTACATGCACAGGGTGGAAACCCAGCATATGCAGGGCCTTGAACAATACGCCATTTGAAAAATAAATGCTCAAACTCAAAAAGTACTCATACTATCGGGCTTTCAATGGGTGCATCCCATTGAATGCGATTTGTGGATCAGGCCCTATGTTTTTTTCCAGTGATGTTTTTTTTTTTAGCCCTCGTGATTATCTCGCAGATAATCATTTGAATGCCTGTGCTAAAGGCGCTGCTACCACAGGAAAGTTACTAGGTAGGCTACCCATTAGTGTTTAAAATTGAAATCTTGCATAGTGTCAGAAATAATACACCCCCTGCACAAATCCCATACATTTCTGGTGACACGTTGCACAGGCAAAGGCCGCCAAGGCAGCGATTCTGTCTCCTCCCACGGGCTCAGAGCGAAAGGTAATTGCCTTTCATGTTTAACCTTGCAAGCCCTCTGCTGGCAATGCAGAGGGATCCGACATCATTGAGTCTCTCGCACGAATCGCTGCCTCACACATTTTCCAAAAAAGTTTTTGCAGGTACTCTGAACGTGCAAGCGGGCCTCACATAGAGGTAAATGGCTACGTAATGGAACATATGTATGCATTCACGACAGGGATGTCATTTGGGAGTCGCCAGGGCTCGCAGTTGCGACCCCTGAGGACTCCCTTGTTACCCCTGTGGTCTCCCTTGCTACCCCTAGAAGAAAAAAAAAGATTTTTTTAAAAACTTTTTTCAGGTTTAACTTTTTTTTCTTTTTCTTTTTTTAAAATGTAAGCCCCTGGGCTGTGGCCAGTGTCATGTGGCTCTTTATTTTTGGAGTGGCTGACTTTCTTGTTCAGGCCTCTCAAAAAAAAAACAGGGTTCCACAAGTGTATCACTTTGAGCAGTGACTCTAAATAAGAAAGAATAGGAATAATACATAATTTGTCTTTCTGGAATTCTATCCAATAATTGCCAGACTCATAAAGGTTTATTTCCGGCACACTTCAGGTGGTGAGTCACTGATTTAGCCTGTTCGTAAGCACCTCAACTCAGCCTTTCACCCTTCTGAGGTCTATAAATGAGAACCAACACAGGTTGGGTGATATTGTATGTATAAGCGCTTAAGCGTAAGTGCTATATAATAACACATCATTATCATTTGGCCTTGGACGTCTGCTTGCATTCACAGTAATTTGGTAATATGGGCCTATACACACTGATATTAACAATACATATGGTGATCCATTCTTATATGAAATGTATATCACATTATAGTGATATTGCAACCATATTTCTTGTAGTGTACTTAGGAACCATATGTGATGTCCCTTCCTGTTTTGTCAAGGGGTGAAAGGTCGTGTTCCATCACTTCTCGTGATGTGACTTTGAGGCAGGGGTGAGGGGGGTCAAATGACATCACATCCTGTGATGTCAGAGGTCAAAGGTCATGTGATGTCACTTCTGCTACCCCTGGAATTTTGGTGAAATGACGTCCCTTATTCACGACCCTCAATATATTGAGCATGGATAGAAAATCATATTTAAAAAAAAAAAATGAAAAATAGCATTGATATGGAAGCATGCTACTTTTTTTTCCAGGCATTAATATTCACATTTCAAAATAGCCCATAATTATGAGCACTGTTTATTGTCTTCCTATTTCAATAGAGCTAATAAAAGTGACAGAGATGAGAGATCTGGACATCTTAGTTTACTGGCTATTGGACAATCAATGCGTTCCACATAAAAGACTTCCAAGACGCCAAAGAGAAACAAACTACAAACTATGCACTTCGCAAGGGAAAAACGTATAATGAAATACCGAATTAGTTAATTTTAATATTATCGAAACTTGTTGGCCAAACCATGCATTATGCACCACTTTTTTTTTAAATTATTTAGTGGTCCTGGATATCGAGACTGCTAAGATCCAATGAACCTAAATGCTAATTACAGGCATGGGTACAAACACATTTATTTTTACACAGAAGAAAGAAACTCGCAACAAAAGGAGATTTATTGCAAAACCTGATACGACCAAGTAATGTCCTGATGCCTTACTGGTAATCCTTGTTGGACGGAATTCAGTGTTCACTAATCCATTACTTCCTGTTGAATTCTACTTTAGTACGGCTTTTTTAGACATTAGCTTTGATGCTTAGTTTGAAGGAGAGGTAAGAGATGCATTGGATAACAAAATGGAGTAATGCGAGTACATACAGGGAATGGTATATGCCAGAGGTCTGTAACCTTTGGCTCTCCAGAAGGTTCTCAACATCCTAGGGCCGATGACAGTATTAGTCCAAAACATCTGGAGAACAAAAGTTTGCCCTTGCCAAAAAGTGCCACTGGGCCACCGTAATATGGCAAGGGCTTATGTATATGATATGGCATTGAGGAGGAGAGGCCATGCTCAGTGTAATGAAAATGATCAGAAAATAATGAGGCCATTATAAGTCAGTGCTTCTACCTCATCATAAAGCTAGCCCACCTAGAACCTCATAAGTGACCTCCTCCAGTGTCAACATCAGACTCAACCAAAAAGAGATCTGGAGAATAACACTATCAACTCACTTCTAAATGCAAATCATACAGTTGCAGACCTAACAGCATCCAAAATGGAACTGCCAACCAAATAATGATGCTGTGAGAATTAGTTTGGGGAAGCCCACACTGCTGTATTTCACAATATCCTGGAGACCCTGGCACTCATTTCAAAATGCGACCTACCCTGAAATTAAGACAGTACACATCAACCACACATCGCATATCAGCAGTAGGCACCACACGCCTCACAAACAGACTTCAGGAGGCTGTTGTTCGTTTCTGAGCTTGCCTGGCAGCACCAGTGAAGTGCAAACTCGCTTAAAAATCCATAGTTCCCTCATATGAAACTTATACTTGAACAAAATAATAGCATCCCGAAAGAACAACAAACTGAAATCAGCTGATTAGAGTTGGTGACAGAACTAAGGAAATTACCCCTTTTGATTTGAATTGAGGTAACTATTGTTTCCAAAAGATCATTGCCTTACCCCAACCTAATGACGAGGTTGAAGCCATTACTCCAACAAAATTCTCCATAAAGTGTGACATACATTTCTGACTAATATTGCCGTATCATGTGGCCCAATCAACTGTGGCTATCAGTGTACCATTTGCAGATACAACGAGATCCATATCAGACGAAAGTACATATTTCAGCGCAGCTTCCAATAAAGAGCATGGCCATCCTGCAAAGAGCACCCTGTCAAGCGACTCGCTCTGTGGCACGGCAGTGATGCTCATGTTGAGAATGAAAACTAGATTATACTACTTTAAAAGAGGACCCTCTCCAAATGTGTCACTGTGGATGAACAGAGCAACATTATGAAAGTCATGGTGTCCAGTCAGAGGGTCGAATGAAAAAGGGTCGAATACAATACGTTTGACTCAAAAGGATCACAAAAAAAAGGATCAAATGCCTTTTTTTAAATGCGTTTCTTTTTTGGCGCTTGGTATTTTGTAGAAACAACTGGGTTTTGGGGGTGGACCCCCCCCCCCCAAAAAAAATGCATTCGATTTTTTGGTTTTTGGTCCTTTTGATTTGAAACAATTGTATTTCGAATCTTTTCATTCAACCCTTTCACCTACAACCGAAAGTCATGTATCGACTCCCACATCAAAAGCAGGATTCTGAGAGGGAATGGACTAATCAGTACAAAACATGCAGTGATGGCTGGTGAATTTTTAAAGTGGTGGTGGGGAGTAGATGTATGTTCCAAGAAGCCGGCAGTGTGCGAGCGAGCTCAGCGAGCAAGCCCGACTTAGCAAAGGAATGTCTATGGGGCGGGGGGACATTTCTCCCCTCCAAAGAACATTTTTTGAAATGAGAAGTGTAAATGGAGCATTTTTCAGCAGAATTTTCAAGAAAAGCTGTAGAAAAAGACCTAAGATACAAGCCATTCTCAGAGAATAACCCACACAATATTCAACTGCCAGAGATGGCATGATACCGACAGTACACAGGGCCATTTTGCACAGCAAATCATGTATGTGCCCATATTCTTCAAGGGCACAGATATGTTTCCATCATTAAGGCAAGTGCCGGGTAAAGTGTGCCCCTGCAATCCCTTAAACATTTTCCTACTTATATAATTTTCCTGCAGGATTTACACCGGTCTTAAATAATTTGACAGACGATTTCATAATGCACATGAATGTTCCTGGGTTTGGTAGTCAAAAATGAAATCAGAATTTGCTGCACCTCTTCATGATACCACACAAAGTGTATTCAAGTGTTGCTTACATACTCATTGAGTTGCTAATTGGATACGCAATGTGCCAATTGCCTTGGGTGATGCTTACATACAGCAGTGTACTCCCAAAAGTGTCCACTTAATACCCCAGTTTTGCCGTAAAATAAATGTCATGCAGCTTTTTACGTTGTCAAGCCAGTTTAAGCTTTCCCAGTACAGTTTGCCACTCGCCACCCTTTCTGAAATAATGCCTCTCTCAACAATTGAATAGTCTGCTCCCCCTCCCACTGTTCATGGGCCCAACAATTTGGCAGAGACAGCCCAGTAAGCCGTCCCTATGTTGTGCAGCATGCACTATGCAAGCAGTGGCATACTGAGCGGTGGGTGACAAAGGGGTCACCTTGCCCCCCCTGTGGCTCTTTTAAGAGCCAGACTGGGTACAATAGTTAAGGAAGACTTACCAATAGGTAGTCTTCCTTAACAGTAAGCCGTCCCTATGTTGTGCAGCATGCACTATGCAAGCAGTGGCATACTGAGCCGTGGGTGACAAAGGGGTCACCTTGCCCCCCCTGTGGCTCTTTTAAGAGCCAGACTGGGTACAATAGTTAAGGAAGACTTACCAGTAGGTAGAGAGGAGGCACGTTAAAGTGCAACCTTAGTAAGGAACATGTTTGCAAAGTCGCACAGGGACATTTAAGAAGAGAGAGAAGGATTGGGAGAGGGGGAGAGAGAATGTGGTTATAAAGTTGGAAATGACGATGAGGATGGGGGAACAAGAAAAAATAGTGTTGGAAAAATACAGTTTTATGGAAGCAGGATAAGCAGAGTCATAGGAAGAATAATTAGAGGACAGCACAGTAAGATCTGAAGATGGCCTGCTTTTCTCCCACATCCATTCAGCACGCCTCAAAGTAGAGCGCAGTGAGCTAGGATTAGATGTTAACCAAGGTTGATGAATTTCAGCAGACGGGCAGAAAGAACATACTGGGTAGTGCACATCCAGTGAAGAAGAAAGAGCTGTATGTAAAGAAGAAAACACTGTTTTAACAGGGAGGTACCATAAATTGGAGGGGAAAATAGCACAGAAAGACAATTAGTGAGAAAGACTGAAGTGTCGAACATAGAAGGATTACAATTAAGAAATGTATGCCTGGCTGCAGGATAGACAGGAGTATAGAAATAGTATATCAAAACGAACAAAAAGGGTGGTATGAAAGAGTAAAAGAATGAAAAGAAACAGGATAAGATGAGTGAGCAGAGAAAAACAAAAGATTGAGAAATGGGCCAGAACAGGGTGATGGAGGAGAGGATTATTGACAAAGGTTATATGAGTCCATAAGGGCAAGAAAAGGAGAAAAGAAATGAATAGTGGAGAGATGAAGATTGAAATTACACAGGAGAAAGAATGTAAAATAAAGACGAAGGAAGACTGAAAGTAAAGACTTCAAATTAGAATAAAAGGATTGGAGAGGGCCAGGAGGGGAATGAGAAATGACATAGCATAAGGTTTTGAAAAAGACATAACATGATATTTGCAGGAAGGGAATGAAGGAAGAGAAACTGAAGATGGGGTGATAGAAAAGAATAATTAAAAAGTACACCAGTTCCACCAACTTTTCCAACAAGACAAGAGGGGGTAGGAGGAATTGGAAGAGCGAGTGGTGAGAGAAGCAGCAGTAGTAGTCTTAGCAGTCGGGATCAAGGGTTCAGTGTGACATGGGAATTGTAGATTAAGAGAAAATAATGTGTCGAGGAGAGAATTCGTTTTTTCATCAAATATATCAAATCTTAAGAAGAACAATAGTGAGAGGGTTGGGGCTTGAAGAGAGGACATAGATGAAAGATGTTGGGAGGGCAGTGTCTATCCCACCCACCACACCTCTCACCATTATCACATGGTTATCACTACTCCCTGATTATTGTTCTTGTGCATTGTTTATTAACCATTCACTGCCTTTTGGTTGAAAATGTATACAATTCTCAACTTTTGTAAGGCTATGTATGGAAATTGTATGAACTGGATTAGTATTCTGTTTTCATTGTTTTGTTGTCTATTGTTTTATCCTGACTGTGGATTTCATGAATTGTGAGCAATTTCAGATTTTTAACAAGATGGTTTATAAGAATTTAAATATGATGTGATTGAATTGTGTTTGAACTTGTGTGTATTGTTGTGTAAAGGTTTTTTGTAAACTATACGCACATTATTGTTTGTTAAAGTTGTACTATGTCAGTCAGTCAATAACTTTATTTTGTCTATAAGGCCATAAAAATACATCCTAACACATACATGATAATAAAAGAACAATAAATATGCATATTCTAAAATACAATTAATCCAAATTCAAGGATTCATCCGGGATGAACAATCTCAAAGCTTTTTCCCTACTTAAGGAGCCCTCCAGCCTCTTTTCCTTTGCAGATGGGGAGCAGGTGCAAGTGGATCAAGGTCACCTGACCTAAGCGCCACCCACCTGGTGCCTTCCTGGTTGCCGCTCTTTTTCCCTACTTAAGGAGCCCTCCAGCCTCTTTTCCTTTGCAGATGGGGAGCAGGTGCAAGTGGATCAAGGTCATCTGGACTAAGCCCTGCCCACCTTCTCAGCCCTGCCTCTTCCTTCCTGCTCTTAATTCCTAGATTAAGGGGGTCTCTCGCCCAGGCATCCGAAGTGAAGGGCAGATGAATAAAAGGGCAATTGCTGTTTGGACTTTTTTGGATCAGTAGGACCCAGTGCCCAAATCCCTGCTCAGACAGTAGGTAAGCATGCACCAATATGTGTTTACTCCTTCTGTACCCACAGGCCATACCCACCTCCTCTGGTTTCCCTGTGATGTTCACTTGTACCCCCCACCCTTCTTGAACACAGGTGTTGCCTGTTTTTCTTGATTCTTCTACCCTGCTCCTCCTCCTTCCCCCTCCAGCCAACTTCTGCAGGAATCTGTCCTGATGTATTCCTGTTTGACCATCACCATCTTGTGGCCAATGCTAGACTTGACTTTTATGGACTTTGTTGTTTCACGGTGCGTCACCCTTTCGCAACTCTCATGCTGGACATCTTGTACTCATGGTGGCCCTGACTCATGCTGTTCCCATCTTCATCTTGTATCCTGGCTTGCAACATTATGCATTACTAATGACTTTTGCAATTGTATTCGCTCTCCCCTCTTGCTTCTCCATTCTTTTTGACTGCTTACTCTCTGCTCTGTTCTCTCCTCCTCTCCCTTTCTCCCTTTTCATATCTTTTCCCCTCCATTTCTTCTATGCACTTACTCTATCAGAATTGTCCCTGGACCTAGTATGATAGCAACCTCGTCTGTTCCCTCCCCTCTCCTCTTACTCCACCCCCCCTCCAACACTATCTGAAATGTCGTCAGGCCTAGTACGATAATCGCTTGTTTTGTTCATCCCCTCCCTTTCTGCACCCCTCTCCCTCACCTTTTGTTTTTCTCTAGCTCTACCAGAAATGTCGTCAGGCCTAGTACGGTAGTCACCTGTCTGTTTCCATTTCCTTCCCACTCTCCCACTACCTTCCATATCTATGTTTTAGCACTTGCACTATCTGAAATGTCGTCAGGCCGAGTACGCATCCTTACTGTTCATGGCCTGTAAGAATGTAATTGTATTTTCCCTTGTTCCATCCCTTGCCTTGAAGCGCTTTGAAACACATTGTGTATAGGCGCTATATAAATACACTATCATATCATATCAAAGCTGCACTAACTTACCTTCAACTGAACCAAAATTGCAGGTTCAATATGTCTAAAGGGATTGCCCAAGGTCCTTACCCTCACTTGCACTATATTAGCACCAGTAATCACAGAAAGGTGTAGTTTTGTTCCCCTAGGGCGAGCATTATCATACAGATAGTTGGATCTTACTTCAATCTCACTATATTGCGGGGGGGCGGGTACATTTTATATCAAAGATCAAAAAATCCTATTTGCTATTCTCTGCTTCCTAAAGCTAATCCAAATAAGATCATAGGGATTCTCCCTTGGAGATTGAAGTCGAGTACAGTTTGAGATGTCCTCACGTATAACAACAAGCAGCCACGATCTGTAAGCAGTCAGTGGATTATTTTATTAATGAGTGCTTCCCTTGTTTATAAGCGACCAGGGGTATGTATACTACCCCCCTACAACACCATACCAACACCATACCATTTGTTGTTTATCACGCCTTGTTCAAGGTATATTCTACGGGTCCAAGGGCAGTCACCATAATAATCATAGTTAAGTGTCCTATAGCCAGTCTCGCTAGTTAGTTTATATACCAGCGTTTTGGCACTAAAAGTGCCAACCACCCAATGGCATCAGCAGGAGACAATACACTACAAGGGGCAGTGAGTGGATATCAGCCTGGCCCTCCACATCTACCTGTGCACTACTACTTCCGGTGCATTCTGTGTGTTCACTATTAGGCCTCAAACCGGCCAGGTTAATACTAGTCATATCTGTCATGACATCAGGACCTATCACCCTCTGTGATTTTAGGGCTCCTAGGGCATTGTCCTGTTTGGCGTGCATCCCTGCAACCCCCTAACCCCCCTTCCCAGGGCATCTAAAACAGCCAAATACAGCCTCTTTACATGTGCTAGGTCTGTCAAAACAAGGCTACACGATCACAGACACCCACTAGTCAAAGGAGACTCTGCTACAAAGTATGGAATCTTCTCAGCTGCTCCGCCAGGGGGATAACCGAGTAGCTGTCTATCTGAGTACTTACCCCTTTCATGCTAGTGTTCATATCCATCGGGAGATAGCTTACAACATTTGCAGCACACAGTTTGGCTGAAATTCCTCCATTGGCAACGTTCACTACATTCTCCACCTCCTCAGTGTTATCCATGGGTGTAGGAAGACTATCTGAAGCCAAAGACAATGGGAATGGCACCATGTTCGTGTTTAGTTCACATTCAAGTTCATGTTCAGATAACAAGCCCTGTATGATTGGATTCATGTGGTTTCTGGAGGGTCTAATATCTCCCATTCGATTTTTTCCCAACTAATGGTTTCCCCTCCTGTAGAAAGTCTAGGGGCATACTGATTGCACAGTTTGCAGCTTTGCAGGCCCTTGTTGATATCGAATTATCTTCACCCATACCGGTATGGTGTTAGGGAGAATATTAATTTCTGTGCTAATTCCCTTCAATCTTAGAGACCCCAAGCTCTTTTACTGTATTTGGGACTTTTTAATTTTAACCCTGGAGTGAGTGAGACCTATTTCTCACTCTCTCAAGTTTTTTTTACCTCATTTGGAATTTGTGTTTCCACTGTTTTTTACTTTTTGTATGGTGACACACAGCACCTTCAGTGCAGTGTCACAGAGAAATCCTTTTATATTTCTCCTAAAATTTAAATACTTTTTGTTGTGTGAACTACCGTTCCCAAGAATATTAAAGTGAAATTGACTTTACTTACCTTTTCTCTTTGTAGGACCGAAACACACCATCTTATGTGGAGTGCTGGAGGGTTACCTAGTAGCCCCTTATACTACATTCTCATGTACAATTTGTATGTTACCCTCACTAATTTAAATGGCTGGTGGCAGTGGTTTACTTTTTTCCAACCATTGTGCTTTTCTAGCGCACACTGAACTCTCAGCTGCAGTACAGCACTCATGGGTGACCATTGTGTCAAAATGGCCCTGGTCTTCTTTTTTTGCCATTCCTGTTGAGTGGTCTTTTTGGGTTGTGCTCTGTGCGTTGAAACAGATTTGAGCCCTTTGTTTGTTTTGCCTTTGACGGGCTTCAGCCCTGAATCCCACCGCTGGCTCCAGTGTGTCTGGAAGGGTAGGATGTGAGGGAGGGTCCCGAACCTCTCCTGTCCTCTGTCTCGAGGAATGCTTGAATTTAACCAGTCCAGATTGGCTGGCTGACTGGCTTTCAGCCACTCTGCTGTGTGATTGACAGCCTAGGCTGTGCACGAAAGGGAGAAACCTGCTTAAAAAGTGAAGGTTTTGGGATTAGTGGCAGAGTCGACCACTGGGAGAAAGACCCGGCGAAGAAACCGTGAACAAAGCTTTCTGCATCCTCCTGGACCTTTGAATTGCCAGTGAAGGCCTGCTGCTGTTCTGAAGCTCCTTTTTCAATTCGATAGAGAAGCTCCGGAAGGGCTTACTTCTCCCATAGGGTTAGTTGGACCAACTAACCCCGAGACGAACTCCACTGGACCACCTTCTCCATTGATTTCTAGAAGGACGTGCTGGAAAACGTGCTGTGAGTGACGATGAAGTGAAACCTCAGCTAAACAAAGACTGCACTTCATCAGCAGAGATAAAAACCATAGCACTGAATTCCCAATTAAAAAAGAAACAGTGTGATCACCAGAACACTATAAATATTGGAAATAGGAATAAGGGGGGACCTAGGGCCTTGGCAAATCCCTGAGTGACACCAATGCGAATAATACAAAATGTGAACCTGAAATGGGGGGTGCCAATGGTCTTCTTTCGTTCTGACTCAAGAAAAGCGTATTAGCAGATGGAATGTCAGCAGTTGTATGCAAATCTCTTTAAGAATGTCTGTCAGGATGGAATGGCTGATGGTTCTGTTTGAAAATGAAATGATGTGCAGAAGGAGCTGACAATTAACTGTGAATGATGTCTCTACTGACTTATTAAGGTAGCTGTCCCTTCAGAGGGCTTTTCGGGAACTGGATCTCACTAATTCTGAGAAGGTTGGTCCCACTCAGTCAAAACTGATTCTATATATTTCAGATTAGAATGCATTAATGACGTTTCATGTTTTTTCAGATGTGAGTGTTTTGTGTCTTGTGTTCCCTGCCTTGGTCCTGCATTAATGCTTGCCTGAGAGAATGCATGATGGAATGTTATGTCCGTAGAATGTTGTGGTGTGAGTGCCCCTGCAAGCTCCACGAATGGTCAGTTGACGCGAAGCAGCCTGTGAGAGAGGAGGCCGGTGGTTGTCTCCTGTGTACCTTCCTACTTACTTACCCTTGGACTTACCTGATGTATATACCTTGTCGCTGGAACTTAGTAAAGAAGTTCACTTCCCTTACTGAGTATCAGACCTTTCATTTCACCCTGCAACATGTTACTTACTCTGTTAGCTAAAGGTGGGTTCAGTAGAGATTAAACAGAGCATCTGCAAGGACACCCCATGATCACCTCCCCTCCGAAGCACAGGTTCAATACCAAACCACCACAAGTCAGTCTTCCCATTGGTTTCCCTTTTCCCCTCTTAAATTCTTCCTTGCTTTGCCGCATTTCTATACATTACATTATGCCCATGCCCACATGTTTAAAGAAGCTCATTCATTAAATCATGAACTAGGGACTGACTGCCTGTCAGTGACATATCTCACATCAGCCCCCTTGTAATTGACCCCAGGCTCTTACTTTTTTATGCTGTAGCAGAATGAGTAAGGGGCCTCTGCCAGAATCCTATTGCATCCACACTTGGCAGGAAACGGTATGTCTTTGACACCTTCCCTGCACTCAAAACATCGCCACATGGATCTCCCGTTAATAAGAGCCATTTGCTTGCCCCAATTCTGGTGATTTTCTTTTCTCAAGGACTGTTAACTTATTAAACAAAAAATATATCCCCTTTTAAAAATGTCTTCATTTTGAAAGTGCGTCTGAGTCCACCTCAAGCCTTCCCCTTTATCTTCGTAGAGGGCCACTGCTTCTTTTAATATGCATGCCACCTTTGTGATAGACCTCCTGATGAGCACCCACTTTTCCCTGAATGATGTGGCACAGTCAATATGCAGTGTTGCTTTACTACTGCCAACGCCATTGGTAGGAGAGGGGCTGAGTTGTGCAGAGTGAAATCCATCCAGCCAGCCATGCTCGTCTTCCGCCCCCTGAGCAGCAGGCCTGACACCTGATTCGTTCAAATCTTTGTAATGTTTTAGTTTACCTAATTCAATTAGCTGGCCAGTTTCCCAATTATGTGCATTAGTTTGCTAATTGTTGTATAAAGTCCATTCATTGCACCTTAAATTATCGCCTTCCATACAGTTGCATGGCACCCCGCTGACAGATGTAAATCTGCGGCCTTTTCTGTACATGTTGGCTGCCTTTACAGTGTGTGCTCTGAAACTTTTCTTTTTCTTGGCCATAGTTGCTCTGTTAATGTACCTGCACCTACAGCGGTTAGTATGGTACCTATATATTAACATGGTGCCCTTAATATGACCCTAGTTTAGTAGATATGCCCAATACTCACTACAATAAATATTTATTATAAGTTCCAAGATCACATGTACATGTCTGGAAAGTTGGTTTGGCCATACTCCCAGTCAATGTTAAAATCTCACAATAGGATTTTTTTTTTCTACTAGCAGGATGGGGTGGCAGCGTTGACAGCTAAACTACATTACATCGTGTACATGTTTACGTGTACCTTTCAATAATGATAACGGAGACGGTTCTGGTGCAAATCGTTGGTAATGCAGACCTTTTGAACATCATAAAAGTTCTAATTTTGTTCCTGATCTCAGCCCTACCTGTCACTCCCAAAGTCATAATCCTTCACAGCTGCTTGTTACGAGGTTTGCATCACAGAGGGGGGCGGAGAGGTTGCATTAATAGCACGACTGACATTTCTCTTTACCGCCACCCGTGGCTCCTGTCCTGTGCGGGAAGCAATGGGAGACTTCTATAACTTACCACCACCTCAGTCTCTGCCTAATTTTGAGGAATGATCGATCTAGGGAGATGTTAGGACTGATGAGAAGAGAGCACGTGCCCTTTGCCCTCTTCCTGAGACTCCAGATGTAGACCTCTCTGTAGTCAAAGTTCAAGGTATGGGAGATTTCTAGCCTTGCCTTGTTCTTTCTTCATCCATTTTCTCTCAGTTTGCAGTATGAGTGCTGTGGCAACAGAAACGGATTGGCAGTCATTTGCAAGCACCCCCGCCTGCCCCATTCAGCAAATACATTCAGGCACAGCAGCAGGTGGAGATAACCTATTGGAATGGTTTGCCTGGACAAGGTACAATGTTCTAAATCTGTGTTTGCCTGTTGCAATTGACTTTGACAGGTTAATTGACTGTCGTCTTTAATTCCTGGCGTGGGCCTGCATTTGTGGTCGTATCAATCACACCACGATAAAGGCCTCTGGCATGTTCACTAACACAACATTATCTATCACATCATGAGAGAAAACACACAAGCTGTACTTTGGAGTAGGTGTTCTGGCAGCGGTAGAGTGCAAGTGCAATTCATCTAAGTGGGAGGTGCTATTGATATTGCCTAACGCCTTTTAAGCTAATAATGCCTGGGGCTGACTATTATTTCATCATAAAGTTATCAGTCACTCTGCAAGCTTCCTGCATGTTTATATTCACTCTTAATAAATAGATGGTATATGTGCGTTTTCTTTTTGTTTTGTTTTACTACGTTTGAATCCCTACATATAGTCAAAGGTGCTTTGCAGTTCACACGTTGGATCATTTCTCTCACTCTCTCCTCTCTCTCTCTCTCTCTCTCTCTCGCCTTCTTTCTCACCCTCTCTCTCTTTCTCTCTCTCCCTCTCTCTGCCTCTCACTTCCTCTATGCCTCTCTCCTTGTCTCTCTGTGTGCCTCTCTCCCTCTATGTCCCTCTGCCACTCTATACCCCTCTATCGCCCTATGCTTCTCATTCTCAGCGTCTCCATCTGTGCCTCTCTCTCACTCTCCACCTCTGCCTCTCTTCCTCTTTCCCTTTGCGCCGTTCTCTCCCTCTGTGACTTCGGTCTCTCTCTGGTTCTCTGACTGTGCATCTCTCCCTCCCTCTTTGCCTCAGTCCTCTGTGCTTCTCACACTGTGTGCCTCTCTCTCGTTCTCTCTCTCTCTCTCTCTCTGCCGCTCCCTCTCTCCCTCTGTGCCTCTCTCACTTTATCTCTCTGTGCGCCTCTCCCTCTGTGCCTCTCCTGCTCTCTCTCTGTGTCTCTCCCCCTCTGTGGCTCTCTCCCTCTCTCTCCCCTTCTCTATCTGCCTCTATCCCTCTCTAGCTCGCTCTCTCCATATGTGCCTCTCTCCCTCCATCTCTCTTCCTCCCACTCCCTCTGTGCCTCTCATACTTTGTGCCTCTCTCCCTCTCTCGCTATAACTCTCCCTCTGTGTCTCTCTCCCTCAATCTCTCTGTGTGCCTCTCTCTCTCTCTCTCAGTTCCTCTCCCCCTCATTACCTCTCTCTCTCTCTCTGTGCCTCTTCCACTCTCTCTCTCTGTGTCTCTCACCCTCTCTCTCCTTCTCTCTCTGTGCTGGGGAGGATAGTTCAGGGGCAACATGCACCAGAGGTTCAATCCCTGGGTGTGCGCTTAGAAACCTCTGGGTATTGAGCGTGTTATAAATAACCTATCATAGCACATCATATATTTCCCTCTCCATCTCGCTCTCTCCCTATGTCCTCCTGTCCTGCTGCCACTCACACGTGGTACCTCTGTCCCTCTCTCGCTATGCCTCTCCCTCTCTCTCTCTGTTCCTCTCCCCTCGTTGCCTCTCTCTCTCTTTTCTCTCACCCCCCAACGGTTTGTTCTTGCTGGCTACATTTGCTCACGCAGCGTGAACTCCGGACACGTTGATGAAGATGTCCTGCCCACTTTTGGTTCGCTATTCACCCACATTGTTTGTGTTATTGTTTTAGGATGTACTTCCATTCAACTAATGAGCTACGTGTGTAAACATGCTCACACCTGCGGGGCGAATATGCTATACTGTGGAAGGCTCACATTCAAAGGAGTGGTACAAGTTGTGTTGACAAGCAGCTCCTCTTATTATTTCGTTCACCCGCTGAAAATAGTAAAGTCTCAGTGGACCGTATAGAGGAAGAAGGCTCTGTTGATTGGAGGTTGTAATACAGCACTGAGTATCGGCGGGAAACGCAATACAATCTTCTTGTTTCCATCTTGCAGTATGTATCTGAGAGATGGATCTACCTATCCGCTTGGGAAGCGTAGCCTGAAAGCACATCAACTCTGACTGGTAAATAGCACACATCGCCGATGCGGTGCACACGAGGGAAAATAAGCATGAGGAACTGCAGGCAGCATCACCCAGAGAGAGTGTGTGCCTGTGTACGCCTGTGCTTGCAAGCATGGCTGCGGATCTGCTCTGCTCATCTGCACATCTATAGGCATGCATTGGTGCCTGCCCATGCCATTCTATGCAGGGTCGTACTGGCCCATAGAATGTTCTCGTGCACCAATTAAAAAGTGGCCCACAGTTGCAAATGGCCATTCATTCCTTCATGCTATGCCATTTATAACGCGTCTATAAACAAGTGTTTGTGACACTGTTCAAATAGTAACTAAGGGGGAGTGGTTTGATGAGTGTGATGCAAATTGTGCATTTTAAAGAATATTTATTCAGCAACACTGGTCAAAACGATTAGCCGCAGAGTGAATTAACTCATAAAACTGGCCCAAATGTGCCCAAAAAGTGGCCCACCTTGACCAAAAAAACTGCCCACACCAGAATGTTGTGTTTTTGGTTTGGCCATGAACCTATTGCCCTATGAGCCAGTCCGAGCCTGATTGTGTGTGAGTTGTCTCTGTTGCATAGATACGCATGAGTAGAGAATGCATACATTATACGGAAGTCTCGTTTATTCCACGTGCACTACATCATCCTGCACTACATGATTCAAATGCAAACAGGCATCTCTGTTATTGAGCAGGTAATTGCAGAGCTGCTTGATGGGCTCTCCACCCATGGAATCTTTGTCACGCCCTGTGTAACTGCTGCTATTGTCCATTAATACACATTCGTCGATTTAGGAGTGGTATGAATTCAGACGACTCATTATTTTGAGAGGCGTGCTGATGTCATAAAAAGGATCTATTGAGCCTTTCCACTGAATGGAAGTGCAGCTTTTTGTGATCATGAATAATTCACACCTTACAGTAGAGTCAACAATGACACATGTGTGTATGTAGAAAATCATGACGGTTTTGATATTCCCCTTGGAATGCAACATACAGATACTATATGTTTATGTTCAGAGAACCGATCTAAACACTCAAGCAGTGCCAGTATGAATGAAGCAAATGGCCTAGCCCGCTCCTCAATGTATTGCTCAAGAGACACCACGCATGGCAAGTGATTACGCCACCCGTTTGCTAATACCATAATCTACTTTGCCATAGCCGAAGTTACAGAATGGGTCATATGTAAATTGCACTGTTTTTCGTGGTTCCTCTTCTCAGGTGATAGGAATCATGGGTCAACCGTCCCTAAGTAGGATGACAGAGTGGAATCTTCAATGTCATAACCTAATGGGGGGAGGGAGGGGTTCTGTCTCTGTCTGCCACAACTAATTGACAAGGATACCGGGAGAGCTGGGCACCTCATCCATTGCAACGTTACATTGCATTGGTGTGGCCCTCTTGGTTGTCATACTTTTGGGTGGGTTAGGTAGTGGACAGAGAAGTATGCCACATCTATCATTTGTCAAAAAGGTTCTTGCATATCTATGCACCAGTTAGGATTATTTGTGCACATTGTGAAAAAGGATACAAAAGCCCTTTAAAGAGGTGAGTCTTTCATCTAGTGTGCAGGTACATTCCAGAGGGCACAACCATGGTATACATGATTGCTCTGCAGATTACAGTTCCTGTACCAAACGTATGGGAAATTAATTAGCAGAGAGCCATTTTCCAACACTAGAGTGGGCCCTCACACTATTTGCACGTTTTATGAGGAAATGCCACGCTAACAAGCAGAAACCTGTCAGAGTGCAACATTTCATAATGTGCAATGAGGTGCAATGAGGTGTTAGAGTGAGCGAGACCAGCAACAACATTTATGGGGTCTAAGCTGGCCGCTTAACTGTTTCATTTTTTAAAACTGTAGCAACCCTGTCCTCTTTCTCTTCCCACTGATTGCCAGTTGCATTGATCGATGCCCCAGAAAGTTTGCAATTGGGAAGACTCCAAAACTGACCTCTTCCTGCTAAATGCTTCAACGTTCGGACAATGCAGAGTTTGGGGACACTATTATGGTGGATCATCAGGGCCCCACAGCTCCTGAAATTATGGGTTGCACATCCCCTCCAGAAAAGAAGGTGAGGCCAGCACCTGAAAGCCACATTAGACAATAGAAAAATGGTGCAAGATGGGTGCTGTGAAAAACCTCGTTTTTAATTTAAAAAAAAAGCTTATTCAGAGGTGTCAGGTAAAGGAAAATAAATCTTGATATGGATATTACGTTAAAGCAAAACAAAACGTGATGACTGGGCGATTTAGAATGAATCGTAACCTCTGGTGCAGCTCTGAACAACCCTCCAACCTATCATTCTTTAGCCTGTAATCCATTACAGAAAAGGGAAACGACCATATGCAAGTCAGGCTTGGTCCCACCCCCAAAAGGAGCAGTGCAGCCCGGACTGCTAGGTCACATCCCTTTTGCACAAGACCAAATGCATCCCCAAACCTGTTTTAACCCTGAATGGGTGTCATCAGTGAGGAGAAGCTTGGATCACTGGGCCGAGCAGGCTCGGGACCCACGTCTGGGCATACCTGTCCCACTCAGGGTGACTAAAGCAAAACAAAAGATGATGGCCAGTAGGAAACTTTGCTTTTGCTGGATATTAGGTTAATTTGCTCTTCTTAATTGTCTGATGTCCATCTGAAAGACACATACTACCTTGCTGAGATACAATGTTCTGCATCTCCGCAAGCACCATGTCACATATTTATTTTATCCCTATTGTTGATACACACACATCGAAATTGTGTTCCTCCACTCTTTCCATAGTGGGGCTCTAAGTATTTCCCAAACCTCCCATTCACAAGGTGTTATCTATGCACAAAATGTTTAATTACTAACTGTCCTGCTATTATGGATGGCCTACAAATGGTGCGCAATTAAAACCACCATCCAAAGCAGCCATTCCTGTCTATGTGTGTATGATACAGAAGCACACAATAACCTTGGTGATTATTGTGTGGGGGGGGGGAGATCAGCGTCTGGGTGCACTACTCGTGGGTGGCATACACGACCAGGTGGCAGGGGTGGGGACGCCAATAAAAATAGATATTTCTGGAGGTATAGTACTGGAGCAAGTAGAAATGACTTACAATCAGCTTACACTAACAGTGACATTTAGTCACATGAATGCCAATATGTTCTGAATACAAAGCGTTATTTATAATGGATGGAGAGGTGAAGTTGCAAAAATGCAAGGGAAACTCAGCGGTTATTTGCCAGGGAGGGGATTACAGTGCTTGAGCTCACCCGTTCCCTTCTGGACATTGGTATCCTCGGAACGAACATACTGGCTATTGCCTTAATATAAAATGATGTTGCACAAAAAGAAAATGCTATAATTAATAATGAGGTAGGGAAATGAGATGGAGAGTTAATTTGTGGGGAGGATCCTTCTCCAGGACACGGAAACATTCTTGGCCTTTCAGGGGAAGCATTCTCGATAGCCTTTCCATTACTTTAGTTGTTCATTGTAGTTACCTCGCCTCTTCTTTGCCTCTACGTCAGAATTGGTGAAATTGACAGATCGAGACGCAGCAAATTCTGAGTGCGTGTCTATAGTAATGGCTGCATTTCACGTCTCTCTCGTTTTTAAGCGTTACACAGACCATTGTTGCATCAACAGATGTATTGCCATGTAGAGTATTATCCGTTACTTCAACAGCATGCTATGTGGCGTTCACATTTAAAGTGTAAAATAACCCCTTTCAAGACAGCCATTCCTATCTATTTGGGATGCAACTAAAGTGATAAGTACTTCTGATGGTTGCTGTGGTGAAAGGCAGAAGAGCAGCATGTTTATGATACTGCCTTATTGTACAATGGTTCAAAATACTGAACCTAAAGACACATTAGCTATCATGATCATGCAAACAATTTTATTTTTATTGTTGTGACTCAAGCCCATGAGTGTGTTTGGGGTTTCTTGGACAATAATCTCATATAACCTTTTCGTACTGACACAAGTAAATATAATCAAGACATTGAAATAATGACTGGACAAGTGACAGTATAAACATCATACCCCATACACAAATGATTGTTATTAATAATGCATGGTGAGTCACAGTTGCAAAAAACTAAAACAGAGGAAATGGGCTTTGGTTGACTCATGAAAGCCCACATTTTATCCGTGACGAAATGGTACACAGGTTTCCCTGTGAGCATTGGTCAGCTCAGTGGGTAAACTGGATATTCAGTGAATTTACAAATGCATTCCTCACCCAGCTCATCCAGGCTACCTCCATCTTGATGTATACTATTTCAATGCATGACTGAACTAAAAAAAAAAAAACATATATTTCGGGGACTGGCATACTATGGGTGCTTTTGCATTTGTTATGCCAATCGTTGCCCCAAATGTAATAGGGACATACTGGAAAAGAAGCAAACAGTTGTTTATATTGTACAAAGAAATATGTTATTTCATAATAGTGGGAGGAAAAATAACATGTGATCTTTGGTGGGGTGGAATGACCCCACAACTCCTGCAACTCCTGTCCTCTCTGGCAAGGGTGCTAACTCTTTGTCCACCAATTCTCTAGAAAAAAATATTGCTGGAGAGGTTATCATTATGGCAGTAGCAGGCAAGCTGGAGGAACGGATCGAGTGGTAATGGCCGGGTCCCAAGTTAATGCCGAGCACCATGAATGGTCCTGTTTAGGTTTATGGATTTATAGAGCGCACCAGGTACCCATAGGCTTACGAGCACTTAACGAACATACAATGAACTTGACCTAACACATATAAAAGAGAAGAGGATAGATGCATTGACAAAAGAATAATCCGAAGGTGCATTTCCAGGAGTTCTTGTCACTGCTACCACCGGATCCAGCTTGCCAGATTGTGAGTTATTGCCATTAACACCCCAGGTTTCCAATTCGGAAACCTGGGATGCTGAAAAAGTGCTGTGCGTCAAGTCCATGAATAGACAAACAGGATTTTGCATGCACTGTGGCAGTCAAAGTCACGATTTTCCACCCAAATAATTCCATGAATCAGGCCCTTAATTACCAAGATATCCAAACAGTCATTTTCCCAACACAATTATATTTAACTGTCTTCCTCACACTTCAAATGACGGCACACTTGTTTTTCCGGGCTGGTGGTGATTCCTGAAAAAGCAAGCATTTCTTCACATAATTATAGAAAGTAAGTGCACAGAAATGTGTTAGCAATGTTATTAATTCTATCAAAGAAAAATTCTATCCCATTTATTCACACACTCCGCTCATAATCCATTTTCCTATTTCAGCCAAAACTGCACAAACTGATCTCAAAGCAGTGTGATTCCTATTGCGTCGATCAGTGCAATTCTTCTAGCTTACTTTAGTTCCACCTGAACTCGTTCCTACAATACCTGCAAGCTCAATAGCCAACAGGCAACTCCCTGAGCAGTCTGGATCACATTTCTGAACGTCCGGATGCAATAATGTCGGTGGAGAATCTAGGTCAAGTCCCAGAGAAACAGTAGAAGCGATGCCCCGGGCCAGTCAACTAGACCCATGGATTTAGCTTAATGGGCCTGCATTACAACTGGGTTCCACTGGGAAAAAAGAACCATTGAAAAACTATTTGTGAACCAGGCTCTATGAGTTGATGGTTTCAAACATGAAGACACTGTTTTTCTTAACTTGATTGCACAATTGTTTTACTTTTATCTTTTAAATGCACACCTGTATTTTCATTTTTAAAGCCTCGTCTTTTTTTGTTTTTGTTTTCCATGCTTGTGTTTTTGACTCAAACCTTCAATATTATGTAGTTGTCATGTAATTGTTATGCAATGAATGGTATGTAATGAAACACGCTTTGGCAAAGCCAACAGTTTTGGCTTTTGTATAGGTATTGGATAGTAGTTTGACAGGCACTGAGATCATACGTGTTATGAAACGAAATGAGGCAGTTGCGCTATAGTTTATTTGTTTAGGATAGAGGTGATGATGGAGCTGAACAAGAACCATGCACGTGCACGTGGGTACAGCGAGAGATCCTGCAACCTAAGCCATCACATTGCCCTCCAAGTGCCAATGTCGGGGAAAGCTGTGGCCACCCGAGACCAGAGTCTGACAATGCATTATGCAACCAAGCAGTATATTAACCCCTTAAGTGCCAAGGCCGAGTATGCTTGTCCTTTTTGCATAGACTTGCATAGACATGCACAATACCCTGGCACAAAGACACTAGCCTATTTCATAAATAGCAACGCGAATAAACACTATGTGCAGGGTTGCAATGGTCTATGTGTTTGATTGTATGCATGTTGTGGTGATTGATTGCACGAGTCACCCGTGAACATGAATGTGATGCTGTGCAGCCTGACTATTTTGTGCCGTTGGCAACTGTGGGTTCTGCATAGGATGGGACATGTTTCAGTTCACTGCATAAAATACGATTCAAAGTGTAATATATGTCATACCGTAAGAGACGTCAATATATCATGGCCTAATCAAATCTCACATTGGCGCACAGTTCAGATTTATTGGGTGGTAGCTGTTGAGTGCATTAAGTTGCGTGACCTATGTGAGTCTAAAGACGAGACTAGCTACATGTAAATGCTGCACTTGTTTATTTCATTTGTATTCGTTACATTAATATTCTATGTCCTACCATGACAGATCATTCTATTTATAGTATCCGTAAAGTCAGAGATCTCAGTCATTTCTGAATGTGTCATGTCAGATACTATTCCAATATCATATTACTTCAACATGCCCCCTCAATTATAAATAATATAACCACGTATCTGCTGAGAAAAACAAAGAGGTGATAACTGGCAGCTGAAGAATGAATGGCTGCAGGTTTAACCAGAGCAATGCCAGAGGTTAAGATTAAATATAAACCTTCCAGCCATCACCTATTTTGTTTTGCTGTGGTCACCCCGAGTAAGACGGGTATGCCCAGACGTGAGTCCTGGCCTGCTGGCATAGAAACCCAAGCTACTCCTCGCTGATGATGTCCAATGAGGTAAAAAACTTGTCTGAGGATGCTTGTGGTCTAGTGCAGAAGGGGTGTGACCAAGCAGCTTGGACTGGACGTCTCCTTTTAGGGTGTGACCGAGCCTGCTTTGCATATGTATGTCCCCTTTAGTAATGACTTGGAAGGGGAAAAGCGATGGTCTGAAGGGTTGCCCACAGCGATGCCAGAGGTTAAGAATGATTCCAAAGCTTCTAGCCATCACCTCTTTTGTTTCACATATCTGCGGAGCCCACATCTTGAAAGCCAGCAGAATTGGTAAATGTTTCCCACCCCCAATTCTACCTTTTACAAAGCATCCCATGCCAGTAGATGCCATTTAGTGTGACACGATCCCAAATTCGGACCTAAACTTTCAGATCCACCTTGGAAATGTCCATAGCATTTGTTTATAAGCAGACATTTATTACGACACTCTTACGGGGCAACACATCACGTGAGTTATTTCTCTTCTCCCTGACTTGCAATTCACTTTTAATGAAAAAGACTTGATAAATAAAGATATATGTGTAGCAACGACTTCACCTTGGTTTCACCTCTGCGCTGGCTTGCATTTGAGTGATGCAAATGATTGTCAAATCTTTCCTAATTGAGGTGGGTCCCCGCCAAAAAAGGTGTTTAAAAAACGATATTGAATGTGTAACCAAAACCCATGACTTGACATTTATAATTTGCTGAAACAAGGCTTTGCATGAGCGAGGCACCAGAAATAGGGAGAACAGGGGTTCCTTTTAATGAGCATGATCCTGATTTGGAATTCAAGGTAGCATTTCACACACATAAAAAGTAATAGCATGAAATGTGCACTTCTAGGCCCATCCAAAATATTCCTCCAGGCTAGCACCTTTCTATAGAAAATAATAATAAAAGAAGCCTCTGCATGGTGGGAACATTGTTAGAGCTGTAGCATGCGTGTAGCAAGTAGGGCAAAACACACATGTGGGTATGCACAATTGCCACCTCCCTTTCCAGAATCAGTGGCATTATATCTTTTATAGTTTTGATACATGTCCTTCCTTCCTTCCTTCCTTCCTTCCTTCCTTCCTTCCTTCCTTCCTTCCTTCCTTCCTTCCTTCCTTCCTTCCTTCCTTCCTTCCTTCCTTCCTTCCTTCCTTCCTTCCTTCCTTCCCTCTCTCTAACTCACTTCCTTCCTTCCTTCCTTCCTTCCTTCCTTCCTTCCTTCCTTCCTTCCTTCCTTCCTTCCTTCCTTCCTTCCTTCCTTCCTTCCTTCCTTCCTTCCTTCCTTCCTTCCTTCCTTCCTTCCTTCCTTCCTTCCTTCCTTCCTTCCTTCCTTCCTTCCCTCTTTCCCTCCCGACTTTCCTTCCTTCCTCCCTCCCTCCCTCCCTTCCTTCCTTCCTTCCTTCCTTCCTTCCTTCCTTCCTTCCTTCCTTCCTTCCTTCCTTCCTTCCTTCCTTCCTTCCTTCCTTCCTTCCTTCCTTCCTTCCCTCTTTCCCCCTCCCTTCCTCTTTCTATGCCATCTTTCTTCCCCTCCCCCTCCCTTCCATCCCTCCTTCCTTACCTCCCTCCCCCTCCCTTCCTCCTTCCTTCCTTCTGGCCCTCCCTCCTTCCCTTCCTCCCTCCTGACCTTCCTTCCTTCCTTCCTTCCTTCCTTCCTTCCTTCCTTCCTTCCTTCCTTCCTTCCTTCCTTCCTTCCTTCCTTCCTTCCTTCCTTCCTTCCTTCCTTCCTTCCTTCCCTCATTCATTCCTTTCTTCCTTCCCTACCTCCCCCACCCTTATGTCATGCTTCTTCCCTCCCCCGACCTCCCTTCCCTCCTTCCTTACCTCCCTCCCCCTCCCTTCCTCCTTTCTTCCCTCTGGCCCTCCCTCCTTCCCTCCCTTCCTTCCTTCCTTCCTTCCTTCCTTCCTTCCTTCCTTCCTTCCTTCCTTCCTTCCTTCCTTCCTTCCTTCCTTCCTTCCTTCCTTCCTTCCTTCCTTCCTTCCTTCCTTCCTTCCGTCCCTCATTCCTTCCTTCCCTACCTCCCCCACCCTTATGCCATCCTTCTTTCCCTCCCCCTTCCTCCCTTCCCTCCTTCCTTCCCTCTTTCCCCCTCCCTTCCTCTTTCTATGCCATCTTTCTTCCCCTCCCCGCTCCCCCCATCCCTCCTTCCTTAACTCCCTCCCCCTCCCTTCCTCCTTCCTTCCTTCCTTCTGGCCCTCCCTCCTTCCCTCCCTTCCTTCCTTCCTTCCTTCCTTCCTTCCTTCCTTCCTTCCTTCCTTCCTTCCTTCCTTCCTTCCTTCCTTCCTTCCTTCCTTCCTTCCTTCCTTCCTTCCTTCCTTCCTTCCTTCCTTCCTTCCTTCCTTCCCCTTCCTTTCCCTTCCTTTCCTCCCATCTTCCTTCCTTCCCTTCCCTCTTGCTTTTCTCCTTCCTTCCCTCCCTCCCCCTCCCTTCATCCTTCCTTCCTTCCCTCTTTCCCTCCCCCCCCTTCCTTCCTTCCTTCCTTCCTTATCTCCCCCACCATTATGCCATCCTTCTTTCCGTCCCTAGCCCTCCCTTCCCTTCTTCGTTACCTCTTTCTTCCTCCCTTTCTCTTTCTATGCCATCTTTCTTTCCCTCCCCCTCCCTCCCATCCCTCCTTACTTACCTCCCACCCCCTCCCTTCCTCCTTCCTTACTTCTTTCCCTAACTACCTCCCCCCCTCCCTTCTTCCTTCCTTCCTTCCTTCCTTCCTTCCTTCCTTCCTTCCTTCCTTCCTTCCTTCCTTCCTTCCTTCCTTCCTTCCTTCCTTCCTTCCTTCCTTCCTTCCTTCCTTCCTTCCTCTCTCCCTCCCTTCCTTCCCTCCTACTTTCCCTCCTTCCTTCATTTTCCTTCCTTCCTTCCTTCCTTCCTTCCTTCCTTCCTTCCTTCCTTCCTTCCTTCCTTCCTTCCTTCCTTCCTTCCTTCCTTCCTTCCCTCTCTCTAACTCCCTTCATCCTTCCTTCTTTCCTTCCTTCCTTCCTTCCTTCCTTCCTTCCTTCCTTCCTTCCTTCCTTCCTTCCCTCTCTCTCTCTAACTCCTTCCTTCCTTCCTTCCTTCCTTCCTTCCTTCCTTCCTTCCTTCCTTCCTTCCTTCCTTCCTTCCTTCCTTCCTTCCTTCCTTCCCCCTTCCTTATGCCATTCTTCTTTCCCTCCCCTCCCCTCCTTCCTCCCTCCCTCCCTTCCTTCCTTCCTTCCTTCCTTCCTTCCTTCCTTCCTTCCTTCCTTCCTTCCTTCCTTCCTTCCTTCCTTCCTTCCTTCCTTCCTTCCTTCCTTCCTTCCTTCCTTCCCTACCTCCCCCACCCTTATGCCATCCTTCTTTCCCTCCCCCTTCCTCCCTTCCCTCCTTCCTTCCCTCTTTCCCCCTCCTTTCCTCTTTCTATGCCATCTTTCTTCCCCTCCCCCCTCCCTCCCATCCCTCCTTCCTTACCTCCCTCCCCCTCCCTTCCTCCTTCCTTCCTTCTGGCCTTCCTTCCTTCCTTCCTTCCTTCCTTCCTTCCTTCCTTCCTTCCTTCCTTCCTTCCTCCTTCCTTCCTTCCTTCCTTCCTTCCTTCCTTTCCCTTCCTTTCCTCCCATCTTCCTTCCTTCCCTTCCCTCTTCATTTTATCCTTCCGTCCCTCCCCCTCCCTTCATCCTTCCTTCCTTCCCTCTTTCCCTCCCTCCCTCCCCCCTTCCTTCCTTCCTTCCTTCCTTCCTTATCTCCCCCACCATTATGCCATCCTTCTTTCCGTCCCTATCCCTCCCTTCCCTTCTTCGTTACCTCTTTCTCCCTCCCTTTCTCTTTCTATGCCATATTTCTTTCCCTCCCCCCTCCCTCCCATCCCTCCTTCCTTACCTCCCACCCCCTCCCTTCCTCCTTCCTTACTTCTTTCCCTAACTACCTCCCTCCCCCTCCCTTCTTCCTTCCTTCCTTCCTTCCTTCCTTCCTTCCTTCCTTCCTTCCTTCCTTCCTTCCTTCCTTCCTTCCTTCCTTCCTTCCTTCCTTCCTTCCTTCCTTCCTTCCTTCCTCTCTCCCTCCCTTCCTTCCCTCCTACTTTCCCTCCTTCCTTCATTTCCCTTCCTTCCTTCCTTCCTTCCTTCCTTCCTTCCTTCCTTCCTTCCTTCCTTCCTTCCTTCCTTCCTTCCTTCCTTCCTTCCTTCCTTCCTTCCTTCCTTTCTCCCTCCCTTCCTTCCCTCCTACTTTCCCTCCTTCCTTCATTTCCCTTCCTTCCTTCCTTCCTTCCTTCCTTCCTTCCTTCCTTCCTTCCTTCCTTCCTTCCTTCCCTCTCTCTAACTCCTTCCTTCCTTCCTTCCTTCCTTCCTTCCTTCCTTCCTTCCTTCCTTCCTTCCTTCCTTCCTTCCTTCCTTCCTTCCTTCCTTCCTTCCTTCCTTCCTTCCTTCCTTCCTTCCTTCCCTCTCTCTAACTTCCTTCCTTCCTTCCTTCCTTCCTTCCTTCTTCCCTCCCTCCCTTCCTTCCTTCCCTCTCTCTAACTCCTTCCTTCCTTCCTTCCTTCCTTCCTTCCTTCCTTCCTTCCTTCCTTCCTTCCTTCCTTCCTTCCTTCCTTCCTTCCTTCCTTCCTTCCTTCCTTCCTTCCCCCTTCCTTATGCCATTCTTCTTTCCCTCCCCTCCCCTCCTTCCTCCCTCCCTCCCTCCCTCCCTCCCTCCCTCCCTCCCTCCCTCCCTCCCTCCCTCCCTCCCTCCTTCCTTCCTTCCTTCCTTCCTTCCTTCCTTCCTTCCTTCCTTCCTTCCTTCCTTCCTTCCTTCCTTCCTTCCTTCCTTCCTTCCTTCCTTCCTTCCTTCCTTCCTTCCTTCCTTCCTTCCTTCCTTCCTTCCTTCCTTCCTTCCTTCCTTCCTTCCTTCCTTCCTTCCTTCCTTCCTTCCTTCCTTCCTCCCTCCCTCCCTCCCTCCCTCCCTTCCTTCCTTCCTTCCCGCCGTCGCATTCTCCCAGATCGCTTTATTCCTTCAAACATGTTTAGCACAGATGGCCTTCTGTAAATAACTAGGCTGGCGTAACAAGCACAGATTGCGTTTTTACTTTCGTGTAAACCTTCATTGAGTGACATCTACTGGTAGAAATAGAGCACTAAGATCCTTCGGTAATTCTTTCATTAGTTAACACTGAACACTCTTTCCCACAACTGCCAAAGGAGAAGGGCTATGTATCCATGCTTTATTTAGATGCAGATCTTCACATCCTCTCATATGTTAACATCAGGAGATTCCAAGGCGCTGCCACGTGTAATGAGCTTCACGTCTGGCGTTTTATGCAGTGCAGACCTAGCTGTGAAGCAGCGGAGTGAGGCAGAACCAGGGGCTACAGAATAAGGGTGCAATTATAAAGATTGGCCTTTAAAGGAGCATGTTGCAAAGCATGGAGTGAGGGGGCACACAGGGTTGCAGGCAAGAGATTTAGGTTAGAAAGGGAAAGGTGGACACTACTCCAATGATTTTTGTTGGGCGGATCCTCAGCTGTACCCCTTCCCTCTAGCGATATTACTGCGAGTTCCACATAGTCTGACCTTCATAACTGCACTTAGAAGAAGAATTAAAGAAAATGAATCTTTAACGCCGACCTGGAGACTTTTATAATACGAGAGCAAACAATGTCAATTACCTTGTGAAACCTCCCAAAAGACTAGCAAGCCAGCATGATCACACAATCGCTGTGGTTAGGAACCACCAATTAAGGCACGTGTGAGGGTTTCCAGTAGGTTTTATGACTATGAAGCCCATTAGCACCTCCAAACCCTAAGAGCCAATTTGTTGGGATAACAATCATCATGCCACCAGCAACTCTCATTTTGTGATGACTTAAAATTCAAGTGTTACTGATTATGACGCAGCATGCATGTGCAATATGTGGTAATGTGGTTTGTAGAAAGACACTCTGCATGTCCTAGAAGCATGATTTCCTGTGCATTCAATGTATCCATGGAGAAAGGATCAACTACCTTTAGGCCCCTTCATGTGTACCAAAGCATCAAACCAAGAACCCTCTCTGACCTGAGGAGATTGTGCTGCGTACTGCACTCTGTACCCATGTATTGGGCACCAATCTGAAACTCGATTACTACTGTTGTGGTCCAAAGGCAACTTTACTTCTGCACAATCATATTTGCACCAATGGACATAGGGTAAAACAATTTGAACTGGTACGTGTTTGTTGTTAATATGCAGAAGTACAATAACACGTATGTCCAATTGCCATCTGTCAATGGTGTAGAGGACCTGTCATTGTTTGTTTGTATTAAATAATAACATGATGTGGGTAAATCTGTCTGAGAAATGCTAATGGGCTAACCAGATTTCCCTTTCATAAGCTCCATGCCAGAAACATAACATACACGTGTTACCTGCTGCAACTATCTCCCGGGGAGGTTCCTGCTCTCCAGCGACACAGAGAGGTTCAGTGGTTTTTGGGGTCCTTTTGACAGCTGCTTTGACAGCCATTTCACTTGAGCGCAGAGGCTGCATTTAAAGTCTGCACCTCTGTTCCAAAACCACATAGTCATGATAAATTGCTTTTTTGGTGGCAGTTTAATCTTTAAACAAATTAGCCATACCTAAGTTTTGGATATGGCAGGGACGTCATTTCACCAAAATGCCGGGGTAGTGGAAGTGACATCACACGACCCATGATCCCCTTGATATCATCACGGGGAGTGATGTAATTTGACCCCGACCCCCATGTGACATCACAGGAAGTGATGGCAAACAACCTTTAGATTTTTTAGATGCATCTAGCACGATTGTTTCCAGGTGCTCTCATTTCAGCCAGATATAAGAACCGAGGCACAGAGGGAGGCATGATTTGCAATGATTATCCATTAGGGGAATGCCATTTTCCAGATTCGGCCTGGGGTCTATATGTAAAACATACATTGTGCAGTATTTCTAACAGGGTAATCAAAATCTGTAAAGCAGGTTACAGCCAGTGCATGAAACATCTATAGCTCAATGGACACAGAAGTATGTGTTATCTTTGTCATTGCTGTGTTAAAAAAGCCAAAAAAGCACCGACCTGGGGAGGCGTGTGCTGCTGTTTAACCAGGAGAAAAAATGCTGCACGCGCAAGGCCAGAAAATTAAATAATTGAGCAGGATTTACTATAAAAAACATTCCCTGGTTATAAATGTATATATGATTCAGCTACCACTACGACAGAAGAAACCTGGAAGACTGGTCTGCGTGCACAGAGGGGAGTGCCCCTGATAATGTTATATTTGCTGGAGTATAATACCTGGGAAAGTCTCTTTCCCTATACCCAAGACCCCACCCCATAGTTTATATATCTAAGAATAAAACTGGGTGCCATATGACTTTAAAAAAAAAACAACATTTTATGTAATATCATTGCTGGACAGATGAATTCATAGCACCACACAGTTAGCTAAAATTTAAAACACCCACGAGTTGCTTCTCACCCGGGGACTCACAGGCAGACTTCAAGGAGCACAATGCACACTAACTTTTTGTCAGACCCGGTGGTGCCCAATGGCGTAACACAAAATTTGGCAGGTCCTGTGCGACCCATGCTGTTGGGGGCCCCCAAGCTCCTTAAAGCACAGGGCACGCCACTCCCCGGCCCCGTCCCGACCACCACATATGCGGAATGTCCATGATGATTGTACCGCTGCAGTGGCATGCACTACTGCAAGTGAGAGAAGTAAATATGTTTTTCAATCAAGCTTCAGGGCCTGATTCATGGAAGCATTTTATAATGGCACAATCCCATAGGAAAACTCTCCATGAATCAGGCCCTAAATCTTTAACGTAACATAGAGAGAAGGGGGAGGTGCCTGGTCCACAAATATACCAGCCACCAATAGTGTCTGTTAAGTTTTTTTTTGGAGGGTATGCATATTTGCCACAGGTATGTAATTGTGACTGAGCATAGCGAGGGAGCCTGAACTAACGAAAATGGGTTGGGGGGATTCTCCCACTCCTTTAGAGTAAATGCTTTGAATAATGGGTTAAAATGGTGCATTACAAAGCAGACTTTCGTGGAAAATGTGGGTAAAAGGCCAACAATGTGGTTAAAAGGCAAACAATCGGTTTTGTTGTGTTTAGGGTAAATCATGAAAAATAGTACAATCGATGCAAGTCACCAAAAATGCACAGTGAATTTCCCAATGCATTATCATGCCGGTCCCTGCAATATATGCCAGTATAAAAAACATCACATTTATTTCCACCCATTGCCCCCTGACTAGTAGATGTGATGTTTGCTAGTGTAAAATCTTTTTTGGTCCACTCCCTATTCCCGCAATGATTTTTCAGAAATCATTTCAGATTCCCACGGTAGCGTAGTGGTTTGCTGATTCCCACGGCAATGGAAAATATGATTGAAAATTACAGCGTCCCAAACCTTACAGACACTTTCCATTTGTTCCCCACTCTTTCCTTGGTCCCTCCACTTTCAGCAATTGATCTTGACCTTCACTTGATATACCGACCTCCAGGTCCTATCAAGAATTTCATAGAAGACTTAACTACCATCCTATCAGAAAACCTCAAAGATACTACTCAATCAATACTACTAGGTGACCTCAATATAGGCTTCAATGATATCAACGACTCACACGCCACAGCAGCATCCAACACCCTAACAGAACTGGGATACACCCAAAGAGTGTTTGAGCCCACCCATATCAAAGGGAGAACAATCGATTGGATTGCTGACCACAACTGCAATATATCTACTCTCACCATTTCACCCCAAATCTGGTCAGATCACCATCTTATCTCATTCTCCTTGGACACAGCCACCCCTAAACTGAAACAACCGTGTGCACCACCCGCACTTACCAGAAACAAAAAAAACATGAAACTAGACAAACTACTCCCTGGCATCATGCCCACCTTGGACGCTTTACCTGAGAACCTTAACCCTAACAGCCTAGTGGAAGAATTTAACATCATGAACAAAACCCTTGACGACATCGCACCACTCAAGCTCAGAAACAGCAAACCACAGAGCCACCTGAACAACTGGTTCACCCCTCTCCTAAAAAATCTGAGATTAGAAAAAAGGAAATGGGAAAATACGTGGAAAATTAGCCCCACTCCAGAAAATAAACTAAAACTAGTTAATATCTCCTCTCATTATAAAAAAGAAATCATCTTAGCTAAACAAGAGACCTACAATAACAGAATTACACAAGCTAGATCAAGTACAAAAGAACTGTTCGCCATACTCAGAGAACTGGAAAACCCAATAACACCTCAAGATAACTGTTTTAAAGATAAAAAGTGGTGCTCTGAAATCCAGCAAGCTCTCTCTAACAAAGTCCGAAACCTCCAAAAGAAAATAGAACTAAAACGCGAGACCTTAGCATCCAATATATTACCGCCTACTAAGACACTTTCTAACTTCAAACCCACTACGCAATTCCACTTCTCCAAAGTCTCCATAATAGAAGTAGAAAAAGTAATACTTGGCCTAAAACCGTCCAACTGCAAAGGAGACCTATGTCCAGCACAACTCATCAAAGATGCCGCACGAGATCTAGCACCATTTATCACTAAGCTAATTAATGCCTCCTTTACCACAGGCATTATCCCCAGTAACTTAAAAGAGTCCTGGGTGCTCCCACTCTTAAAAAAGGCTACTTTAGACCCCACTATACCCACCAATTATAGACCTATTACTACGGTACCGTTCCTTTTGAAGATACTGGACAAGGTGGCATATATCCAAATCCAGAATTTCCTGGAACAAAACCAACTATTAGGCTCCCGACAATCTGGCTTCCGCCCTCTTCACGGCACAGAAACTGCACTGATTGACCTTAAAGCCCAAATAGACAAAGTACGAGATTCTGGAAAACCAGCACTCCTCCTGCTACTAGACCTATCGGCCGCTTTTGATTTAGTGGACCATAAAGTCCTATGCAACCACCTAGATTCAGCAGCACACTTCTCCACTGAGGCCATAGCATGGATACAATCCTTCCTTAGTGACCGCACCATGAGGGTTTTCTCACCTACAGCAGCTGCAGACCCCATCCATATTACCTGCGGTGTGCCACAGGGATCGTGCGTTTCACCAACGCTATATAACATATTCACTAAGCCCCTGTTTGATGATTTGGACCATCTGGGTATCACGTATACTAACTACGCCGAGGATACCCAGATCCTCCTCCCACTCACGGGGGTTTACGAAGAAGATCTAGCACTGGTGAACAAAATATACAGCATCGTTCAGGCATGGATGGCAACCCACGGCCTATGCCTGAACGATGATAAAACTGAGCTTCTTATCCTAGGCACCGCACCCCTCATCAATAAACTAAGCACAAATTACTCTTCCTTCATCATAGATGGGAACTGCATACAAGTTGCTAAAGAAGTTAAAACATTAGGGATCTACCTTGATTCTACCTTATCATTTTCCAAACAGGTAAATTCCCTAGCTTCCTCAACAGCCTACACATGTAAGCTCATTAGAGCAGGAAAACAATTCCTATCCCAGCACAGTTGTCTAACACTAGCCAGAGCCCTTATCATCTCTAAACTAGATTATTGTAACACACTGTACATAGGAGCCTCTAAATCCGTCATCAACAAAATCCAGATACAGCAAAACAAGGCCCTCCGAGCGGCACTGGATATCCCCAGGAGAGAACACATTACAGAAACAAGAAGGAAACACAAATGGCTCTCCACCCATGAGAAAATCAGACTTAAAATTGCATCTCTCACATATAAATCTCTACACAACAAAGCCCCTCAATACCTTAAGGACAGATTCACCAGATCACACCCCACAAGACAAACCAGACTTGCTTACACCAATCGCCTCCAAGTACCTCGCTTTAAACTGACCACCATAGGCGGAGCTAGCTTCCCAGTCAAAGCTGCTCAATTGTGGAACGAATTACCCACTACCGCGAGGCTAGAACATTGTCTTTCCAAATTCAGGCAAATTGTAATTAACTGGCTGACGACAGCTATTGCTAATTGAAATTATGATAATGATCACGCCTGTTTGCTACACAGCATCTGTACCATATGATTGTAAACTTGCATTGTAAACTTGCATCTGTAACTGGTAATTATCTGTAACATGTAACTGTAACCTGTAATTTATGCTCTAAGCTGTACATCTTCTTACTTCCTGCGCCCTTATACCCCAGGGTCCGGTGCGCATAATAAATACTAAACAAACAAACAAACAAACAAACAACCCTGCCACTCTCCCTTTACCCACTATCCCTCTTCAATTCCTTTTCCGATCACGTTTTTGGATGTTTTCACAGTAGTCTCACAAGGATCTATCCATAACTTGCTTCGCATTCCACACCCAAACCATAATTTCACATAGTGTCCTCTGCCGCCCAACCCCCCCACCACACCACTAGCCTAGTGTGATTGCACATTTTTCCCCCTTCAAGCAGCATTTTGGGCACTTTTCATTATCGGCTTCTACCGATATTATAGCAGGAATCAATCACATTGAACAAACAAAAACCTATATTATTTTAAATCCCCCAAACCAGCAGAGGAAATAACTGGAACACTTTGTTCTGATATTGTTAATTTGGGCTAATATGTGTCATGTGCAACACCTGGGAGCCGAACCTATTACATTAGAGTATTATTAGGGAGTAATGGCATATGAGGAGGGACACACAGCTTGTAGGTGTTGTTTAGTTATTTGACCACCCATTGAGTGCTTATGGCCATGATAATCCCTATAGCCATTCCCACCCAATTTCTGCCCCTCCCCTCCCAAAACACCTCCTCAGGAGAACTCTTTCAGATTGCTTTACTCAAGCCTTACCATCACATTTTACACTTGAAGTGACTGCCAGTGTGTTTTTCAAAGCAGTTTTCTGAGAGTTAATGACATGTTTTGGTTTTCTTAATAACTGTTTAATCTTTTAACACATTTTCAATTTGGAGGGGCATATGACAGACTTGTTTTTTGGAAAATGTGTTCAAATCCGTGCAGCGAGTCAAACGTTACTAGTAATTGAATTTTGGGAAAGTCCAAGTACACAGGCTTCACCTTAGCTGCCCTATAATTGTTGGAATTAGTGTTATTTTTTTCTTTTTTTTCTAAATGTAATGCAATATTATGACTAATTGAATCACTTGAATCACGCTGTGTTGTATTGTGTTTTTATGTTAGCAGCAGAAGTACTAGCAGTAACATTAGTAATAATAATCATAATAATACTAATAACATTAATAATAATAATACTAATAATAATATAAATAGTATTCTGACAATCATACTGTCTATTTCTAGGACATCTCACCTTTCATAATGGATTTCATAAACAAATCCTTAGCTACAGGCATTGTACCTGCAAACCTGAAAAAGACAGTGGTTACTCCACTCCTAAAGAAAGCAAAATTAGATTCCATGAACCTGCAGAATGATTTGCCAGTTGTAAGATTACCCTGGCTTGGAAAGATTTTTGAGAAAATAGTAACAATTACAGGAGTGTGTGAAAAGCGGAATTACTGGATTCTTTGCAATCATGTTTCCAATCTGAATCCAGCACTGAGACAGCGCTACTGACTGTTTGGGACGATCTCCTTGAGGTGGCAGACCAGGGGGATATATCGCTCTGGATCATGTTAGACTTATCTGCGATGTTTGATATAGTTGATCACGATATTCTGCTGAGGCGCATTAGTGAGCTTAGAAATGTTTCTGTACAAACTCTTGGGTGGTTTGAATCATTTTTGACCGGTCGAGAACAAAGGGTAACATTTTAGGGATATCTCTCGGATTCCCTCATGCAGACCTGTGGCGTACCACACAGTTCATCACTCTCCTCTCTCATTTTTAACGTATATGTTAAACCCTTTATGGATAGCTTAAGGAGACATCAAGTTAAATGTCACCCGTATGCTGAGGACTCTCAAGTATTTTGAAAGTGGAGAGGATGGAGGAGACATTTGAACTGGTGGAACGCTGCCTAAAGGCAGTGCAAGCATGGATGTGCGCAAATCAGCTGTTACTGAACGCTGAAAAAATGGAGGTATTGTTTGTCTCTAAACACCAATTGCAACATGGCAAGCGTGTGCCATCGCCATGTTTTTAGCTCACAAGATAAAATATCAGTGCTGCATCTGTGCTGCATCAAGAGGATATTGGGAGTAAAGCACATGTTAGTGCAAAAGTACAATCTGTGTTTTCTACTCTGTGGCTGCTAAGGTAGATCATGCCGTTCATCGCAAATAAAGACCACGCAGCAGTCATGGGAACCCTTACCAACTCACGACTATGTTAACTCCTTGTTGACAGGAATCGCAACCACCCAAATCCGGAGACTGAAAATAGCACAAAAAGCGACAGTGAGACTTGTTTTTGGGGTGGCAAAATCACTTACGGCAGTCACTGCACTGGCTGGCCGTGAAGGAACGTATAGACTTCAACATTCTTTGTATGACCTTTAAATGTGTGGAACAGTTACAACCTGGCTATCTGACGGAAACAATCAAGATTTATATTACAGGCTGTCAGTTACGTTCCTGCGATAAGATGCTCTTGCAAGTTCTTGCAAGTTCCACGATCGAGATATCTCCACGATTGAGATATCTATCTAAAGGGGATCGAAGGCTTGAAGTTTATGGCCCAATACTTTGGAACAGCCTCCCTGTAGAAAACCAAGAACAAAAAACTCTTACCGCATTTCGGAAGGTCCTGAAAACCTATCTATTTTGCTAATGGAAGAATTGGTGATTATATTGCTTTGATTGTGATGCAAGCTGATACCACGCTTCATAGCCAGTAGATTTGGTCACTGTTTCTTACATCTGCACCCAGATAGGGTTTGTTTCGTTAGGAGCACAAGGAAATCACTATGTACACTTGCTGCCCCTAAGGAGCACTGTTGGCTCAAGGCAGGTGCCTGTTAATCAGATCTAAAAGGAACAACCACCCACCTAAACCTAACTCATTAATTCCCTTTATCCCTGGAAGCTGAAATGCCAACGGATAACAGGCAGTGGATGAGGTTTGAGGCAGACCTCCAAGAAACACAGTGGAACTTCTTGACGTATTGAACCCTGAGTGTGTGTGATAGCCGCCCACCATACATTGAGACTACCTGTTCTTTCTGCATGTCCGCTGCTCCAGTCATTTCCCAGGGTCTTCGGGAGCCATTTTCTTCCATCTTTGTCGGAAACCATGCATTACCCTTTCTAAAGTGGATGTGGGTGCCCTAGGTGGGGTCTGTCTTAAGCCCCAATGCTTTGCCTTTGAAGTGGTGCAGTGAAAGGGCATGGCATTTGCTCACATTTCTGAAGTGATCACATCTGTGAATACCATTGTGCACACACATGAGACACCCTAGTTTTCATCTGCACCCATGCACACCGGTGCACCTTTTTTAAGCGAGTCCAATTGAATGTGGTATCTACGATGAGTACTTTCAGGCACCCTTGTGTGAGTTCTGTATGCTTCTGTGCCCCTTTTTTCATTTGGAAATTGCCAAGTGCATGCACACAGCGGTAATCAATTTTGAGAATAGGAGTATATGGTTTTTGCAAGCTTTTGTAAGTAATTTTACAAGACACATTATGCTGACGGAAAAAGGAAGGTGTACAGCGGATGGTGAGTTTTAGTGTTGCCTACAAGGGTTGAGACTTGGAAATCAATGGAAATATAGGGGAATGCCCGCAACAAAAAGATGGGAAAAACAACTTTCAAAATGCTCAAAATCAGTACACACAAAATCATTAGCACTCTGGGTGGGTGTGTTGGCTAATGAAGCTCTGAACATGGGCTGCATTCTTTGTATATGCCCGCGTTCCGAGCTCCCCCATGGCTATGCGTCCCGTGCCCTTTTACTCTCTTGCTCTCTCCCACCTTCCCCATATCACCTTCAACACCCACAAACGACTTCCTGCAAGTCCTAAAGGTGAAGTGAAATAAATAAAAAATGAAACGCATACCTTCTTCAGTCTTCAGAGTTGTTTTATAATCAACCCGGAAGACAGCCTGAGCTTCCTGATGCAGACGTGGCATCAGAGGACTGAATTAAGGTACGTTTTTATTGTATTTGTTACTTTGCCTTTTGCACCCTGCATGCCGGTGCTAAAGTCGTAGGGACATTTAAAAAAAATTGAATTTACTTTGCGGTTCAGTGCAGTGCCACACCATAGTCTCCAATTCTGTTTCCTACATAGAAACGGACTTTGAAAGTATGGCGCGGTGCAACTGGAAGGTAAGTATCTTTTTTATTTTTATTAAACACTGTTAGCACTACATAGGTGCTAATGGCGGTATGACCGTTAGCGGTGGGCAGTCCCTTTCGGTAACGGCACTGGTGCCACATTAAGGAAACACCGCTTAGACCGGTCCCACAACTTGGGCGGCAGGCAGTGTTGACAGGGTCGCCCAACCGCCATTGGTCACATTTCCTCAGTAAAATGTGTTGTTACAACTTGATGGAGCTGGTGCAACAATCATGTGACGGCCTTAATGGCTGCCTATTACAATCGACATTCAAGAGCACCAGCACACACCGAAGTCCGTTAATTACTGGAAAATTGAAAACCATAACAGTTATAAAATGCGTAGTTGTGCCAAGGTGCCATTGCCTATTAACACATATCTTGCAAAACATACTGTATGCTCAGTTACCGACAAACCATTGCTCGCCGCCGTCACTCCTCCCACCAATTGTGAGGTATTACTGAGGACTGAAGAAGCGTCAGGCATTTAGTAGACTTTTAGCAGAAGAAATGTGACACAACTTCAATGTTCTTTTGCATCAATATTTTACAAAGAAAAAACGATTGTTCGTAGCTTTAGGTGAGAATCTGACAATACGTTCTTTGTGATGGGTTTAATTGCTTTTGGTTCCTGTGCACTGAGTGTTCTTTGTTCCTCTAATAGACAAGGTTGTAAGCACTCACCAATTAAGAAAGCATCTGTTTTGACAAGATGTACAGATAACCGAAAGGAAATCTGTTAAAGACTAGGAAGTCATTAGCTAAAATAGTCAGTCATTTGTTTGGATAGATCACAGAATCCTGAAGTACACTTTTAGTAATGGAATTGTAACCAATGCATGTCCAAGTTGTAGATCTCAGCTTAAAAGAGTGTTCGAGGTATCCAAGCACTGTTATTATCCCATGTGATAATAGCAGCAAACATTGCCATTGTACCGGAGGAATATAATAAATCAATAAACAAATAAATAAATAAATCAAACACAGACTGAAGTGTATTCCGTAGACTCTACGGCGCTTGCATCAACTAATCGTCCAAACCGTTATCATTTTGACTAGAATATTGCATATAAACACAAATTCGTAATTGAACTCGCATGTATGTGACAATAAAAAGCAATAGGAATTATGCAAACTGAGCATTAAAAGTTAAAGCCCTGGAGAGCAAATGCTAAAATAATTGAATATAATCAAAGGAATGTACCTGCCTATTGATTATACATTTGTTGGTATATAACAAATGTCACTTTCAAGTCTACAAGGGTTGCACACATATTGCTCAAGGACGCTTGGAGTCTCTTTCTGGGGCAAGATGGTAAAACAAGTCTGTCTTTATGTTTGCCCACTTAGGCCCATAACCACTGTCCGAGCAATAAAGACATATACTGAACTGCCAGTTTCAAAGAACGGGATTCCAAACACATTTTTTGTTGTTCTAAACTGTTGGTTGTGATTGTGTAAACAAGATGAATGAACGAAATGTGTCTAGTAACATTGGAAAATAGATGCATGGTTTTAAAAAGCAATTTGAAGAGGGACATAGGGCCTGACTAAAATGTTTTAAATGGGATTTGAAATGTGTATCAAATTATATGTTTTAAATCACAGCAACCTACTGGGACTAGTAGAACATTTGAAGGAGTTGGGGTTCTCAAAAAGGACATTTATAGAAAACTAAAATAAACCATATTGTGCAATTAACACTGGATACTATATAATAGATTTCAAAGAATATAGCTTTACAGGGCTGATTGGGGTTCTTCCCCTTGAATAGAGTTAGGACTGATTTTCTATACCCTGGCCTGACATAGTTGATAGATGTATAGAAGGCCAACCTATACTGTGACAGGGACAACTCTGGGAGCAGTAGCCAAACCAGTTCAAGGTAGCAAGGCGAGTGATCAAGGCTGTGGCAAGAGGTGGTGAGCTTGTAAGGGGTCCACGATGAGCACATAGAGTGAACTAGTCAAGGAACACACTTAGCTAAACAGGTATAAAAATACTTCTTTGCCTATGGCCAAATAACACCGGCAAAAATGGTTACTACCAGGTAATATTATCACTCAGTACTAAAAATTAGATACATATATACAGTTTCTGGAGTAGGGAAAAATACATATCAAATCCCTGAAAGAGAAGGTACAGATTAGTATTAGCACTACTAATCCACAGAAATGTAAACCTAACTTCGGAAGTCCATCCATGAGATGTATGGGGCCTTGTGCCCAAAAGTTCAGCAAAGTTCCATACAGTTTTCTGAAGCTGGAAAAAATGAAGATATGGTCTCTGGGGTCCAGTGAACAGTTCCAAGTCTCAGGGGATAAGTTAAGTTAGCTATTATATGTGCTCCCACCTTTCAGAGTGCGTGTGTGAACAAGCATGGCAAAGCCAAAGTAATCTAAAATTTTCTAAATGTTACCAAACTTTTAAAAGGGAGTTTAGGTGTGAGATTTGTATCGCTACAACTCTCCCCCGATACTCCAATTCTTCACAGGACTTGGTAGGTTGATTGAAGAAGGTCAAAGGTTGCTTTTCCCACCATCAGCCTGAGCCCTTGATTCCCATGGGTTGCAGGTTCGAGCAGCCCTCTGGGAGGAGCATAATGCTGGTGCAAGGTCTGCCAGTGGAATAATGCAGCAGAACTCAATGCAGCGCCCCTCTCTGGACAGGAATGGACACAGGCAAGCAATTTTGGATGATGGCAACCGATGCACAGTGACACAAAAGGATCCACTTGCCATGGTAAGACTTTCCCTCCAATCTTGGGTCCGCTTGATGATAAGACCACAACATCTCAAAGAGGTAAGTCTTATTGCACAACCTGAGAACCCCTTTAAGTTCCAGGCCTCAACTCAGAATGACGTGATCTGCAGCACAGTGGCCCAAATCAGAGCAGGTGAGCAACAGGGTGGTCCTGGGGCACTTCCGAAGGCTCTTCTTTATAGAACTCTGAGCTGACATTGAGAATGGATGTTCCCTCCACTCCAAGAGTCCGAACTCCTTTGCAGGACTGCTGGAGATCTTCCACAGGATTGGGCTCTACCAGGGCAGCAGCAGAAGTTGGTCACCAAGCCTTCTTCCAACAGGTCCACAGTCTCCTGGCAAGTCTTGTAACTGGACAGGAGCCTTGACTCCTTCAGTTTCTTCTAGGATCTCTCTAGAGTGGTTGCAGGGGTCATCTTTGTATCCTAAAAGCCAGGTAAGAGCTAATACTCCCACTAGCCAATGACAGATCTGTCCCACAGACCCCAGCATTGGTCCAATGAGGACCACTGGTGGCAAAACCCATGCATACCACTCATACACAATGGTATCAGTTTGTGGATTGGGACCATACAGTCCCTGCCCACTTCCTGGCAGCAAACACACATAGCCCTCCAGTTGCCTGCCAAAAGCCTCTGCTTTCCCAGACGCAAGAAGTCCATATAAGGATGTTCTTGTCCTTACAGGCCAGGAAGAAGGCTAAAAGACAAGATAGCCAAAGGACAAGTGAAAAATCTCATAGCATGGCCATGTTTGACCACTAGCCACAGTTATTAGCCACATGCATTAAACGTCATAAGGCTAAAATGAAATGCATCAAAACATGTTAAAAAGTCACTGCTGCCACAAGTTTGTCCATTTAGCAGACCTACAGTAACCAAACATCCTCTGAGTGTTAGTCTAGGGCAAAACAAAAAGTGTACCCCATTGTACTGTATTGTAAAATGCATTGTACAACGAAAATAAGTTACCACACGTGATAACAAGTTTCTAAAAGTAGTAAAAAAGTAACTATACTCAGAGAAACAATGTTTCTCAGTACTGACAGCCTGAAGGACACATCAGTTTTCCCAGAACAGATGAGCAAAATCCAGTGTAGTAAAGCTTAAGGCTTCACTGCACTGTAAAAGGAACAGGACAGATACAAAAATAAAAGCAAAATATGTAATGGTCCATAGAAATGGAAGGGAAGGTACAGTAAAGAAGAATCTTTCTTAACAAATAGCTGAAGGGAAATACAACAAAAATATCCCATTCCGAGCCAAACAAATGAACACCCTCCCAATGCCCAATACCACATTGCAGTTCCCTTTGAGAGACTGCACCAGCCTTGTCCTCTTGGCAATAGTTAACCTAACCTTTGGTATAAGCATGTACTGCATAAATTGGTAGAGTGACTGAGCAGCCAGGCTTATCTCAAGAGAGCCATTGTGAGCTGTAGGGTTGTAACATAGAGTTTCACAGTGACAAGTATCCAAATAACACTTACACTCACGGTTTCTTGATTAAATAATATTTATGAATTTAACAGTCAGTTTGAATAAGCCTTCTTCAGAAGAGAGCAAATATGTAAAACTTAAATATACTTCAAAATACACACTCTCAGTTTCAATAAATCAGTAGATACCATTTTGGGATGGCACACAGACACTTCCTACACCCTCAGGTGACTTCAATAACTAGGACACTGCAGACATTGATATATCACAGGTACATTTAGAGCAATTCTGAGTTTGGTGTCAAAGGGAAAAGGTTAGGTAAGGGAACAATGGTTAACACGTTTCTCAAACAGGTACGCACTTTTGAAACACCCAATGCAATGTAGATTAACCCTTTCTCAGCTATACAAGTAAATAATGTATGACATTTGGGGGGACAGATCAAAACACAAAGTCAGAGGTTAGAATAGTCTTCAGGGAGCCAGGACAGCCAATGTCAATTGAGAAAAGTCTAGGGGAGCTGAAGCACTTCTTGAAGGTAAGTAAAAAGTATTGCACAAGGTTATAGAGAGCTTTGTAGAAAACGAAATCCCTGTTGGGCCACAAGCAGGGAGGCTTGTGATGGACAAAGCTGCAAGCAACTCTGCAAAAGGCAGCAAATGCAAGTCTCAAGTGAGCGCTAGCAAGCTACACAACAAGAGGTAAGTACCCCTTAGTTCACAATACCTTAGATCGGAAGATTTTTTTTCCAGCTGGCTTCTGTTCCTGTTGTAGTATGGCAGAACCTGCTGTTCCTGGGCCTCAGTCGTGGGGACAAAAGGGAGAACATCTGGGGACTACTGCACTACGTTTCGAAGGTCGGCGGCAGCAATGGGCAAAGTTCAGATCAGCAGCACTTTGCGGTTTCAGCTTCTCGTGAATAGCACTACCGCGGTTCTTGGAAACCCTGTAGGCTTTCCTTGCTTCTGGGGTCCAGCACTCAGTTGAGGTGGCTCAGGCTTGGTGAGACCTGCTTCAAGGGAGTCCAGAGTATCTTCCTGGAGCTCGGGTCCCGCTTAAAAATGATACACTTGATTCTGGTGTTTCTGTCCAATGGCACTCAGTTCCTGCAGCAGCAATGGAAGTATAGCATGTAAAGAGAGAATTTTCTGTCAAGTTCGTCTTGGGGTTGATTGGTCCCTTCAACCCGAGGGGAGAAGTCGTCCTTTGCAGGGCTTCTCTAGTCGAGGTGAATTTGGAGCTTCAGCACTACAGCAGGGCTTCACCAGTCAAACCAACAGTCCAGGAGTTGCAGCAAACTTATCTTCCAAGTTCTTCTTTGGAATCCTTCGTCCAGTGATCAACTCTGCCTTCCTTGCAAAAGACCTCACCTTTTATGCAAGTGTCTCCCAATAATTCACAGCCTAGCTGCCACTCACACAACAGGGTGGCTGTACTCCAAGGACAACCCTATGGCCAATCACCTTTGGGTGCATTCCTGTAACAAAGGAGACTAAGCACAGGGGGTTTCGGGCACCTCCCTCTCTTCCTGCCCTGCCAGACACGCTGGAGCCAGAGGCGGGCTTCAGCAGTAAACCCTGCCAAAGACAAAATGAACAAAGGGACCTAACCTGGTTTGGCGCACAGAGTAAATCTCAAGAAGGACCCTTCCAGCAAGAAATGGTAAAAAAAGAGGACCGGGGCCATTTTGACAAAATGGGCACCCATGGGTGCTATACTGCAGCTGCAATTGCAGCCTGCAGTAAAAACACACAATGCCACTAAATAGTAAACCACTGCCACCAGTCATTAATTGTAGAAAGGGTAACATACAAATGTTACATGAGAAAGTAGACACGGGGAATACTAAGTAACACCTCCAGCACTCTATGGAAGGTAGTGTGTTCTGGGTCTACAAAGTTACAAAAGGTAAGTAAAGTCAATTTCACTTTACTGCTCTTGGAAACCGTAGTTTAACTAAGAGAAGTTGTTTAAACCTTTGGGAAATCTAAAAGACTTCCCTGTGCCACTGCACTGAAGGTGTTGTGTGTCACAATATAAAAAGATGATGCCTATGGAGTTTGTCAGACTCCAAAACCAAAAGATAAACAGTTTTCAAATCAAAGAAAAATACATGATAGGGTAGGAAAACAGACTCACTCTAACCAGGAAAAAATGCAAAGTCCTAAAGTCCAGCAAAAGAGCTGGGGATCTCTAAGGTAGAGGGGAATTAGCACATTTCTGAGAATTCTCCCTAACAGCCAGCCTCTGTGTATCAAACAACCCTTATAACTACATTACTGTGAAGAAATGACTTCTGCTCTGCAGGTGTATAAGTAGGAGGAGGGGTTAAACCATATTTTGCACCCCCACACTTCTGCAAACCAACATTAATCATAATCCTAAAGCTAAAACAGGCATAGCCAAAAGATATACCTCCTTTTGTGGTATAGTGGGTCGATGTAAACCTATAATCTCAGAAAGGGTGTGAATGTGATCCAGTAGCAATAGAAATAGAAAAGATAAACAGTCCAAAATAAAAAAGGAATGTCCAATCAAGGTTCATAAATATTTATACTTTACTCAAATACACCAATGTACAAATAACTATGAAAATCTGCCCCGTTAGAGAGAACACATAATATTCAATAGATGGAAAGGTGCAGAAAACTGGGTAATAAAAACAGGAGTTTAAAGTCAATTAACAACTACAAGGAATGTAAAAGGATATCTCTGTCAGTTTGAAATGGTGAAGAAAGTGACCTTTCCAGTCTCGAGGACCCAAACATCGATCAGGGAGGAGGTTATATATCAATAGTACCTTTTTGTTGTTCTTAGGCAGTTTAACAGTGTCAAACCAGGTTTTGACTTATGCTGCTATGTGGGCTAAACCAGGGTCATATGCAGCAAGTCTCTCTGGTTCAAGTGTTGAACCAGTGTTAAGTTTGTTTGGATCAGGAACCCGTGACGGTTTGAGTGCAGCGTTTAGGCCATGCAATTCAAATGGTTCACCAGGATTGGATCGGGAGTTGAGGCAGTTTGAGAAGTCAGTTAGAGCTGGTTTGGGTCAGAAAGTGACTCGATGCTCCAGCAGTTTGAGTCAAGGTCCGTCAGTACGGTGCAGTGACCTTGGTACTCTGGTGCCAGGTTCGGAGAAAAGCCACAGTTCACTTTTGGTCCATAGCGGCAAGCAGGCTGTTCGAGCCAAATAGGTGACCTGCTCCACTTGGCATGATGCTTCTGTGAGCCAGTTTCAACAGGTTCAAAGTAGTAGTGGTTCAAGTTTGATGGAAACCCCTGTGTGTGTTGTTTTGCTCAAGTCAGTCATTTCCCCACCAACTATTTGCCTGCATTGCTGCCGCCCCTTTATTTTCATTTCATCACAGTGCTAGCAAATCGTCTTTGGAATGAGACTAGTATGCCTTAATGTCCATTAAAAAAAGCATATTTAGGGATCAGATTACATTTTGTTTTACGTTCAGATTAAGTCGGCCATGACACACACAATGAAAATGCCATTGTTGTATACACACATCCACTTTGATTTTCTAACCAGCATGTCCTAAATTCATGCTGGCCATTAAGTAATCTATGGTCAGTACGTGGTGGAGGGGAGTGAGGGGAAAATAAGCAACACTGCGAGCATTGTTCTAAATCAATGACAAGGCAAATATATTAATTTGATGTCCTTTGCAGATGCAATTGTCGTAAATTGTGGGAAAAAGTAATATTGTTCTAGAAATATGACTAGTTGTTTTTTTCAGGCTCAGCTCATTAGACATTATGTTTCTTGTGTCAGCAAGCTTGGGCTAAAAGTATTATTTTATTCAATTTCTTGGCACTGGTATTGGTTAAAACACAAATATCAAAATCATGGAACATATGTTGGAGACCGAGTGTATAGGACTGAATGCACTCCAATTCTTCACAGGACTTGGTAGGTTGATTGAAGAAGGTCAAAGGTTGCTTTTCCCACCATCAGCCTGAGCCCTTGATTCCCATGGGTTGCAGGTTCGAGCAGCCCTCTGGGAGGAGCATAATGCTGGTGCAAGGTCTGCCAGTGGAATAATGCAGCAGAACTCAATGCAGCGCCCCTCTCTGGACAGGAATGGACACAGGCAAGCAATTTTGGATGATGGCAACCGATGCACAGTGACACAAAAGGATCCACTTGCCATGGTAAGACTTTCCCTCCAATCTTGGGTCCGCTTGATGATAAGACCACAACATCTCAAAGAGGTAAGTCTTATTGCACAACCTGAGAACCCCTTTAAGTTCCAGGCCTCAACTCAGAATGACGTGATCTGCAGCACAGTGGCCCAAATCAGAGCAGGTGAGCAACAGGGTGGTCCTGGGGCACTTCCGAAGGCTCTTCTTTATAGAACTCTGAGCTGACATTGAGAATGGATGTTCCCTCCACTCCAAGAGTCCGAACTCCTTTGCAGGACTGCTGGAGATCTTCCACAGGATTGGGCTCTACCAGGGCAGCAGCAGAAGTTGGTCACCAAGCCTTCTTCCAACATGTCCACAGTCTCCTGGCAAGTCTTGTAACTGGACAGGAGCCTTGACTCCTTCAGTTTCTTCTAGGATCTCTCTAGAGTGGTTGCAGGGGTCATCTTTGTATCCTAAAAGCCAGGTAAGAGCTAATACTCCCACTAGCCAATGACAGATCTGTCCCACAGACCCCAGCATTGGTCCAATGAGGACCACTGGTGGCAAAACCCATGCATACCACTCATACACAATGGTATCAGTTTGTGGATTGGGACCATACAGTCCCTGCCCACTTCCTGGCAGCAAACACACATAGCCCTCCAGTTGCCTGCCAAAAGCCTCTGCTTTCCCAGACGCAAGAAGTCCATATAAGGATGTTCTTGTCCTTACAGGCCAGGAAGAAGGCTAAAAGACAAGATAGCCAAAGGACAAGTGAAAAATCTCATAGCATGGCCATGTTTGACCACTAGCCACAGTTATTAGCCACATGCATTAAACGTCATAAGGCTAAAATGAAATGCATCAAAACATGTTAAAAAGTCACTGCTGCCACAAGTTTGTCCATTTAGCAGACCTACAGTAACCAAACATCCTCTGAGTGTTAGTCTAGGGCAAAACAAAAAGTGTACCCCATTGTACTGTATTGTAAAATGCATTGTACAACGAAAATAAGTTACCACACGTGATAACAAGTTTCTAAAAGTAGTAACAAAGTAACTATACTCAGAGAAACAATGTTTCTCAGTACTGACAGCCTGAAGGACACATCAGTTTTCCCAGAACAGATGAGCAAAATCCAGTGTAGTAAAGCTTAAGGCTTCACTGCACTGTAAAAGGAACAGGACAGATACAAAAATAAAAGCAAAATATGTAATGGTCCATAGAAATGGAAGGGAAGGTACAGTAAAGAAGAATCTTTCTTAACAAATAGCTGAAGGGAAATACAACAAAAATATCCCATTCCGAGCCAAACAAATGAACACCCTCCCAATGCCCAATACCACATTGCAGTTCCCTTTGAGAGACTGCACCAGCCTTGTCCTCTTGGCAATAGTTAACCTAACCTTTGGTATAAGCATGTACTGCATAAATTGGTAGAGTGACTGAGCAGCCAGGCTTATCTCAAGAGAGCCATTGTGAGCTGTAGGGTTGTAACATAGAGTTTCACAGTGACAAGTATCCAAATAACACTTACACTCACGGTTTCTTGATGAAATAATATTTATGAATTTAACAGTCAGTTTGAATAAGCCTTCTTCAGAAGAGAGCAAATATGTAAAACTTAAATATACTTCAAAATACACACTCTCAGTTTCAATAAATCAGTAGATACCATTTTGGGATGGCACACAGACACTTCCTACACCCTCAGGTGACTTCAATAACTAGGACACTGCAGACATTGATATATCACAGGTACATTTAGAGCAATTCTGAGTTTGGTGTCAAAGGGAAAAGGTTAGGTAAGGGAACAATGGTTAACACGTTTCTCAAACAGGTACGCACTTTTGAAACACCCAATGCAATGTAGATTAACCCTTTCTCAGCTATACAAGTAAATAATGTATGACATTTGGGGGGACAGATCAAAACACAAAGTCAGAGGTTAGAATAGTCTTCAGGGAGCCAGGACAGCCAATGTCAATTGAGAAAAGTCTAGGGGAGCTGAAGCACTTCTTGAAGGTAAGTAAAAAGTATTGCACAAGGTTATAGAGAGCTTTGTAGAAAACGAAATCCCTGTTGGGCCACAAGCAGGGAGGCTTGTGATGGACAAAGCTGCAAGCAACTCTGCAAAAGGCAGCAAATGCAAGTCTCAAGTGAGCGCTAGCAAGCTACACAACAAGAGGTAAGTACCCCTTAGTTCACAATACCTTAGATCGGAAGATTTTTTTTCCAGCTGGCTTCTGTTCCTGTTGTAGTATGGCAGAACCTGCTGTTCCTGGGCCTCAGTCGTGGGGACAAAAGGGAGAACATCTGGGGACTACTGCACTACGTTTCGAAGGTCGGCGGCAGCAATGGGCAAAGTTCAGATCAGCAGCACTTTGCGGTTTCAGCTTCTCGTGAATAGCACTACCGCGGTTCTTGGAAACCCTGTAGGCTTTCCTTGCTTCTGGGGTCCAGCACTCAGTTGAGGTGGCTCAGGCTTGGTGAGACCTGCTTCAAGGGAGTCCAGAGTATCTTCCTGGAGCTCGGGTCCCGCTTAAAAATGATACACTTGATTCTGGTGTTTCTGTCCAATGGCACTCAGTTCCTGCAGCAGCAATGGAAGTATAGCATGTAAAGAGAGAATTTTCTGTCAAGTTCGTCTTGGGGTTGATTGGTCCCTTCAACCCGAGGGGAGAAGTCGTCCTTTGCAGGGCTTCTCTAGTCGAGGTGAATTTGGAGCTTCAGCACTACAGCAGGGCTTCACCAGTCAAACCAACAGTCCAGGAGTTGCAGCAAACTTATCTTCCAAGTTCTTCTTTGGAATCCTTCGTCCAGTGATCAACTCTGCCTTCCTTGCAAAAGACCTCACCTTTTATGCAAGTGTCTCCCAATAATTCACAGCCTAGCTGCCACTCACACAACAGGGTGGCTGTACTCCAAGGACAACCCTATGGCCAATCACCTTTGGGTGCATTCCTGTAACAAAGGAGACTAAGCACAGGGGGTTTCGGGCACCTCCCTCTCTTCCTGCCCTGCCAGACACGCTGGAGCCAGAGGCGGGCTTCAGCAGTAAACCCTGCCAAAGACAAAATGAACAAAGGGACCTAACCTGGTTTGGCGCACAGAGTAAATCTCAAGAAGGACCCTTCCAGCAAGAAATGGTAAAAAAAGAGGACCGGGGCCATTTTGACAAAATGGGCACCCATGGGTGCTATACTGCAGCTGCAATTGCAGCCTGCAGTAAAAACACACAATGCCACTAAATAGTAAACCACTGCCACCAGTCATTAATTGTAGAAAGGGTAACATACAAATGTTACATGAGAAAGTAGACACGGGGAATACTAAGTAACACCTCCAGCACTCTATGGAAGGTAGTGTGTTCTGGGTCTACAAAGTTACAAAAGGTAAGTAAAGTCAATTTCACTTTACTGCTCTTGGAAACCGTAGTTTAACTAAGAGAAGTTGTTTAAACCTTTGGGAAATCTAAAAGACTTCCCTGTGCCACTGCACTGAAGGTGTTGTGTGTCACAATATAAAAAGATGATGCCTATGGAGTTTGTCAGACTCCAAAACCAAAAGATAAACAGTTTTCAAATCAAAGAAAAATACATGATAGGGTAGGAAAACAGACTCACTCTAACCAGGAAAAAATGCAAAGTCCTAAAGTCCAGCAAAAGAGCTGGGGATCTCTAAGGTAGAGGGGAATTAGCACATTTCTGAGAATTCTCCCTAACAGCCAGCCTCTGTGTATCAAACAACCCTTATAACTACATTACTGTGAAGAAATGACTTCTGCTCTGCAGGTGTATAAGTAGGAGGAGGGGTTAAACCATATTTTGCACCCCCACACTTCTGCAAACCAACATTAATCATAATCCTAAAGCTAAAACAGGCATAGCCAAAAGATATACCTCCTTTTGTGGTATAGTGGGTCGATGTAAACCTATAATCTCAGAAAGGGTGTGAATGTGATCCAGTAGCAATAGAAATAGAAAAGATAAACAGTCCAAAATAAAAAAGGAATGTCCAATCAAGGTTCATAAATATTTATACTTTACTCAAATACACCAATGTACAAATAACTATGAAAATCTGCCCCGTTAGAGAGAACACATAATATTCAATAGATGGAAAGGTGCAGAAAACTGGGTAATAAAAACAGGAGTTTAAAGTCAATTAACAACTACAAGGAATGTAAAAGGATATCTCTGTCAGTTTGAAATGGTGAAGAAAGTGACCTTTCCAGTCTCGAGGACCCAAACATCGATCAGGGAGGAGGTTATATATCAATAGTACCTTTTTGTTGTTCTTAGGCAGTTTAACAGTGTCAAACCAGGTTTTGACTTATGCTGCTATGTGGGCTAAACCAGGGTCATATGCAGCAAGTCTCTCTGGTTCAAGTGTTGAACCAGTGTTAAGTTTGTTTGGATCAGGAACCCGTGACGGTTTGAGTGCAGCGTTTAGGCCATGCAATTCAAATGGTTCACCAGGATTGGATCGGGAGTTGAGGCAGTTTGAGAAGTCAGTTAGAGCTGGTTTGGGTCAGAAAGTGACTCGATGCTCCAGCAGTTTGAGTCAAGGTCCGCCAGTACGGTGCAGTGACCTTGGTACTCTGGTGCCAGGTTCGGAGAAAAGCCACAGTTCACTTTTGGTCCATAGCGGCAAGCAGGCTGTTCGAGCCAAATAGGTGACCTGCTCCACTTGGCATGATGCTTCTGTGAGCCAGTTTCAACAGGTTCAAAGTAGTAGTGGTTCAAGTTTGATGGAAACCCCTGTGTGTGTTGTTTTGCTCAAGTCAGTCATTTCCCCACCAACTATTTGCCTGCATTGCTGCCGCCCCTTTATTTTCATTTCATCACAGTGCTAGCAAATCGTCTTTGGAATGAGACTAGTATGCCTTAATGTCCATTAAAAAAAGCATATTTAGGGATCAGATTACATTTTGTTTTACGTTCAGATTAAGTCGGCCATGACACACACAATGAAAATGCCATTGTTGTATACACACATCCACTTTGATTTTCTAACCAGCATGTCCTAAATTCATGCTGGCCATTAAGTAATCTATGGTCAGTACGTGGTGGAGGGGAGTGAGGGGAAAATAAGCAACACTGCGAGCATTGTTCTAAATCAATGACAAGGCAAATATATTAATTTGATGTCCTTTGCAGATGCAATTGTCGTAAATTGTGGGAAAAAGTAATATTGTTCTAGAAATATGACTAGTTGTTTTTTTCAGGCTCAGCTCATTAGACATTATGTTTCTTGTGTCAGCAAGCTTGGGCTAAAAGTATTATTTTATTCAATTTCTTGGCACTGGTATTGGTTAAAACACAAATATCAAAATCATGGAACATATGTTGGAGACCGAGTGTATAGGACTGAATGCACTCCAATTCTTCACAGGACTTGGTAGGTTGATTGAAGAAGGTCAAAGGTTGCTTTTCCCACCATCAGCCTGAGCCCTTGATTCCCATGGGTTGCAGGTTCGAGCAGCCCTCTGGGAGGAGCATAATGCTGGTGCAAGGTCTGCCAGTGGAATAATGCAGCAGAACTCAATGCAGCGCCCCTCTCTGGACAGGAATGGACACAGGCAAGCAATTTTGGATGATGGCAACCGATGCACAGTGACACAAAAGGATCCACTTGCCATGGTAAGACTTTCCCTCCAATCTTGGGTCCGCTTGATGATAAGACCACAACATCTCAAAGAGGTAAGTCTTATTGCACAACCTGAGAACCCCTTTAAGTTCCAGGCCTCAACTCAGAATGACGTGATCTGCAGCACAGTGGCCCAAATCAGAGCAGGTGAGCAACAGGGTGGTCCTGGGGCACTTCCGAAGGCTCTTCTTTATAGAACTCTGAGCTGACATTGAGAATGGATGTTCCCTCCACTCCAAGAGTCCGAACTCCTTTGCAGGACTGCTGGAGATCTTCCACAGGATTGGGCTCTACCAGGGCAGCAGCAGAAGTTGGTCACCAAGCCTTCTTCCAACAGGTCCACAGTCTCCTGGCAAGTCTTGTAACTGGACAGGAGCCTTGACTCCTTCAGTTTCTTCTAGGATCTCTCTAGAGTGGTTGCAGGGGTCATCTTTGTATCCTAAAAGCCAGGTAAGAGCTAATACTCCCACTAGCCAATGACAGATCTGTCCCACAGACCCCAGCATTGGTCCAATGAGGACCACTGGTGGCAAAACCCATGCATACCACTCATACACAATGGTATCAGTTTGTGGATTGGGACCATACAGTCCCTGCCCACTTCCTGGCAGCAAACACACATAGCCCTCCAGTTGCCTGCCAAAAGCCTCTGCTTTCCCAGACGCAAGAAGTCCATATAAGGATGTTCTTGTCCTTACAGGCCAGGAAGAAGGCTAAAAGACAAGATAGCCAAAGGACAAGTGAAAAATCTCATAGCATGGCCATGTTTGACCACTAGCCACAGTTATTAGCCACATGCATTAAACGTCATAAGGCTAAAATGAAATGCATCAAAACATGTTAAAAAGTCACTGCTGCCACAAGTTTGTCCATTTAGCAGACCTACAGTAACCAAACATCCTCTGAGTGTTAGTCTAGGGCAAAACAAAAAGTGTACCCCATTGTACTGTATTGTAAAATGCATTGTACAACGAAAATAAGTTACCACACGTGATAACAAGTTTCTAAAAGTAGTAACAAAGTAACTATACTCAGAGAAACAATGTTTCTCAGTACTGACAGCCTGAAGGACACATCAGTTTTCCCAGAACAGATGAGCAAAATCCAGTGTAGTAAAGCTTAAGGCTTCACTGCACTGTAAAAGGAACAGGACAGATACAAAAATAAAAGCAAAATATGTAATGGTCCATAGAAATGGAAGGGAAGGTACAGTAAAGAAGAATCTTTCTTAACAAATAGCTGAAGGGAAATACAACAAAAATATCCCATTCCGAGCCAAACAAATGAACACCCTCCCAATGCCCAATACCACATTGCAGTTCCCTTTGAGAGACTGCACCAGCCTTGTCCTCTTGGCAATAGTTAACCTAACCTTTGGTATAAGCATGTACTGCATAAATTGGTAGAGTGACTGAGCAGCCAGGCTTATCTCAAGAGAGCCATTGTGAGCTGTAGGGTTGTAACATAGAGTTTCACAGTGACAAGTATCCAAATAACACTTACACTCACGGTTTCTTGATTAAATAATATTTATGAATTTAACAGTCAGTTTGAATAAGCCTTCTTCAGAAGAGAGCAAATATGTAAAACTTAAATATACTTCAAAATACACACTCTCAGTTTCAATAAATCAGTAGATACCATTTTGGGATGGCACACAGACACTTCCTACACCCTCAGGTGACTTCAATAACTAGGACACTGCAGACATTGATATATCACAGGTACATTTAGAGCAATTCTGAGTTTGGTGTCAAAGGGAAAAGGTTAGGTAAGGGAACAATGGTTAACACGTTTCTCAAACAGGTACGCACTTTTGAAACACCCAATGCAATGTAGATTAACCCTTTCTCAGCTATACAAGTAAATAATGTATGACATTTGGGGGGACAGATCAAAACACAAAGTCAGAGGTTAGAATAGTCTTCAGGGAGCCAGGACAGCCAATGTCAATTGAGAAAAGTCTAGGGGAGCTGAAGCACTTCTTGAAGGTAAGTAAAAAGTATTGCACAAGGTTATAGAGAGCTTTGTAGAAAACGAAATCCCTGTTGGGCCACAAGCAGGGAGGCTTGTGATGGACAAAGCTGCAAGCAACTCTGCAAAAGGCAGCAAATGCAAGTCTCAAGTGAGCGCTAGCAAGCTACACAACAAGAGGTAAGTACCCCTTAGTTCACAATACCTTAGATCGGAAGATTTTTTTTCCAGCTGGCTTCTGTTCCTGTTGTAGTATGGCAGAACCTGCTGTTCCTGGGCCTCAGTCGTGGGGACAAAAGGGAGAACATCTGGGGACTACTGCACTACGTTTCGAAGGTCGGCGGCAGCAATGGGCAAAGTTCAGATCAGCAGCACTTTGCGGTTTCAGCTTCTCGTGAATAGCACTACCGCGGTTCTTGGAAACCCTGTAGGCTTTCCTTGCTTCTGGGGTCCAGCACTCAGTTGAGGTGGCTCAGGCTTGGTGAGACCTGCTTCAAGGGAGTCCAGAGTATCTTCCTGGAGCTCGGGTCCCGCTTAAAAATGATACACTTGATTCTGGTGTTTCTGTCCAATGGCACTCAGTTCCTGCAGCAGCAATGGAAGTATAGCATGTAAAGAGAGAATTTTCTGTCAAGTTCGTCTTGGGGTTGATTGGTCCCTTCAACCCGAGGGGAGAAGTCGTCCTTTGCAGGGCTTCTCTAGTCGAGGTGAATTTGGAGCTTCAGCACTACAGCAGGGCTTCACCAGTCAAACCAACAGTCCAGGAGTTGCAGCAAACTTATCTTCCAAGTTCTTCTTTGGAATCCTTCGTCCAGTGATCAACTCTGCCTTCCTTGCAAAAGACCTCACCTTTTATGCAAGTGTCTCCCAATAATTCACAGCCTAGCTGCCACTCACACAACAGGGTGGCTGTACTCCAAGGACAACCCTATGGCCAATCACCTTTGGGTGCATTCCTGTAACAAAGGAGACTAAGCACAGGGGGTTTCGGGCACCTCCCTCTCTTCCTGCCCTGCCAGACACGCTGGAGCCAGAGGCGGGCTTCAGCAGTAAACCCTGCCAAAGACAAAATGAACAAAGGGACCTAACCTGGTTTGGCGCACAGAGTAAATCTCAAGAAGGACCCTTCCAGCAAGAAATGGTAAAAAAAGAGGACCGGGGGCCATTTTGACAAAATGGGCACCCATGGGTGCTATACTGCAGCTGCAATTGCAGCCTGCAGTAAAAACACACAATGCCACTAAATAGTAAACCACTGCCACCAGTCATTAATTGTAGAAAGGGTAACATACAAATGTTACATGAGAAAGTAGACACGGGGAATACTAAGTAACACCTCCAGCACTCTATGGAAGGTAGTGTGTTCTGGGTCTACAAAGTTACAAAAGGTAAGTAAAGTCAATTTCACTTTACTGCTCTTGGAAACCGTAGTTTAACTAAGAGAAGTTGTTTAAACCTTTGGGAAATCTAAAAGACTTCCCTGTGCCACTGCACTGAAGGTGTTGTGTGTCACAATATAAAAAGATGATGCCTATGGAGTTTGTCAGACTCCAAAACCAAAAGATAAACAGTTTTCAAATCAAAGAAAAATACATGATAGGGTAGGAAAACAGACTCACTCTAACCAGGAAAAAATGCAAAGTCCTAAAGTCCAGCAAAAGAGCTGGGGATCTCTAAGGTAGAGGGGAATTAGCACATTTCTGAGAATTCTCCCTAACAGCCAGCCTCTGTGTATCAAACAACCCTTATAACTACATTACTGTGAAGAAATGACTTCTGCTCTGCAGGTGTATAAGTAGGAGGAGGGGTTAAACCATATTTTGCACCCCCACACTTCTGCAAACCAACATTAATCATAATCCTAAAGCTAAAACAGGCATAGCCAAAAGATATACCTCCTTTTGTGGTATAGTGGGTCGATGTAAACCTATAATCTCAGAAAGGGTGTGAATGTGATCCAGTAGCAATAGAAATAGAAAAGATAAACAGTCCAAAATAAAAAAGGAATGTCCAATCAAGGTTCATAAATATTTATACTTTACTCAAATACACCAATGTACAAATAACTATGAAAATCTGCCCCGTTAGAGAGAACACATAATATTCAATAGATGGAAAGGTGCAGAAAACTGGGTAATAAAAACAGGAGTTTAAAGTCAATTAACAACTACAAGGAATGTAAAAGGATATCTCTGTCAGTTTGAAATGGTGAAGAAAGTGACCTTTCCAGTCTCGAGGACCCAAACATCGATCAGGGAGGAGGTTATATATCAATAGTACCTTTTTGTTAGGCAGTTTAACAGTGTCAAACCAGGTTTTGACTTATGCTGCTATGTGGGCTAAACCAGGGTCATATGCAGCAAGTCTCTCTGGTTCAAGTGTTGAACCAGTGTTAAGTTTGTTTGGATCAGGAACCCGTGACGGTTTGAGTGCAGCGTTTAGGCCATGCAATTCAAATGGTTCACCAGGATTGGATCGGGAGTTGAGGCAGTTTGAGAAGTCAGTTAGAGCTGGTTTGGGTCAGAAAGTGACTCGATGCTCCAGCAGTTTGAGTCAAGGTCCGTCAGTACGGTGCAGTGACCTTGGTACTCTGGTGCCAGGTTCGGAGAAAAGCCACAGTTCACTTTTGGTCCATAGCGGCAAGCAGGCTGTTCGAGCCAAATAGGTGACCTGCTCCACTTGGCATGATGCTTCTGTGAGCCAGTTTCAACAGGTTCAAAGTAGTAGTGGTTCAAGTTTGATGGAAACCCCTGTGTGTGTTGTTTTGCTCAAGTCAGTCATTTCCCCACCAACTATTTGCCTGCATTGCTGCCGCCCCTTTATTTTCATTTCATCACAGTGCTAGCAAATCGTCTTTGGAATGAGACTAGTATGCCTTAATGTCCATTAAAAAAAGCATATTTAGGGATCAGATTACATTTTGTTTTACGTTCAGATTAAGTCGGCCATGACACACACAATGAAAATGCCATTGTTGTATACACACATCCACTTTGATTTTCTAACCAGCATGTCCTAAATTCATGCTGGCCATTAAGTAATCTATGGTCAGTACGTGGTGGAGGGGAGTGAGGGGAAAATAAGCAACACTGCGAGCATTGTTCTAAATCAATGACAAGGCAAATATATTAATTTGATGTCCTTTGCAGATGCAATTGTCGTAAATTGTGGGAAAAAGTAATATTGTTCTAGAAATATGACTAGTTGTTTTTTTCAGGCTCAGCTCATTAGACATTATGTTTCTTGTGTCAGCAAGCTTGGGCTAAAAGTATTATTTTATTCAATTTCTTGGCACTGGTATTGGTTAAAACACAAATATCAAAATCATGGAACATATGTTGGAGACCGAGTGTATAGGACTGAATGCATTTCTGTCTCGAACAGGAAAAGGTGCATTGTCAAAGGGGCATTGTTAGCACCCTAATCAGCCTGTGGCCTAAGGGGGAAAGCCTGCCCTCTTTTCCCAGAGCTGAACTTGTCATGTTACATGCAGCAGACTAAATGAATGTGGCGTGGGCAGCTGCTGCCTTTCTTGGGTTACTGCAATACTGCTAACAGTGAACTGGTAAGTGAAACATTTAAAAGGTCAGACACAATCTCACAGCGAACCAGAGAGAAATAAAACCACCAGCACCCCAATGGAGCTCGGTTGCACCTATAACTAAAATGTAATGGTACACTATTGTTTGTTTTCTATTGATGGAAAAGGTACAGAATTATACAAACACATTGCAGTTGGATGATCATTCTACAATATGTGTGCATGAGCTGCACGTTCATATTAAAATGCATGTTCCTCCTAGAACACTGTACTATAAATCAAAGTAGGGGAGCATTCCCTGCTAAAATAAACACAGCCCATTCTATTAGTAACTGAATATTCCTAACTCAGACCAAAGTAGGAGGCGCTGCTTAGGCATCTGTTGAAAAGACTTCTAACACATTTGTTTTCTGATTTACAAATGCTATGCACATTCATTGTAGTATCATGATTCCTGCATGATACGATGCCCAAGGGCTGTTGAGCACTTTAAAAATGCGTATAAATACATACATGTGTCAAACAAGGACTATCAGCAGGACACTGCAGGCTGTTCTGGGTTGTGTGTAAATCTGGTATAGCCATGTAAGTTGGCTTTTAGACAGCTTAAATTGTGGCATGACAGGTGTGATATAATAAACAAATCCTTGCTTTTACGTGAACATCAAATATTGATTTCTGGTACATAGTCCCCTGCATGCATAGTATGTACAGTAATGTAAACATGCATAGCAGATAAAGTCACATAGCATCCCAAGTGAGGCGCATAAAGCCTGTCAACAACACCCTATGTTACCTGCTTAGATGCCTGAATTCTGGCAATGTCTTTCAGCATTGGAATCATGAAATACTCCACGTGGAGACAGACAATAGCAACAGCTTTTACTAAGCCAGGTACAGTGAAACAACTCTTGAATTGATAAAATACCATCCAAGACGAACTGAAACAAAGTACAATCCTTGAATGTGTTTCACTCTAATTATAGCTCTTTGGAGCCAAATAACCTGTACAGGCAGAGGTTGAGCACTCAATATCTATCAAGGCAAAATACTTGAAAGCATAGGGTGACACATGAACTATGCAAAAACAGAAGAGGAATTCTCCATAAGTTCTTATTTGAAGCATAGAGCTTCACAAAGGAGATGCAACAATCGCATGCACATCACTTTAATTTGCCCACTTACATGTATTTATTGTGGCAACATTTTTAAACATAGGATTAGTGAGAGATGCAGTCATCTGGTAAGCTTAATGTTGTAAAGCTACTGTATTCACTTATGTTTTGAGTTTACTCAATTGACAGTGACACTTCTTACTAGTAAGTGTGAATGTTTGAGTGATTAACAATCCAATTGGTATGTCTGGTCTCAATACTCAAACACATCCGGAAAGGAAAAAGCCTTTATTTTCATTTTTTTGTTTTCTTTTTAACTGCTTGAGATATTTCTGACTGTCCACTTGTTAAACATACAAAAAAACAATGGATTATTTTAGCACTTCAAATCAGTTGTCATACAAAGAACAACCTGCATGTTTGACAGGATAACATCTGTTGATGGTAGGATAGTTGTGCTTTTTTATTATTATATTTAATAATGAAATGATGCAGTTAATTGAGTGACTGAAAATTAGATCTACGAATCAGATCCAACTTTCACAAAGGTCCTTTCCAAAAGCAAAATCACACTTGAACCTTGCTGTGACCGTCTTCTCACAGCCATAGAAGCTGCCCTGCTATTGCAGGAGGGCACGTTCAAATGTCACAGGCGATAGAGGGGTCTCAACATCTTTGTTTTTTCTTGGGATGCCAAACTTCCTACCCCCTCCCCTCATCACTTCCTGCAGATGTTGGGTGTCCTGACCCACGTTTGAGCTATCATGCTGCAACATTTGGTGCTGTGGGCTTAGAAAATCCAAGATGGCCAAAAAGCCCACAAGTGCGCCAGAATCCAGGAGAACCACGCAGTTTGTGCGCGCACCAAAATGGTTACCTAACTTGCCACCCACCAGTGTAAAGAAAGATCTTTGTTAACAAAATCCACTGTTACTGATGTCAAAAAGTTGCGGAAATCGTGGCTCACCGGATCACTTTAAAGATTCAACCATTTTGTGGGGTTACACATAACCATTTTACTGTAAGGAGCCCCATCAAAACAATGTTAAGCAAGGATTTACTACCATGTAAGAACCATTCCTGTTTGGAATGCATTAATCCAAGAAAAATCCCAAAAATGGTTGCATTACCAGTACTCACCACTATCAGAAAGCCGGCGTTTTAAAACAACACCAGACTTTTTTCTTTTTCGTGTAAAACTGAATAAATGAACCCAAAGCAGGCCAAAGAAAGACTTACTGAGAGGTGGATCCAATGTAAAGTTATATTCTGAAGTGACTTGAAGGTTTATAACAAGACTGGCTGAGCTGTGGATTTCAGCAGTTTAAGTAAATTTGGACTGAAAGACACTAAAAACCTAAATGTTTAAAAGAAATGAGTGACCTACTTTTGAGTGTCACATAGGTTGCAATTGTTTAAATGTCATAGTTTTAAACTTAGAATCAGCATTCTAGCTGCTTTTGTAAAATGTTTAGTTTTGTTTGAATGCAGAAAACGGGGTAACTAAAAGTGACATTAGCTGGGGCCTGGCTTAAGGAACTGAATTCTGCCCACCAGCTACCCCCGACAGGAGTTGAGACTTGCACAACTGCTGTGTTCCCAGGCCTAGCTGCCTTTTTGCTGCTCCCACCAAAAGGGATCTGACACTTCTCTGATTGAATTATCAAGGGACTGTTAGGGACTAAACATAGGACCCAGGCAGAGGGTTTATTGAAGTGGCCATAAATTGTTTCCTCTTGAACAATGGGCCTTCCAGGGCCCAGGCAGATGGTTTATTATGGGGGCCGTAAAAGTGGCTTCCTCCTGGAAGAAAAGGGGAGGAGCACTGCCTGTGAGAGGAAGCTGGCTTGGCAGAACTGGAAAAACCAGAAATTCAACCTTGTGCTGGGGGGAAACCACACCCCTTTGGAGCCAGAATATGGTTTTAGAAAAAGATGAATAACTCATAGTACGGACTTGTCATGATTATTTAAATGATACCATAATTCTTGTGATTTTTCTGCCCACATTTTAAGAGGTTTTTAGAACCGGTGGCATGATCTGGGGGCAAACTAGCAGTTAAGAGGGTATTACTTAAAATGTATGCATGTGAAAAATCTGACACTTCATCACTTAATGTCCATACTCCTTGCGCACATGTGTGTAAATTTGGGGTAATGTCCGATATTACGAAACCAGTTAAAAAGTGCAAATGTTGCCATTTCTGAATGCAAGCTCCCAGGAAGAGCAGATTTGGACAGGGTATACCTCCTGTGATATGTGATGGGTGCATGTAATTTTAAACAAATGTGTACCTGTGCAAATATGTCTTTTGGGTCAAAATATAGATTGTGTGTAATTTGACAGGGGTGGGTTCTCTGTATCATAAACAGACCTCATCATGATGACACTTCATTTCATTCCCCCAATCAAGGGGAAGAGGATGAAGTGGCCAATGACAAGTGGAGAGGGGTAGGGCCTAGGAAGCTAGCCTTTCCACCCATTTTCAAAACACATAAAAGCAGACAGTCAGGACAGATAGGGACATTCAATTCCATTTGCTGCGGAGCATGCTGCCGGACCATACCACATCCAGAGATCCAGACTTCAAATCCATCAATCTCCAGAGAAAGCTGTGCAGAAAGATCCAGAAGCAGTGCTGTACCCAGAGAGAGCAGAGCTGACCCAGACCACTGTTCGCAGAACCAGAGAGCTGACCCAGACCACTGTTAGCAGAACCAAAGAGCTGACCCAGATCACTGTGAAGTGCCGAGACCAGACCAGAGTCCAGTCTAAAACCTGACCAGATCCGTGGCGAGGCCCATTCTATTTCTAAATATATTGTGAGTACCTAGCAGAACTGTGCAGAACCAATCTCTTAGTTAAAATAATATAATTCAATCTATTTTAATCTAAGTAGAACTGCCTAAAAGCTGTCACCTGTCATTTTCTAGCTGCTAGCTGTCACTTGTCACTTTGAACTTTTAAAATTTCAAATCTGAAAAACGACCTTTACCATATCGCTCATATCTCCGTGGCCGTTTGTCTTAGAGACTTGCAGTAACTTTCCTCTGAAAGCTGGGAATCTTGGCTTTTCAACGAACCTAGAACCGCATTCCTATTCCATACACTTTTGCCGCAATCGCGAAAAACGCACTCGCGAATTTTGCCACGATTTGCGATTTGGCCCGATTTCTTTACTTGTAAAAAGACAGCTGCTGTTGCCTGAACTACTAAAATTCGTTTGCCTCTTAAGAACCATCCCTGAATCATTGCTAGAGTGAGCCTGGACTAATATTAAAGATACCACTCACCCTGAACCTCTAGAGGGAATTAAAAGCATTTTAGCATATTTTTCACTTCATTGACAGCACATATAAAAGCATTTTGGGCCTGTGTTTCAAACTTCTGTAGTCTAAGCTTGCTGGGGTGAACGGGATTACATTTGATTGCATTTCTGAAAACTGTGTGCTTTCCTTCCATTTCCTTGCATTGCATAACAGGGGGGAGGGGATTGCCAGAGAAAAGGGATTACATTGTTTTGTTGAAATCATATTGAGTATTTTCTGTATTGCATTTTCATTCAACATTGCATCCATCTGAACTAATATAAAGCATTCTCTACCACCTTATTCTTCTGTCCCTATTTACCAGTGTGCTACCTTATCCATTTCATGTCAACTCCTTAGTGATTATAAAGAAGTGGGCTAGTGCCAGATTCTCCGTTGTTAATCTTTATCATATCAGATTAAGTGTGATATTCAATTATTAAGTTATTTTAAAGTGTGATATATATATATATATATATATATATATATATATATATATATATATATATATATATATATATATATATATATATATATATATTGTTTAAATTCTCAAATAAACCTTTTAACTTGCAAAACAGAACTACTTCTTGGCTCAGTGGGGTCAGGGGGATTCCAAGAGAGGGGTGTTATATAGGGGTAGTCATCCAGAACGCATGAACTGGACATAAAGATATATCAATAAGGGTTTCCATTCAGTATCCCAGACTAGGCATTGACTTAGTTGTAGTGTTGAATTGAATCCTCTTACACAGACAAGACACTTTTTTCAAATAGCCCCAGTGGCAAAGTACAAGGGATCCATCAGCAAGGAGAACACCCTTAGAACAGGCTTGCTCTGGACCATTCCACTGTTGCATTTTGTTACAAATGTGTAAATGGTTAAGAGAAGCATGCTTCATCTCGCATGGGCCATAATTTTAGATCTATGACAGACACTTACTTTCCAATGCAGGTGCAATGAATCAACATTTCTCATATGTCCTTGTCAACATACCAAAGTATCGACCACACCTTGTGAATGAGGCATTTTGAAACTAATCAGTGAAAAAAAATGCCCTTTACTGGTATAAGAGGTCATTTAAAAATTATTTCAAAGTTTGTGAACGTTTACAAGTGATATCAGTTGGAGTTGGAATGCCATGACGTTGTGTTTGTTACATCATTTTTTAAGTATGTGTGTGTCTTAATAATATATTTCTGTTTGTGTGCATAGCTCTGCTTTGCCTAATGCATATTGTAACTTGATGTAGGCATTTGTTGAGCTGCTGAGAGGCTTGCTGACCCCTTCACCCACCACACTCCGAGTTTGGCTCAATCAAATGATGTGCTTTACTCTTTAAACTACAATACAATGATTATGAGTTGACATGAATTGACAATGAATGACATGATTAGGAGTTCTGGGATGATCACAATCGGAATCACACTGATATTCTGGCAGAGGAGAGACGGGGCTTATTTTTGTACTATAACTGTTACTGTAAGCTACCAAAGCCATCACGCATCATAAATTCAGTGAAATGTATTTGCCCTGATAAAGTAAGAATATTTAGATCCAGTTAATACATCCAAGTGCATTAAACATGTGTGGTCAAAAATGTTGTTCTGATTGTTCACTGTGTTCCCACCTCACACATACTTAGTCACACTGCAGAAAAGCAAGGAGGCTTTGCTGGGAAGGAGGTCAGAGATGGAACGTCAGTCCAGCATGGCAGCTCAGGTCCAGCTCAGAGAGAGGGCCGCACAGGGATCTCTCTGCTTTGGTTGGGGGTCTATCCTGGCAGGTTAACTCAACCCTTCTGGACGTTCCCAACCATCTGCTGGGTCAGGGCCCCTCTGGGGTGGAATCCCAACACATGCCTGACAGGTGTAGTTGCCCTGTTGCCATGCACAAATTATGTATCTCATAGAAGTAACATGTCAGCAGCTAAAGTTGTATATTAAAGAAGTGCTTCTGCATACAACGTTTTTTTGGCAACCATAATTGTGCCAAGTCGCCAATTTTTGAACTATGTGAAATTGCAAAGTTTTCCCTTTTATTTCGACTATCCCAAAAGTAACGGAGTTTGCCCACACCAATTAGAGGCTCAAATTAACCAATATGTTTTCATTGTGGCTAAAAAATAATTAAGCACATATGTATCTTTGAAGTTCGTTTGGATGAAGTTATATTTGTTCAGAGAAGCATAGCACATCTTCTAAAGTACGATTATCAGAGATAAAAACAAACATAAACATATTTGTATCACAGTTGCACATTTTCTACTGGGCCAAAAATATGCATAACAACGTGTTTGTGATGGGCTGATCTTAATTCTTGAAACTTGCAAGAAATTATCAGCCATGCAACAGCCGAAATACTAGAAGATTTAACTAAACTAGATAAGAATATCAAGAAGCTGCTCCCCCTAGACCAATATAAAGGTAGGCTAGATGAAATTGGAAATTAACAAATCAAACAGCTCAGTGAAACCGACAGAAAGAATACTGATTTTGAAAAAAAGCTATAAACACATTTGAACACAAAAGCATGTTACCAAACGACCAAAGTACCAGGAGGGTACACTTCAGAAGACCATCTTAATGCTTCAGTGAGGACTGCAGAGAGCGTTAATAATGGCTCCACAAGTACTCACCAAGGATGTGTACTCCCCCACACCTCATTACTTGCAATATGCAAGTCCACAAGGGCAATAACACACTTCACAAATAACAACAATCCTGTTTTAAGCCAAAGCAGAGCAAATAAAGAGGAATGAGGGAACATCATCCCATGGCATGTACGACCCAGAACTGAAGAAACTGGTGAGAAACCTATTAAGGTCCACCTTTATTATAATAAACTGACAGTACCAAAAAAGGATTAAGTTTTATGTCAACAGCCATACATGAAGCATTTATTTTATGCACAGAATTCGAGGTCACAATTCTAAAAAAATAATTGTATCAGTTATTTGGAAATAAAACAAGGAATGAGAACAAAATGATGAGACCAAGTAACTCATCTTCCTTCTGCATATTCCTAGATGTACCTGCCCTATAATAAAGGAATTGTGAGTCCAAAATTCTAAAAGACATTACAAAATATGAAGCAAATCAAAGCAGAAATGTTAGCAACACAATTATGTAATGTCCTGTTAGACACAATTCCTTTTACTGCTATAGAATAACTGATACCACATCCAAAGCAGTATTGAGACCAAAACCCCTACAAGAGAATGTGCACACTGGTTTTTCAAACCATATATTATGAAGCAAGGAAGTAAATGAGCAAATAATAACGATATAGAAGCACCACTAAAACGTGTCCTGAAGGAGAAATAACCTAAATATTGTGTTTATGTCAATACTTTCTCAACTGTATCATTCAAATCAGATTCATAATAACATTATACTTCTGAGCCCTCAATAGTGGTATGCATTATGTACACCCATTTTTTCCTATAAAAGAACTATCAACTTGAAGGAGACAACTATGCCAAACAATATGTAGAAGAAAATACAACGCAGATGCTTTTCTTAAAGTGATCTGAAAACAGAAACCCTTTCTGAAAGAGCTAGAAAGGCACCATTCACAAAGATATGCCCCCTGTGATCTCTTACATGATGAAAACGGGTGATTTGTGAGTTGTGCACACTAGAGCCAAATTGAAAATATATTCCAAGGACTGTAGGGTTATCCAGAGACTGACATGTCAATGCTAAGGACACGTTGAGAACTGTGCTGATTTGAATGGGAGCTTTTAAAGGCTCACGACAAATGTACGAATGTGTTCAACTATTGGCTGATCAGTATGTAAAGACATGCTGAAACATGTAGATCAATGCAGATGTAAAAAAGAACATGTTTTCCACAACCAAATGAATTTAGCAGGCCTAAAGAACATAGATGTTGAGCTTTAAAAGTAACAGATCAATACCAGGATTTCACCACAGTGCTGTAGCTTTAATATTGTTGGCAGAGGATGCACTTGTGGATCATGGCTAAACATAATGTGATGTTCCATTGTATTTTGCCATACAGTTCACTTCGCTTTGAATAAGACTGTACTATATTTAATTTGAAATAAGACATTTGAAATGTATTACATCTGTTCACACTCTTGTAAAATAGAAAGTTGCATGTTTATTGTGCTTCTATAGTTTGATACTCCATGATACATGTAGCTGGAATTGTCCTAGGATTCTCCAGCAGCCACAACCACATCACACGGTATGAGGTCACAGTAAGCTAGTTCCAAGCCAAGGCCTCATAAAACATTGCCAGATACTGGGCCTCATTACGACCCTGGCGTTAAGGGTTTAACGGCGTCGTAAAAGGTGTTGGCGCTGTTAAACCCTTAACGCCTGATTACGAGGTCCTTTTGCGGGACCCGACCTTAACGCCTGCTTTTAGCCGGTGTTAAAATAGGGTGCCGCAAAGGGACCTTGGTGCTAAGTATGGTGCCGCAATTTGCAGCACCGTACTTAGCGCCTTCCCCATTCCTATTGAGTCCTATGGGGCAAAAATGGCAATGGGGAAGGGCCCATGGTGAATGGGGAATTACCGCCCCGCCAACCTTGGAATGGGGCAGTAATTCCGCCATTCACCATGGCGGACCCCGGCATGGACCATAGTGCTAATAGCACCATGGTTTAGCGCCGGGGTCGTAATGAGCCCCACTGACTTATTGACAACGTACAGGAAATATGTCACATATATCAAATCCAGGTCCCTCATAAAATTAATTTAACTAAAGTAAGGAGAACTCAGTGAACAAACAAGATACAGTCACCTGGAGGCATTGTAACATCATGAAGGAGAATGTGCATAGGTTGTATCATTAGTGACATTTGAGGGCCAAAGCTAGCATCTATTTACTTGTAAACTGAATCGGAAAGTTACATGTGTTACATTTTAACCCCAAATGTCTATAATTTGTAAATTCATATCTTCATTATTGAAGGTCCTACCAACTTAAAACAAATTACATTTTGTCAAAAAAAAAACATACATAACCCACATAAAAATCTCCTGCTGCATAATGGGAAAACATTGAAAAAGTAGGAAAACAAATTATTTCTGCAAATGCACATCATACAGGAATCTTTATTTTATTAGACTCAAACATTTGCTTCCAAAGTTACACCATTAAAAATAAATGTCTCTCTATAAGATTAAGAGTGAGTTACTCTCTTTTATAGGTCATGAGACTGGTGGAAGCCACACCTAGTCACAAGATGACAGGAAGAGCTGAAGGTTATGAAATAGCTTGCTCATAGGTAGATAGTATAAGTGTTGGGAGATTATATGGAAGAATATGAATGCATATAACTGGAAGGAGGTGGCAGGGGAGCAGAGGTGAAACCATGTGTATGGCTAGTTGCCAGGCAGGCTGGAGACAAAAGCCCTTTCAGATACACAGATGATCCAACCATTTTGGAAATTGGGTTCCTGATAATGTGCTGAAAAGGAATTTGCTGAGGCAGTAATTCCATACTCAGAAAGTCCCAGCTGATTCACCATAATAAGAAGTTGCATTTAAAATATAAGTTTAAAACCATCAATATATAACTCCAAATCATCCGGTAGAGAGGCAGATGTACATTTCAGCTATAGAGCTGAACTCCTCACCTCCATCATACTGGAAGAACAGCAAGAGAGCACTGTGCATGATACCTAGTATCACCCCAATACCACTTTAAAGGTATGAGAGATGGTATACACTCATATACCCGTATTAAAGGAACCCTCAAACTGATGCGGTAGACATGACCTTGCAGACACCACAGGATATAGAAGAGCTTTAATAAAGTCAGACAGAAGAGAAGTGACATCATAAAGAGAGAAGATACATTGACTCACTAAACCTGATGCATGGATGTCTGAAGAATGGAAATGTAACTGTAGCAATGAGGTAAACATGCATGTGAATATGGAGAAAAACATACACACTTAGAAGATAAGTAACAACAGATTCAGTAGATGTATATAATCAGAAACGCAAGCTAGATAAGACTTGCTAAAGTAGGAAATATAACACGAGTAAAAAGCCATGTTGAGAAAATGGACATCGGCACCGTATAACAGTAAGCAAGAAATCTTGAGGAGAGAGACTAAGGCTGCAGAGCTGACAAGTGCTGGAATACAGATTCACAGGAACAAAGGGTATTTGCCTGACTCAGGATCAAGGATGCTACAACAAGAAGCAACTGCACGGAACACAAGGAGTCGAAGAGGACAAGCTAGGTACTTATAAGACATATTTATCTCAGATTAAGTGAAGGAGTGAATAATTATGAGTGTCTAGCATTGAACAATCAAAGATGCAGAAGTGCATGCAGGACAGAGCAACCAAGTCTCCAGCGGCCAAGAGGAGTAATAGCACCCAATAGTATTGAATCATATAGCACTAAATAAAAGGACAGAATGGATAAAATCACTGCCTCTTCACATGTGGTGTATGATCAGAAGACAAGGCCTATTCATAAGTCCCCAGCCAAAGATAGCGATGAACCTTCAATCCCTTTAAAGTTCTGAGGAAGAGAATAGCCAGCAAGGTAAACTACAAAGAGGAAGCCTCGACTCAGGGCCAAACTGATGAGAGATGGTAGGCTAATTAGCTAAGAAAAGCAGTTGTCTTACGTTGTAGCCCTGCATCTGGGTTTCATTGCTTACATGATGCTAATGATTAGAATGTCCGAGGTTGAAAGAGAATGCCAACCAATCATGAGGGTCTAAGTAATGGTGGACCATACATTGTTGCAGAAGCCTATCCGCTTCTGGTGTTATACTAGTATCTGTGTTTTTTGTAGTTAGAGGTTGTTCAAGGCGTGCCTATCAGATAAATGGCAGCCAATGATGATATTAACACTTATATGAACTATAGGTATATATGTTCCCTTGACCAATCCCTCCAACCGATAGAATTTTACTGTTTGACACATAGGATTATATCATAGCTGAAGTACATTGAGGTATACAACCTTTTGTGTAATTGAAATGCGCTGAGGCTGTGTGAGCTACAATCTGTTTGTTCGCCAGGTTTCCCTACTTTATTGAATTGATTATAAAGTAGTATTTTGCCATATTCTTTGAGTCTGTCTGGTTATTTGTGCCTGAGATGATTTATTTGGTAATCCCATTTGGTGCTTGGAATACACCAGGTACTACTGCACAGTCCTGCCCATGGTAAAACCCTCAGATTCAAAGGGACTGAGAGACACGATTCTAATTTGACAAAGAACCAGGTGCCATGCTAAATAAAATATCCTGTGCCTACCATACATTTGTTTTGTATTTTTGTATTGTGTGGCACAGTTTAAAACTGACAGCATTTTGTGCAAACTGAATGCAGATTGTTTTTTGTAGAACTGTACCAAATTAAAAAAGCTCATGTCAGCATAAAATCAAGCAGGCCATACATTCCACATGAAAGACTGTTACCTTATCTGATATCATGCACATTTATGGCCTGTGGGTATCCTAATCATAAATTATATGTTTGTGCAAAAGTAATTATTACAGATAATTCATCTTATTCACAGAAAATTGTGAAGTGTTAAACAACTGAAGTCCATTATCTTGACATACACAGGCAGGCGTAAGTGTAATGTGAAAGGGTGCTTTAACATGGTACCTTTTACAGGAGAAGATTATTGTTCCACCCCAAAGTTATAGAGCTGAAGGTAAATGAATAGGAATAGATTGGAAACTACACATATGCTCATTGAAAGCTGCACACACATATTCTGAGAAGATTTCACACACATGTGTTTAGAGAAGAGTGCATCATCCCTGAGAGTATTATTTTCTTAATCCAAAGCTGTCGGAGTTAGATGTAATTTATTCTTGTCTTCATTTAAATGACCTGAACATAGCCTATACTTTCACAAGCCTGCTGATAGATGGTTGCCCAGTAGAATGGATATGTGCTTATAGTTTTCATTTGTTTAAGTAATGTTTCTCTGGTACAATACTTATTAATACTGGAGAAAATCCAGTTTTCTGAAGAATTTTAAAATTGTTCTATTTATGAACGTCAACACATTGGCTGATTAGCAGCTATGCTATAATTGAAGCATACTGTGTTGCTTAGATAGAAGCAATCATAGATGAGTGTATTTAGGATGCTTAATATATTTTTAGAGTATAATATATACCTTAAAATAAATATGGAAATGAATGCCTGTGTGAATTGATATTAGCGGGATTCATATAGGGAGGTACAATTGTGTGTTACTGACCAATTATTTATGAGCTCCTACATTGCAGTGATGTCATTGCTATGGATCTATAGACCACCTTTGGTTGAAGTGGACTTTCATTCCTTATATACATTTTGAGTTTCGAGATATCACTGTCTGTTTTTTGTTTCCCAGTATTATGGGGTGGAACTGTATATTGGGGAAAGACAATTAGTCATGTCATCCTAATGTGAGCCAATAATTTTAATATGAAATACAACTAGGTCTACAATCCACCTTAATGTAGTATTATCAGCAGACACAAGCACCCACTTTGTGCCTTCAGCATATACAGTAAAACAACAATTAGTCCCGGGCATTCCATTCCTAGAAAAAAGAGCACCAAAACTAGGGATGAAAAAGAGCATTCAAATTGCACAACCAACATGATGGTTTACCAGACCAGTTGCTCATGTTTCAAAAAAATCAGAAAGATTAAAACTTAGGTACCCTAACACACAATCTGTATAGGGACATTTAATTGAGAAGCAACATACCCAAAGACCTCAAGTGGGCCTTTCTCATAAAAATGGAAGATCCTAATTAGTGTAGATACTAACAGAAATTCTGTATACACGAACACTGGCTGATATTTCACACACAGAGCCATAGGTCTGGCCTTAAAGAATACATTGCTTTGCATGCATGTCAACCTGAACATAGTCACCCAGGCCCTTCTAGTACTGAATTCAGACTCACACAGTGACACACATAATTTTATGTTTTGCCCCTGGTCTCAGGAATCTTTCTTAAGAAAGATTAGTCCTTGCCAGTGCTGGCAGTAGCATCCTAATTAAAACAATACTCTTTGCATCATAGGCTAAGAAGCTGACATGCCATAGTAAAGTAATCCTAATGACTCAAGTGACATCTCTTGACAGATGAGCAGTCACCTGTCAGACACAACGTTACTGACAGAAGGAAGGCTGAGGTTTAGTCCTGGACCCCGTCTATCTCCATCATACATGCTTGCTATGATATGATGTGGCATTTATAAAATGCCTGTACATAAGTGTTTCTAGGCATGAAAAAGTACTTGTCTAACAGCACCTCACAGATAAACCGCACTGACACAACCTCCCTGTGTTTTTGTGTATCTTCTCTTTAAAAAACAATCACAGACATATACACATATTGTGAACTCTGGAGCATTGCAAGTGAGCAGATTTTCCTAAAAATTGTTGACCCACTGAAACCAACATCCCCTGGGCTGGTTATCCTTGCCAAAGCAGGCATAATCTATCATGTGTTTGGAAGATATGTCATAACTTTCAATTATGTACATAAACAAAACATCTTCATAATAAAGGCCATCTGGCTAATACACATGGTTTATAAAAAACAGTTAGCACTGTAATTCATCTATGTTGAGAACTCTATCCTTCAAACACCAGTAATTATGTTTCTCCTTTCTCACAACCATTGTTAACGAAATATTGTAGTTACCCACAACATATAAAATATACTGAATAGAAAATCAATATATTACACTGCCTGCAGTAGCAGTTATGGTTAAGTTGCTCAACTCATAGGAAGAGCACGTTTTGGGCACCTTATAACTTTGCTCTCCCTGGATAAATTATTACCAAACTTTGCAAAAAAAGTATATGGCCCGGTCTGAATTGTTTTGGCAAGATTGGTGAGGTTTTTTCATCAAGGGGGGGGGCAAATTTATAGGCGGGATCCTACATATTTTTTTGTTTCCTTAAACATAATGGAAAAAATATTTGCTCATGCCTACAGCCCTAACCGCTGGAACAATTTTCAAAACATTTTCACCAGGAGAGGCGGCTTGGTCCCGAAAGCGTGCATTTGTAAATTTGGCGTACATCTGTCCAGTAGATTTTTTTTAAACGACCAAAAAGTAGGTCCAAAAAAATGTGTGATATCTGGGTTCGGTCCGCTGACCCACTTCCCTGTGCGGTCTGCGGACAGGCATCCAATTGGCCTAGAGGGTGCCGTGATGTCTGCAAACATTGGATGTGCACACTAAGTGGATGGTGAAATGCGTGAAGTGTGTCAGATTTTCTGAAAACATCTGCCATGTTGGATTTGCAGACATCCGCCGGTGTCGTGGACACAGCGGTGGAAACATATAAAAAAACACAACATTGCACTTGTCAAACTTATCAAACAATCTTTGGGGAAGTGAGGGGCGATGAGGATGGGATGGAATATGGCTGTAAGAAGCCAAAAAAGTCTGTGAACAGTCTGGATGTTTAGGACCAGTCCTGTGAAGTTTGTGAACACTTTAGATGTTCGGGGGCATCTATGCCTATTTCTGCATGGGTGGGTGAAAAGCAGTTCTTGGATGGCTTATAACTTTGGCGCCACTCAATGGAACTGCATGAAATTTTGGAATCTCATTCTAGACTTGATTCTGAATGGTTTTGGAAAGTGTGGAGCTGTTTTGTCAAGCGGGAACACATTTAGAGTGGGGGTCCCAAAACATTGTAAAGGCTTATAAATGTGGTGCCATTTAACAAATCTGCGCAAAAGTTTGCAAAACAATTGTAAATCAAGTTATAAATGTTTTTGTAAAGTTTGTTGGGATTTTATCAAGAGGGGGCTACATTAGAGGGGGTCTCAATATTTTTAGATGGCTTATATCTTTTTTTGCCGTGGACAAAAGTTTTCAGAAAGATTATAGACCCAACTTTTAATGTTTGTGCAAAGACTGAATGGATTTTGTCAAGTGGCGATATGTTATATGACTATTGTATGTATATACATTTTGACAATTTTGAAAAAATTAAACATAGGCGTATTTCAAGTGAACTCATGTAAGGAGCATTGGCAAGGGCTTTAAAGCATGGTTTTGCAAATGTGCCTGTGTTATACTTTTTCACAAGTGTCATAATGTAGATACAAAAAATTGTGATATACCTTTGGTGACTGAGGTATAGCCTGTGGCCATGGGCAGTGGCTAGATTGTCTGAGGTATCGTATAAGGTCATGACCCGGACAATCTGGCTTTACTTTTACTTTACTTTGATACATTTATAAAGCGCAACCGTAGACCCATAGGTGTGAGGGCGCAGACAAACAGAAAAAGAGTGAACAAGATGGAGGAGTCCATGGAAGAGGAATCGCAGACTAAGAACGACTATTTGAAGAAGAATGTTTTAAGGCCCTTCTTGAGAATGCTCAGCACTGCTGAGTTTCTCAATTGATCTGGCAGAGTGTTCCAAAGAGCCGGCGCCACAAACGCAAAGGCACCGCATTGTGCTTTTTTGCTTTTCACTTTGGGCTGATGGAGCAGATTCTGATTGTTGGAACGAAGATTTCTAGCCGAGGATTTTATTCCTATATACCCTTGAAGATAGGAGGGCATCTTGCCCATGAGGCACTTAAATGTGATAACCATGATTCTGAAAGAGATTCTTGAGTCCACAGGCAGCCAGTGTAATGCTCAGCAACGTGAGCCCTGTAAGCAAGGCCAGATACCACTCTAACTGCTCATTTTGTACCACCTGGAGACGGTTGATGGTTTTTTTACTGGAGCCTGCAAGTAAACTGCAGCAGTAATCCAGTTTAGAGACTATAATAGCTTGGGCAATGGTCTCTGCGTTGGATTGAGAGATAAAAGGTCGCAGATGGGCCAGAAGTTTAATATAATATGTGGCAGAAGCTACTGAGCTGGCCACGTAGACTTTCATGTTAAGAGATTGATCCAAGATCACCCCTAGGATCTTGAGCTTGGGAAGAGTAGGGAATTTAGGCATCTCCCAGCTGGAATTGTTTATAAGCTGGACCTAGTTTAGCTATGGTACTGTCCGATCCCATGATCATGAGTTCCGTTTTTCTGCGATTAAGAGCAAGATTATTCAGCATCATCCATTGTTCTATCATGGCAAAGATGCAAATAAGTTCTGTTTCGTCCTCATCATGGTGGCCCGTTAGAGGGATGACACATTGGGTGTCGTCAGCATAGTTGGAAAAGAGTATGCTCTCCTGGGCAAGATGGGCAAAAAAGTGAGTCATAAAGATATTATAAATGCAAGGCGACAAACTGGCGCCTTGCGGAACTCCGAACAATATCTGGATTGCTGGTGCTTTGGCATTGTTGGCACATACCCTGCTAGATCTGTTGGATAGGAAGCATAAGAGCCAATTGGTAGCTGCCTGCGAGCAGATGGCTACGGACATGAGCCTGTCTGCAAGTATAGCGTGGTCGACTAGGTCGAACGCTGCCGATTGGTCCAGAGAAATAAGAAGGGAGACCTTTTGAGAGTCCATTCTTTGGAGTAGTTGAGACTTGAGGACCAGAAGCGAGGTCTCAGTACCGAAACCCTGTTGGAATCCCGACAGGAAGGGGTTGAGAATGGGGTGGGAGTCGAGATGTTGCGCTATTTGGGTATAGGCTACCCAATCCAGAATCTTTAATAGGAAAGGGGTATTGGTTATTGGCCTATAATTGGTGGGAACGTTTTGATCCAGGTTAGGTTTTTTCAGTAACGGAGTAACCCAGGCTTGCTTCATACTGTCTGGGACCGTGCAATTCTGAAAAGAAGCATTTACAAATTTACATATAGCTTGGACAAAAGTAGGGGGACATGTTTTGATGATTGTGGAGGCGCATGGATGCCCTGTGCAATTAGTAACCTTGAGTTTATTAATGATAGATGCTAGCTCCTCCTCTGATATGGGTGTGAAGTCAAAGATGGGAATATTGGGATCCCTAGTAAAGGTTTTACTAGCTGAGTGAGTGCCCTGTAAATCAGAAGCACTTTTTTTTGGCAGCTATAGAATCCCGAATACCATCCAGTTTATTTACCATGGCATTCTGGATGTCCATACACCAATCATCATTTTTGGTAATCACAGATAAAGCTGATTCTGGGACGACCTCTTGTTCTTTCAAAATTTTGAATAATTCCTTGGAATTCGAGGTGGCCTGAGAGATTCTGACGTCCAAATAAGATTTCTTTGCTTCTGTAATTGCTCTTTTATAATTATTAGCAGCTTCCTTATAGCTAAATAGGGCTGTAGGTGTTGGATTGGTTTTCCAGATGTAGAAGAGTTTAAGGGAGAAGGCTTTAAGGGATTGGAGTTTGGGCGAAAACCAGGGATTGGTTAGTTTCCTATCAGAGAGTTTCTTTTTGTTTTTCGTGGGGGCAAGAGAATCCTGTAAGAGGATTCAATTCAACACTACAGCTAAGTCAACGCCTAGTCTATAATACTGAATGAAAACCCTTATTGATATATCTTTAGGTCCAGTTCATGCGTTCTGGATGACTACCCCTATATAACACCCCTCTCTTGGAATCCCCCTGACCCCACTGAGCCAAGAAGTAGTTCTGTTTTGCAAGTTAAAAAGGTTTATTTGAAACTTTAAACAATATGGATATCACACTTTATAATAAATTAATAATTGAATAGCACACTTAATCTGATATGATAAAGATCAACAACGGAGAATCTGGCACTAGCACACTTCTTATAATCAATAATGAGTTGACATGAAATGGATAAGGTAGCACACTGGTAAATAGGAACAAAAGTATAATGTGGTAGAGGATGCTTTATAAGGTTCAAGGAAATGCAAGGTTGAATGAATGAAATGCAGTATAGAAATACTCAATATGATTTCAACAAAACAATGTAATCACTTTTCTCTGGCAATCCCCTCCCCCCCTTGATGCAAGGCAAGGAAATGGAAGGAAAACACACAGTTCTCAGAAATGCAATCAATGTAAATCACTTCACCCCAGCAAGCTTACACTACAGAAAACAGATAGGAGTTTTGAAAACACAGGCAAAATGCTTTGATATGTGCTAGCGATGGATGAGAAATATGCTGGAAATGTTTTTAATTCCCTTTCAGAGGTTCAGGGTGAGTGGTATCTAGTTAATATTAGTCCAGGCTCACACTAGCAATGAGGCAGGGATAGTTAGCAGGTTAAACGAATTTCTGGCAAATGGAAGGAAAGCAGCAGCAGTTTTTACATGTGAAGAAATTTGCAAATCGCGGTAAAATTCGCGGATGCGCCGAGCGCTATTACAGAGGAACCACAAGGACTATCTCTATCGTTTTAGGGTCCTAGGAAAGCCTAGGATCTCAGCTTCCAAATAAAAGTTACTGCAAGTCTCTAGCACAAACGGTTGCGGAGATATGAGCGATTGAATAAAGGTCGTTTTTCAGATTTGAAATTTTAAACGCACACTTTTTCAGCTTTAAAAATGATGGCAGGATAACACAATTGCTAAGCTGCAGTTCTACTTAGGTTAAAAATGGATTGAATTATATTATTTTAACTAGGAGATTGGTTCTGCACAGTTTTACTATGTACTCACACTATATTCTTGAGTGAAATGGGCCTCGCCATGGATCTGGTCAGGTTTTAAACTCGCCTCTGGTCTCTGCACTTCACAGTGATCTGGGTCAGCTCTCTCTGGTTCTCTGGTCTGGGTCTCTAGTTCTGGATAGATTGAAGTCTCTAGTTTGGCTCTCTGGAGGTTTGATGGAGGTAAAGCATGGATTTTTCCGGCAGAGCGTCCCGCTGCAGATGGAATTGACAAGTCCCTATCTGTCCTGTCTGTCTGCTTTTATGTGTTTAGAATGTGGGTGTGTTCTAGCATCACTGACCCTACCTCTCTCTCAGCTTCTAATTGGTCAAACTTCCATTTATCATTTGATTGGGGAATGAACTGTGAGTCAGAGGGATGTCATTTTATGGCTTACACTCCTCTGTCAGATTGCACACATTCTATATTTGATAATAAAAGACATATTTCACAGTTACACAGTTGCTTGAAATTACATATACATGGTGTGGCTGAATTTAGCCATGTCTCTGTCCAAATCTGCTCTTTCTAGGAGCTTGCTTTCAAAAATGGCAACTTCTAGCACTTTTTCATGTGCTGAACAACATTGGATCTTCATTAAATTTTATACAACTGTTCCTCACATATCTACCCACATACCAATGCATTTTCGTTTGTCTAGCTGAAACAGGGAGTCTGTAATATTAATAAACAATGGGGTTTTGCCCCAGAACATCACACAAATTGGAGTTTGGGCTTGAATTAAAGGTACATTTTTTAAATTAAAGCTCTCAAAATTATACATTTCTGTCATTTGACTACAAAGAGTTATCAGTGTTTTTGTAAAATATATATTTTACTTTCAATTCAGTCCTCAGAGTGTTGAAGTCCGCCTCCAAGACTTGGGTGGGTCAGTCACAGATCTCTGCTGGCTGGCAGATCTTTGTTGACAGCAAACATCCAGAATTAACATATTCCTTTCAGAGGAAAGGGTCCTTTGTGTGGTGTCTGGCAAGCTCACATCAGGAGGCCAGGGGGCCACTTTGCATTTAATTAACAGAACCCTGTTACTTCCTGGCTTCTTGTGTTGAGTTCTGAAGTGTCAAGAGTTCTCAGGACATGCAACCCCTTTGAACCTTTGATGAAATAAGACCCCTTTCTTTGCACTCATGCAGTTTGCAAGACAGCTCTCCTGTCAGAGTTTAGACCGCTAGCGCCACCATCAGGATTTTGTGGTTACTGCATCCATCCTTGGGATTTTTTTTTTTAGATTGATTCCTTTCAGCAAGTGATATTATATGGAGTAGATTGTCCATGTTCAGGACATGGCATTGGTGTGTTTCTGCAGTAAAGTAATTCTGTGCCCATGATTTTGCCATATTTGACATTCAAGAAAAATGAATTCCCAACAGTATGGGTTTGCTTTTGGCAATCAGCATTGCATCTCTGAACTCACAATATAGGCAAAATGGGATTTTCCTGTGCATTTTCTGGGGAGCTCTGGCCATCATGATGTTTTCCATGTCAGTACTGCACAGTTTTGAGGTATGGCTCGGATGCATGGGTAAATACATCCCACAAGCCCCCCTCTTGCGATGGCCATTCTATTTCACGAATGGGACTCGCAAGACCTGGGATGTTTCCTCATCTTCTTCCAATAGATGGCACAGTTCAGCATCTTCTTCTCCATCCGGTACTGATCGATCGGTTCTCCTCGCCGGTCCTGATGGGAAGATTGGGCGGTACCCCGGGCCCATTGGATCTTTGTTCCTGGTCTCCGGATCATCCTCCTTGGCCAGTCTCAAGGTCTTCTTTCTCCTAGGACGACAAAGGAAGAGCGGCAATACCTACTCATAGACGTTTTTCCACCACTGTTGAGATGGTGGGACAGCATATGCATTTCATCATGACGAAACATTACATTCTTATTTTGATAAAAACAGTATGACTAAGAGACAGTTTCATACAAATCACAGTATGTTAGAGACTAGATGTGGTATGTTTTATGATTGGAACTGAATTAGTCTGATACAGTACCCGCTAGGATTCCAGAGGATTCCTCCAGTTGTTGCAGAGTGTGCCTGGGATGGCAACATTTCAACTGGTTTATGTGGACCCACTTGTCTTCTCCCTCTGCCAAAGGACCTTTGGGGATGTGGATTTTGTAGGCCACAGGGGAGATCTTATCGACGATCTCAAAGGGTCCCTTCCATGTAGGCAAAAATTTGCGCTGCTTGGCCTGGTTCCTTTGGAAGTTGTATAGATAGACCCGGTCTCCCACCTGATATTCCTTCCTGGAAGTTTTCAGGTCATAATGGGTCTTCATGCTATCAGCTGATCTTTCTAGATTCCGCTGAGCATAAGCAAAAGCACGTTGGAGGTGTTTCCTTAAATTCTCTACATACTCATGAGTAGTGGAGGCATTTATCAGTGTCTGCTCTTGGGTCCTGTAGAGCAAATGCTGAGGAAGCACCATCTTGCGCCCAGTCATCAACTCAAATGGTGACATTTTGGTTGCAGATGAAGGGGTAGATCTGATGGCCATTAGGACCAGAGGTAATCGGATATCCCAACTTGGCCCAGAATCTGCCACAAACTTCTTTAATATGCTCACAATTGTCCGGTTATATCTCTCTACTGCCCCAGAAGAAGCTGGCCGATAAGCAATATGCAACTTCCTTTTGACCCCCAGTATCTCCCACATCTTTGTCATTACTTCACTGGTGAAGTGGCTACCTCTGTCTGACTCAATCCTTTGAGGTAGACCAAAACGGGAAAAGATGTGGTTAATCATCAAGGCAGCTGCAGTTTCTGCCTTGCAATTTGGGGCTGGGAGACATTCCACCCACTTGGTAAACAAGCATGTCACAGTCAACATGTACTTATTCCCCCTAGCCGAGCGAATCACAGGGCCTACAAAGTCGATTTGTAAATCTGACCATGGCAGTGTCATTCCCCTCTTTTGTAAAGGCGCCCGGTGCATGAGGGATGATGGCTGAAATTGTGCACACACAAGACACCCCTTCAAGTATTGGTCGAGGTCCTGCCCCATGTGTGGCCAGTATGCAACCTCTCTTAAGATTTCCAATGTTGTGTGAAACCCCCTATGACCGGCAGTGGCCGCATCATGGGCGTGACTTAACATCAGGCTTCGGAATGAGGTAGGAACCACCCACTGATCGTGGCCAGCTTTGGATTTCCTTACCAGCAAACCGTCTTGGATTCTGAACATTTTTGGACATTTCATCAACACTCTTAGGTCCTCTTTCCCAGTGTAATCGGTATCCGTCAGGGGAAAGTTCTCAGGGTCCTCAAGGTGCTGGTAAAATTTACCAATTATTGGATCCCCCTTCTGAGCGGTAATCAAATCAGCATCAGGGGTCTCCTTGCTCCATTGTGCAATTGAAAGGTCGTTGTGAGCATTTGTCTGGGACCTAGTGATAGCAGTGACCTGGATTTCCCCCAACAGGGACTCAATCTCAATTAGATCCCCTTGGATGGACCCGGTTTTGGCCAGCTGATCAGCTAAGTCGTTTCCAGTTTTGTCTGGTCCTTCTACTTTGGAATGACCCTTGATCTTTTTCCAATAGATGGTCATCTCATTCGAGGTGACCAGATCATCAATGTTTTGGATCAACTTCCCATGTTTCAAGGGTTTGTTGTTAGCACATAACATGCCTCTGGTTTTCCAATTAACCAGGTGTTCCACGAACCCGTTCCGTACATAATCCGAATCTGTGATTATGACCAGTTCGTGGAGTTGATGCTGGACAGCAGTGAGGATGGCCTGATGCACAGCCATCAATTCTGCCACCTGACTACTTCGGGGACCAATTTTGTATCCAGCGGAGGGTTCTGGGGACTCATTCACCCATGCATTCCCTACGCCAGCCACCAGTTCTTTCTCCCCGTCGTTGTCAACATGGTAAGAGCATCCATCCACATAGACAGTGGGCATTCCCTCACACTTGTCTTCTTCAAAGACTTTGTGTGGGGAATTAAGGTATGCCTCCATGTTGTCCTTGATTTTTAGACTTTCGTCCTCGAGACAGTTTTCTCTGGCACAATCATGCAAGTCAGCCAGACCTTGCGCGAGGGGACTCTTCTTGTTTTGGCCATATCTGACCTCCACAGGAAAGCCTTGCATTGACAGAATCCAGGAAGTAATTCGGGAATTACTCACATTTCCAGCCCGGATTCTGTCACTTTGGAGATATTGCAGAGGCTGGTGTGGAGTCTCCACTATGATGTGTTCCCCCTGGATAAACGGGCGGTAATTCTTCAATGCCCACACCGTTGCCAGGAGTGCCTTCTCACAATCGTTGAATTTTTCCTCCACAGAGGATAAAGTTTTGCTCGCATAGGAGATTACTTTATTGACCTTGTCATGCTTTTGGTATAATACTGCCGTCAAGCACGTATTAGAGAACCCCGTCTCCAGGAAGAACTCCTTGTTTCTGACAGGGTAAGCTAGGCAAGGCGCTTGTGAGAGGCTTCTTTTGAGTTGTCTTACTGCCTCGGATTGTTCTGGACCCCATTCCCACTTGACCCCCCCCTTCAGGAGATGAATCAGGGGTCTGGTGATCTCTGCGTAGCCCTCAATGAACTTTCTGCTGTAATTAGTCAGTCCAAGGAGGCTCCTTAGTTCCCGCAGAGTTGTGGGGTCTTTCAGTTTCTGAAGTGCTTCCACTTTCTTTTCCTGGGGACAGAGACCCTGAGGAGTAATCTCATGCCCCAAGAAATTAACACGGGTTCTACACCACTGTGCTTTCTGAAAGGAAAGTTTTGCTCCGGCAGCCCTCAACTGTGTCAGAACATAACGGATCTCCGCTATGTGTTCCTCCACAGATGAACTTTTGATGAGGACATCATCTACATAAGCCAGGTTACCCCTTGCACCCAAGTCAGGCATGGCCTTGTGTAGAAAAATGTTGAATTCATTGCCGGAGTTGAGGTATCCGAAGGGAGTCCGGGTCCAGGTGTACTGCTGGCCCCCAAAGGTAAAAGCCAGCTTGTATTGGTCCTCCCTACTGACAGGCACAGTCCAGTATCCATTGGTCAGGTCTATTGCAGTGAATACCTGTGACCCCTGGATCTGGGCCAGCCCTTGGTCAATGTAGGGCAGAGGCCATCGGGAAGTATGGACCCGTTTGTTGAGCTCCCTGAGGTCGGCACAGAGTCTCCACTGGCCGTTTGGCTTCAATATTCCCAGCACCGGATTATTGAAGGTGCTGTGGACTGGACGGATTATTCCCCGGGACTCAAGGTTCTTAATTATTTCAGTAAGGGACTCCATTGATGCGAGAGGCAAGCGATATTGCTTCACAAACACAGGAGTCATGCCAGGGTCCATGGGGATTGTTGTTGTGTGGATGTCAGTGCGACCACAGTCATATGAGTCTACCGCAAAGAGATCTTGGAAATCCAAGAAAACTTGTTTCAACTTTTGCTTTTGTTCCAGAGTCACACAGGCATCAGCTAGGTTGACTCTCTCTTCCACCATCTGCCTGAAGCCTGGAAAGACTTCTGGTTTGGCTATTTCCGCGGCCTCCTCCAGCTGGGTGGAGAAGTCCCTGGTCAGAGTGCTGATTTGGACTGGAGGCTTCAGGTGGGAAAGGCAGCCCTCATGGACCTGGAAAATCACCTCATCCCTCCTGAATTCACAAGTCACATCTTCCTTACCATAAGGGCAGGAAGTGTACACCAGGAAGTTCCCCCCATGCCGGGTAAAAATCCTGTCTGGTGTTGTATTGTCCTCACTGTCACTGTCAAAACAGTCCTTGGGGATTGGTCCTAACAGTTCATTTCTAAGATCAATGGAGAAATGTCGGTCATCAACCGCCATTCCAATAATGGTGCCTGCGGCTAGAGTAATACTCCTTAAGTCGCTGTTATCCACCTCTATTGGAATGGTGTCATGTTCTATGTTGACTAATGGTGTTGGGTTTACCCCCAACCCTTGCTGTTGGAGAGAAGCATTTAGATGTATGTAAGCATCAGGGTTTTTCAACTCTTGTCCCCTTTTAACTTTCACTTCCAGGGAGGATTGTCGGGTCCTTTCTGGGATGGTGACTTCCTCTTTAACCTGAATTTCAACTGCATAAGGTAGCAATTGAGCTGACCTAAATGCTTTTTCTGGATCATCAAAGCCCATGGGATTATCCGCTAATCGGGACCAAGCTTTGAAGTTTATTAGGTCCAAACTAATGGCAAAGCGATTGAGAATGTCACTGCCTAAGTAAAAGGCGGCAGGGACGTCTCGCACGACCCAACAATTGTGGACTATGCTCTTGTTGCCAATGGAGATTTTGAGCATATACCTGCTTGGCAGGAGATGTTTGGAATTAGGTGCTTCCAGGTCCATTTCCCATTTGTCTATCAGTTTGAAGGTGGGAATGGCTGGATCTTTTGGGAGTTGGCGAAACATGGCTTCGCTGATGAAGCTCTTACCGTTGTTCACACACACTCGAGCGAGAACAGAGTCCTTCCCATCATTTAACTGAACAGGGATGAACAACTGCTCTCCAATTTGCTGAATATCAGCCAGGCTCTGAGCTGATTTCACATCTTTCTGGACTATAGGAGTGGGAGTTTCAGATTGTGGCTTGGTATAGAATTTCAGAGTGTTTCCTTCCAGCGTGGAATACCACTTTAGACTGGAAGGAAGGTTGATTTTCAGAAATAGAGAGGACCCCCCATCACCAGTCTGTTGTCCTACTGCTATGACTGTCACGTCTGGAATCTGGTTGTTCTGGAAGTGAAATTCTACTTGGTCAGATTTTTGTTCAACCATGTGGCAGGTGCCGTTTAAACTAACATGGTTGACACTTTTAATTTTATGGGTCGGCTAGTCTGGGTCCAGAGGACCTTGTTTACGCAATCAATTAGGGGTGACAACCTTCTCAGGAGGTCATTCCCTAGTAAACAAGGGGTGCCCTCTGGGGTCACAACTATGACCGGGTGTTTCAACTTGTGTCGCCCGATCTTAATGTCCAAGTCTGCAGTCCCCTCACCGGGAATTTCCTTCCCGTCAAAGTTCTGCAGTTGTCCAGGAAGAGAGGTGAGAGGAATTTGGTAATCCTCTCCCCTTCCTGCATTCAGTTCATCAAAGGCCCTTCTGGACAGAAGGGTAGCTTGAGATCCAGTGTCCACCAGTGCCGAGATTGTACCCTGCCCCTGTACTTGTACCGGGGCATAATATCTTCCCTCCTTCTCCTCAAGGGGGCACAGATAATGTACATTTTTGGACAACTGGTGGGCTAACTTTCTGGTTTTGGACATCGCGAGAGAAGAATTTTGGGCAGAATTCTGTGGAGAGCCTTGGGAATCTGAAAGAAAAATTTTGCAACTGGAGATCAGAGCCATTGTGGGTTCCCCTGGTTCCAGTTCTGGGCCGCCCCCCCCTTTTTGGAGGCAGTCCCCAGGATGGGTTTGAACCAGGGGATTTTCTTGCTGTTGGTTCTGGGATGAGATGGTGGGCGGCGGTAGCTCAGTCTCCACATCTCCCCAGTCTGGATTTGCATCCCTAGGGACCCATTTTTCTTTGGGGGGAGTTCCCCCCTCTCTGAAGGAGAAGATCCTTTTCCCAGGATCCTCTGAGGATCCCTCTCCCTCAAATTGGAAGATCTGTACCTCCTCCTCAAACTGAGTCTGTTTGGGTCTTTTGTTTCTCCTACCCCCCCTCTGCTCCTTAGGAGGCAGACTTTCAGGGGCAAGAGATTTCGTTTCCGGTTCCTGGGTTTCCAGGGGCTGTTTACAAGTGAGGAAGGAAGCTTCCTCCAAGGCTTTACACCCCCCTTCCCTTTGTGCCTCCTCCCTGGGAACCGGTGAGTTATCGGGGTGCTGCCCCCGTCATTGTTCTGGAGCACCAGGTCCAGAGTTGGGTGCGTTCTGCGCCGGCATGCTGATCTGAGGGTTCTGCTGAGCCCTCAGTATGTGACCCATATCCCGCGCCATGTTTTGAACCTGGCGCTCTAACTGGGAAACCCGCTCAGGCTGATACGGGGCCCTGTTTTCTCCCCTGGGCTGATCCCGGGAAGGGTAGCTGTCCCTCCTCTGGTAATACCCCGGGTTGGGAAGATTTGGGTACCCCTCCACCCTTGGCCTCCCCTCTCCCGGATTCAGTGGTCTGGGCTCAGGGAATTGGGGAAAGAAGGATGGATGGTTTTGGGGCTGAAAGTCGGGTGGATATCTGGGGAAAAAGTTCTGCCCAGGGTTTGGTAAATTTCTGCCCTCCTGTGGGAAGCTTGGAGGGAAGTTCCCTGGGTTAGGTGCTTGGCTGGATCCCCCCCCTTGGGCTGGAGGAGTCCACACATAACCCAGGATGGGTCGATTTCCCTTGTAACGGGGACTTACATAATCAGGAGAGCGAGGGACCCCATTTGTGGGGCTGCCTCCTTGGCTCCCGGTCTGTGACTGACCCGAGGACCTCCTGGGCCTAGCATTATTAGGTGCAGGTAGGTTTTTAGGCCCCCCCATCTCCAAATCCAAAACGGGGGTGACCTTTACCTCTGCCACCTTGGCAGCAGCAGGGGTGCTGTTGGCTTTGGGGTTTTTCTGGGCATTAATTTTGCTATCTATCGGTTTCTGCACCTCATAGATCCGGGTAGCCTGTTCAATGACCCAATCTAAGGATCTTTTCTCGTGAAAATCCCTCACGAGCTGGGTCATGATGTATTTGGGCAAGGCATGGAAAAACGTATTTATGAACTCTCTACTATCTGTGCGCACCCTTCTTGTGGTCTGTGCAAAAGCACGCTTTAACTCCTGCACAAATTCTTGTGGGGCCTGATCCTCCCCACATTGCAAATTGTAGGCTGCCTTGCGAGCCTCTTGAGGATTTCTGTGAACAGAAAAATGTTTCAAGATGGCCGCCTTATAGGTGGACCATCTTAAATGATTTTGGTCCTCCAGCCCCGCAAAGAAACTGGAGTATTCCGGGGAGAAGGTCCACTTTACATATTGAATACAGCTTTGGCTGTCCTTCAAATGGAAAGTCTCCATCATTTGTTCAAACAACTCTAAGTGCTCCCAAACAGAATACTTAGCGTTCTTATGGTAAGGCATGATGACGCTCCTGATCGCCTTAATCTGCTTTAAGGGGTCCTTAAGCAAGGCCCTTTTTGCCTTATTGGCCTTTTTGGTTCGGGTAACCCTTGTCCATTCATCCTCGGACTCAGAGGCACTGCTCCCAGAGGTTCCCGTCTGTTCTTCCAGGTTTTCCCGGATTATGCGAGCCTGGGAATGGCTGGCAGAATGTGGGGACCTGGTCTCCTGTGTCCTGCGCAGTTCACAGGAGTCTTCAGATTCCTCCTTGCTGCCAGGATTTGCTGGGTACCCCCCCCACTGACCTAACTGGGCAGAGGTTTTCAGGATGCCCTTAATGGGCCTATTCTCCCGGGGTTCCCCACTGAATTGCACCATGCTTGGGTGCCCATACCCGGATGCCCGCCCCTCCATTCCTGGATGGTACTGGCCTATGAGCCCCATGCTTCTGGCTGGATAGTAATCTGCCATCCCTGTGGCCCTGTGCTCATGTGCGCCAGGGGACACGGGGGTGGCAGAGTCCAGGGACTGAGATGTATGAGGGCCTCTGGTACTAGGGCTCCTGAGGTTATGCTCCGGAGTTTCCATTTCCCAGCGAACCTCATCTCTATCCGCCCCTGCTCCCTGTTGCAATGCAAGAGCCTGCATTTGTGCCTTCAGTTCCTCAGTTAAGGCCTTACTCGACTCTATCAGTCTCTCCTGCATCGCTACCTGCTGTTGGAGCCTATCATTGTGCTGGCAGAGAGCTTCATTCTCTCTCTGTGTTTCCTGATTGGTCCTGGAGCACTGGGCCAGTCTTTGCTGCAGGAGGGTTACCTCCTGAGCTGTGTCCCTATTGGCCTGCTCCTTTCTTGCTAGAGCATCCTCCACCCTCCTGGTGTGCTCTAACAAGTTCTGGTGTTCTTTTTGGAGGTCACCCAGTCCCTGGTGGGCCAGGTGATTTTCTTCCATTTTTCTTTTTAGATGGCAGACTTCCTGGCCTATGGCGTCTCTTTCCTGACTAAGAGCCTGCATTTGTGCCGCCAAGTCGTCCCTCTGCCTTTGGAAGGTACCAGCTTTCTGGCGCTCCTGGTCAAACTCTGTCTGGGTATCCAGGTCTTTCAAAATCAGTTTATTGCTCTCTGCCTTCTCTCTATCTAGGTGGCTTTGCAGGGTGACTACCTGCTCAGCACATGCCCTATTGAAGTCTAGCTGTTGCTTCAGCTTTTTCTGGCTTTGCAGTAAGGAGTCCAAACCTTCTTGGTGTTCCTTCTGCAAGGCCAGAAATCTGGTATCCTGTTCTGACTTTTCCTTTTGCAGCACATCCATATCCTCCTTCATTTTAGTGATGTACAGTCTGCTGTCATTTTCTGACTCCTGGCTCCTCTGCAGCCTCTGCTCAGAAGAGACCAGGTCAGATTGGACCTTCTCTAACACCATCTGTTGCCTATTTGCCAGATTTTGGCTTTCAGCACATCTATCCTGCATGTCTCCCATATATAGGTAATTGTATGCTGCTATCCTGGCAATCTTATTGTGTTCCTCTTTGGCTTTAGGAGCCATATATAGTTCACTCAGGGCCACATGTAATGGACCCTGATCTCTCCATGAGTCTGACCCTGTTTCAGTGACCGGTCGCGTGATGGCCTGCAACCAGGCATCCTGGCCCTGCTCAGCCCATTCACCTCTCACAAATAATTTATGTAAGAAGTGCTCTCTGGCTATTTTCATATCTACCAAGGTCGTCATTCTAGAGATTGGTCTCTGTCCTGACTTACAGAAGTTAGTATTTTATTTTTGCAGAACAAAACTTTTCTTGGAGTGTCCCTTTTGAGGAATGCTTCACAGCGTAATGCAGCGTGGTGATCCGACTGGATGTATGTATCCCGTCAGTTAGCACACTGTATTAAGCTGCACAAGTGGTATTCTAACCCAAACGTCCGGCTCGAGCCCCCAATTTGTAAGAGGATTCAATTCAACACTACAGCTAAGTCAACGCCTAGTCTATAATACTGAATGAAAACCCTTATTGATATATCTTTAGGTCCAGTTCATGCGTTCTGGATGACTATCCCTATATAACACCCCTCTCTTGGAATCCCCCTGACCCCACTGAGCCAAGAAGTAGTTCTGTTTTGCAAGTTAAAAAGGTTTATTTGAAACTTTAAACAATATGGATATCACACTTTATAATAAATTAATAATTGAATAGCACACTTAATCTGATATGATAAAGATCAACAACGGAGAATCTGGCACTAGCACACTTCTTATAATCAATAATGAGTTGACATGAAATGGATAAGGTAGCACACTGGTAAATAGGAACAAAAGTATAATGTGGTAGAGGATGCTTTATAAGGTTCAAGGAAATGCAAGGTTGAATGAATGAAATGCAGTATAGAAATACTCAATATGATTTCAACAAAACAATGTAATCACTTTTCTCTGGCAATCCCCCCCCCCCCTTGATGCAAGGCAAGGAAATGGAAGGAAAACACACAGTTCTCAGAAATGCAATCAATGTAAATCAGTTCACCCCAGCAAGCTTACACTACAGAAAACAGATAGGAGTTTTGAAAATACAGGCAAAATGCTTTGATATGTGCTAGCGATGGATGAGAAATATGCTGGAAATGTTTTTAATTCCCTTTCAGAGGTTCAGGGTGAGTGGTATCTAGTTAATATTAGTCCAGGCTCACACTAGCAATGAGGCAGGGATAGTTAGCAGGTTAAACGAATTTCTGGCAAATGGAAGGCAAGCAGCAGCAGTTTTTACATGTGAAGAAATTTGCAAATCGCGGTAAAATTCGCGGATGCGCCGAGCGCTATTACAGAGGAACCACATCGTTTTGGGGTCCTACGAAAGCCTAGGATCTCAGCTTCCAAATAAAAGTTACTGCAAGTCTCTAGCACAAACGGTTGCGGAGATATGAGCGATTGAATAAAGGTCGTTTTTCAGATTTGAAATTTTAAACGCACACTTTTTCAGCTTTAAAAATGATGGCAGGATAACACAATTGCTAAGCTGCAGTTCTACTTAGGTTAAAAATGGATTGAATTATATTATTTTAACTAGGAGATTGGTTCTGCACAGTTTTACTATGTACTCACACTATATTCTTGAGTGAAATGGGCCTCGCCATGGATCTGGTCAGGTTTTAAACTCGCCTCTGGTCTCTGCACTTCACAGTGATCTGGGTCAACTCTCTCTGGTTCTCTGGTCTGGGTCTCTAGTTCTGGATAGATTGAAGTCTCTAGTTTGGCTCTCTGGAGGTTTGATGGAGGTAAAGCATGGATTTTTCCGGCAGAGCGTCCCGCTGCAGATGGAATTGACAAGTCCCTATCTGTCCTGTCTGTCTGCTTTTATGTGTTTAGAATGTGGGTGTGTTCTAGCATCACTGACCCTACCTCTCTCTCAGCTTCTAATTGGTCAAACTTCCATTTATCATTTGATTGGGGAATGAACTGTGAGTCAGAGGGATGTCATTTTATGGCTTGCAGATAGGACACTCCTCTGTCAGATTGCACACATTCTATATTTGATAATAAAAGACATATTTCACAGTTACACAGTTGCTTGAAATTACATATACATGGTGTGGCTGAATTTAGCCATGTCTCTGTCCAAATCTGCTCTTTCTAGGAGCTTGCATTCAAAAATGGCAACTTCTAGCACTTTTTCATGTGCTGAACAACATTGGATCTTCATTAAATTTTATACAACTGTTCCTCACATATCTACCCACATACCAATGCATTTTCGTTTGTCTAGCTGAAACAGGGAGTCTGTAATATTAATAAACAATGGGGTTTTGCCCCAGAACATCACACAAATTGGAGTTTGGGCTTGAATTAAAGGTACATTTTTTAAATTAAAGCTCTCAAAATTATACATTTCTGTCATTTGATTACAAAGAGTTATCAGTGTTTTTGTAAAATATATATTTTACTTTCAATTCAGTCCTCAGAGTGTTGAAGTCCGCCTCCAAGACTTGGGTGGGTCAGTCACAGATCTCTGCTGGCTGGCAGATCTTTGTTGACAGCAAACATCCAGAATTAACATATTCCTTTCAGAGGAAAGGGTCCTTTGTGTGGTGTCTGGCAAGCTCACATCAGGAGGCCAGGGGGCCACTTTGCATTTAATTAACAGAACCCTGTTACTTCCTGGCTTCTTGTGTTGAGTTCTGAAGTGTCAAGAGTTCTCAGGACATGCAACCCCTTTGAACCTTTGATGAAATAAGACCCCTTTCTTTGCACTCATGCAGTTTGCAAGACAGCTCTCCTGTCAGAGTTTAGACCGCTAGCGCCACCATCAGGATTTTGTGGTTACTGCATCCATCCTTGGGATTTTTTTTTTTAGATTGATTCCTTTCAGCAAGTGATATTATATGGAGTAGATTGTCCATGTTCAGGACATGGCATTGGTGTGTTTCTGCAGTAAAGTAATTCTGTGCCCATGATTTTGCCATATTTGACATTCAAGAAAAATGAATTCCCAACAGTATGGGTTTGCTTTTGGCAATCAGCATTGCATCTCTGAACTCACAATATAGGCAAAATGGGATTTTCCTGTGCATTTTCTGGGGAGCTCTGGCCATCATGATGTTTTCCATGTCAGTACTGCACAGTTTTGAGGTATGGCTCGGATGCATGGGTAAATACATCCCACAATCCGCCACAAGTTTTAGATTGGAGCAGATTTTCTTAGCCAGGATGTCAAAATCGTCTGTCTCTAGGATATGTGGGGTTTGAGAGGAAAGGGCTTCTATTTTGTCCATGGTTAATGGCTTGATGTTTTGATATGTAATAGGAACCGAGCAAGCTGTTTGAAGTTTGGTAACAAATGGAATGGTAATCGAAATGTGAACAGCATCATGATCCGACCAAGGGCATGGTAGTACTGATACATCATGATGAGGACAGGTAATGACTGCTACCCAGTCGAGGGTATGTCCTAGGTTGTGGGTAGGGACCTGCACTATTCGTGTGAAACCTAAATTGTGAAAGGATTGTGCAACTGATCTTCTGGGTGACCCAACCAATAATTAAAATCTCCTAGCACAATGAAGCGTTAATTGGGTTTTAATAATGGGAGAAGATAGCTGGCAAGTTCGGTGCAGAAATTACCTAGGCATGAGGGAGGCTGGTAAATGAGAACCATATTCACTGTGGTTTTGGCGTTCATCCCTATTTTTATATGGAGAAAGTCTATTCCTTCCATTAGATGACTCTTAATTTTCCAAGCTGATAGTAAGTTCCTTAAAATATAGGCTACCCCACCTAATCTTCCTGATTCTCTATCCTGCCTGATCATACAATACCCTTCTGGGATAGCAAGCTGTAATGAAGGTCCTGCAGCTGCAGTGCCCCATGTTTCTGTGATGGCACAGATATCGAGGTTATCTGGCCATGACCGTCAGGGACAAAACATTTTGTTAAAGTGGCCATGTTCACCTGCGTCTGGCTATGTGGTAAAGTTATTTGAAAGTAGGAGAGGTTTGAAAGGAAAAAAAAATGCTTGTGGTAATATGGTCATAGGGTTCTGACTTTGCCTTCTGCAGACTCCCATGCAAAGGGAAGAGGGGATCTGTAATGAGCCCTGCCTTCTCTTTCCATGGTGACCATCTTGGAAAAGGTTTTTCCTTCCTACCGCAAGATGCTTCAGGTGTCCCGATATACTAAGAAAAATCTAGTTTTTAGCTTTGGGAACCAGAGGTGCTAATTGACTTTATCCCCCATTGTAGGGGCTGCAATGGACAATAATGGTCCAGAAACCTTGTTATTTATTTATAACGTGCCACAGGCATCAGGGCGAACACAGACACACTTCACTTGGGCTGAATAAACTTGGGTTGTCGGGTCGTTATCCCCCGTTCCGGTCCCTGGAACGGGGGATAAACATCGCATTATTCTCAATAGCATCACACAAATTGCTAATGGAAATGTTGGAAAAATGTATTGAGACTATGTACTTTACTGTGAAATGTAAAGTAGATGGAGTCTATATGAATTATTCAGTTCTATTTTTTTACTGTGAAAGGTGGTTCCTAAACGAACCTTTCTATTGTTGTTTTTATTTAAAAAAATGTTTTTGCAGGAGAGGTTAAGAGGTTAAAACGTAAGGTGAGGAGGGAAATGAGGGATAGAGGCACCAATCACTAATATGGAGGGGCAGGTGGACAGGGGAAGATGTTGCACATGTGTTACTTCTGGGGTTGTGGCAGTGTGTCTGATGCTCCTTGATTACAGCTTCAAACGCACATCAAAATTGCTTCCCCCTGCAGAGTGTTGTGTTTCAGTATATATAGAGGACTGTTGTCTTCCAAAGATATGGATCAACAGCCTCTTTTATGGCTTACAAGGTAGGTGGTGGGATTTTGGGTCCCACAGAAGTAGGCTGTGTGGTTACTGTATTGGTTGAGGAAGATGCGGTGGAGGAAGCGCACTACTTGCGGTAGTTAGATTTGGTCTGGGGACGCATGGAGGTGGTCCCGTAGAAATAATGTCCAGGTAGTCCGCGACTGAGTACAAAGTTGCTCTCAGTGCATTTCACTTTTGCACCATTAGCTTTTGGTACATTCTCAACAGTGGTAAAGAACTGCCACACCCATGATTCTCTCTGGGTGCTAGAGTAGGCCCTTCCTCTACCTCATTTTCATGGACACATTATCATGCCGCACGCAAGCGCATTGTCACGTGGCACTGCCCGGGTGGTCCACAATGACATCAAACATTTATGGACGTCGACGGAAGCAAAAACAGTGGAAAAAGTATAGAAGTGGAAAAAATGAAAAAATGATGCTAGAAGGTGTGTAATGAGTTTTAAGGTGAAACATTGTAAATTGGACATAAACATTGCTATAATGGCGTAAGTATGATATTAGTAAGTTGTAGGAAAATAGCATACACTGGTGAAAACTCATGGAATTCTCTGAAAAAAAAACTTTGTTAAAGAGACGTTATTGCTAAGTTGCATCAATAAAAACCTATACAATTCAATGGAAAAACTTTTTAAAGACTGTTATGGTTAAGTTGCACTAAGAAAAACTATACCATTCAATGAAAAAAACGTTGTTAAAGGGATGTTATGGTTAAGTTGCACTAATAAAAACCTATGAAATTCAATGAAAAAACATTGTTAAATGCACATTATGGTTACAAGTAAAATCGAAAAACCTCAGAAATTGGCCAGTTATGGTAAACTAACCAACCATAACTTGCTCCACCATCGTTCACTGCTAAGACTAACACCCAGGACATCAAAGATGACATCACAAATGTCATTGTTGACATCGCTGATGACATCACATATCTGACCCACTTGTTTTTGCTCACTGAAATATCTAGGCCTGGTGGTTTTGTTCACTGACAGTCAGAATATTAAAATTCAGAAGGTGCTGTATATCTAGATGTTAACCTTGTCATATGTTCTAAAGTACTTTCCTTAGGGTTTGGTCTCAGTTCATGGTGCACATACAAGGGGCAATAGCAGGCCTCAAACACACACTTCATTTGTATACATGAAGATAAACTTTAATGCTATTAACATTTTCTGATGATGTTGTTTCTTTCTTCCTTACTTTAGTTTCCCTATATGTGCCTCTGATTTGTATGCCGTGTGTGTCTTCATATGTATTGTTTGTACTAGCGTAAGTGTGTAGTAAGTCTTGAATTGTTAGCTAGTTTTACATGTTTAACATTACAAAATCACACCTGACAAAATGTAACCAACATTATAAACACAACCGCTGGTATGGACTTTTCATCAACATTTATTTCACATGTGATGTCATCAATGACACTTGTGATGTCATCTTTGATGTCCTGGGTGTTAGTCTTAGCAGTGCATGTGGAGGCGCGAGTTATGGTTGCTTAGCTTACCATAACTAGCGAATTTCTGAGGTTGTTTGGTTTTAGTAGTAATCATAGCACCCCTTTAACAACGTTTTTCATTGAATATATATATATATATATATATTATATATGTATTTAATCTAGAATACATTTATAAAAAAACACATTAGTCTGTATACTGATGTCAATTATACAAAAAACAATTTTCAATTTTAGAAAGGTTTTTTTTTTTTACCAATATAGAGAGTGTGTTCTTACAATTCATCACTAAAGTGCCCTTAGTGCAAATAAAGTGCAATGTAGATAGTAAAGTTAATAGCTAGTAGGGAGTGCAATCACAGCGATGGCGCACCAACCTAGTCTGGAACCAATACTCTAAGATGCATGCCAACTAGTCATGAATGATCGTCTGCCTAGCATAGTTCAGTTGTACAGACACAGCGCCCAACCATTGTGAGAGACACACTTGCATCACTCCATACACATAACTCCCTCCACTGGAGGCCTAATACTTTTGACAAAGAGCTGGAAAAAAAAGACTCGTTTTTTTTCAGGGCCAGATTCCACAACTAAAACAAAATGCACAACAAATAATTAACCGAAAAATAACTGTGAAACATGATTGGGTAAAGGGAAAGAAGATTCTGCTAAAAATTGGACGGTCCCGACAACTCACCCCTCAGGTTGATCTAGAGCTGTAAATCTTCTTAAATGCTTCGAATATTTCCAAAAATGCAAATAAGGAAAGAGATTGCTCCCCTCCGTTATAACCAAGCATTTAATTAATCAATAAAAAATAAAACATATAGAAAACATACACAGAGGGACACTATGTAATCGAGATGATGTACTGAGAAAAAGAAGTGCACCAAAGCAGGGCAACCATGGCTGTAAAGATCATTGTAATCAAAGATCAAAGAAGCACTTCAAAGCAGTCAAGTCCTTCAACCACTTGGAAGGCTATTGCACACAGTCCACGAACGTCCCCCAACCAACACCCTTTTCTCTCTGATCAATATATACGGTCTGTCTTTCCTTCTCACTCCTTAGATACAGTGCCCACCACCCACCCCAGTAAAAATGACTTGAATTTAAAATACAAGAAAGTCTGCTGTTTTTTGCACCTCTATCCAACGATGCATTATGACAATAAAAGTGGGCAGGGAAAAAAGTGAAATAAAGTGAGAATGCGAGAAAAGCAGAGTCTTCAGAAATCCCTGCAGCATTTACCGAAGCAGTGAACAGGTGAATCAGTGCCTCGATGCCTATGGGCTGTAGTGGGCTTTACAAATATAAATAAATAAATAAATAAATAAATAAATAAATAAATAAATAAAATGAATAGATGAGCTGCATTGTTCCTGAAAGCTGCACTTAGTCCAGCTGCACCCATTTGCACCAGCTACACGTAGAGATGACCATAACTGCTAACAGTATAATGTTAAGCAGCTGATAGAGGTACATGCTTTTCAATAACCGTCCAGGACTATTAAGGATGTGGGGGATGTAACGGAGCTATACGCCTGTACTCATAATTATGCGCAGTGGCTGGTTTCAGAATGCCCAGTTCTCTCTTCTGATGATAATAACATTCTTGTGTGCGATGCACATAGGTAGAGGCCATTTGATTGATTTTACTTTGTTAGGAAGCCAAAATTGCGTGGGAACTATTTCCAACGAAACATGAATTTCAGAGAGAAACTTGTAGTCAATATATATGTACACGTGGGCTGCAGTCAGCGTTTTAAGGCTTTTCAAGGCTGTTCACTGTAATTTGTAACATTGATTTAAAGATCAAAGAAGCACTTCAAAGGAACCAGTTCTTAAATCTTTGACACAGCCAGGCTTCCATTCCATGAATTAAAAAAAAAACGAGATTTCAGATCACAACCACTTTGCCAGTGTCCGTGCCCCGCTTTTATAAAAATGTGACCTTGAAGTCTGTGTAAATGCAAATGACAAGTGGGGTGTGATGTAGTATTATCTATGCTCGCAGGTACAGTGCATAGACCAAACATGACAGTCCCACCCAGAATGCTCCATAGAGAATGCATGAAGGTATTGTGCTGTGGACATGGTCTGCGCAATTCTAATAACACATTATTCCTGGCGACAATGCCAATAGGGCGCGTCACATATGGCCTTTAAGCTTGGCCTGTGTATGGCCGATGCAGGGACGTCATTTGGGGGTCACCAGGGATCGCAACTGTGACCCCTGTGGTCTCCCTTGCTACCCCTAAAAAAATTGTTTAAAGTTGTTTTCTTTATTCTTTAGGCAGAAGCTCCTGGGTTGTGGCCAGGACTATGTGGCTCTTTGTTTCTGAAGTGGATGGCATTCTTGTTCAGGCCTCCTAAAAAAAGAGGGTGTTCTACAAGTGTCACACTTTGAGCAGTGACCCTAAATCAGAAAGAATAGGAATAACAAATTATTTGACTTTCTGGAATTCTATACGATAATTGCTAGACTCATTAAAAGTTTATTTCAAGCACACTTCAGTGGGTGAGCCGCTGATTTCGTCTGTTCTTAAACACCTAAATGCAGCCTTTAACCCTTCTGAGGTTGATACATGAGCACCAATGCAGGTTAGGTGATATTGTATGTATATTTATTCTATGTAATGCTCTTAAGCGTTATGTGCTATATAATAACACATAATTATCATTTGGCCTTGGACATCTTGCATTCACAGTAATTTGGTAATATGGACCTCTACACACTAATATTAACAATATGAATGATGATCAATTTTTATATGAAATGTATGTCACATTATAGTGATATCGTAAACATAATTTTCGTACTGTACTTAGGAACAAAGCTATGTGATGCTACTTTCTAGTTTGTCAAGTGCTGAAAAGCCGGTCTGATAGCACAGCGAGTAGAGCGCTTGCTTTGACATCTGTGCAGAGCCTGCTGACACAGGTTTGAATCCCGGCAGGGCCAAACTCAGCCTTTCATCCTTCTGAGGTCGATAAATAAGCACCACACACAATGGGTAATAATAAGCAGCACTCAGATACCTGAGGGTTTGTAGTGCTATATAAATGCTAAATTATTATTATTATAAATTATTAAAGTAGTGTTTCATAGCTTCACATGATGTCACTTTAGGATGGGGTCAAATGACATCACTTCCTATGATGTCATCAAAGGACAAGGGTCATGTAATGTCACTTGCGCTAACCCTGGCATTTTGGTGAAATGACATTCCTGGGCTGATGGCCAAGCCCTTTGCACATTACCCCTCTGCATTATATCTTTAGATATGGTTCTTTGACCAGGTCGTTGGGTCACCAAATTTGTAGCATGGCCTGAAGCTTTACCCCAAGTACATTACCTAATCCAGTAACTCACATGGCATGACCAATGACAATACAATTTAGATACGTGGCATGCCCAACATCTTCCACTGACCACCTGTCCCTTGATCTCTGTGGTTTGTGCACCTTCCCTCCTTTACTTCAATTCCCGACCTTAACTTCCCTCTCCTGCAAAAAAATGAAAAAGGCAAAAAGAATTACAAAACCAAAAAAAGCACACAAAAAACAGTTCCTTTAGAAGCTGCCTTTCACAGTTAAACAATAGAAGTGAGAAAAATAGTCTCAGGCTGCACAGTCCGCGGAAAGCATGGTAGTCTGCACAGTTAAAAAAAAAATGGAGGCATGGGACAGTTGGAATGATTGCAATTGTTTTGCAGTCAAAAAGGGTGGCTCTTAAAAGAACCATTTTTGTTTTTTTTTGGCTTTTATATTTTTTTTAATGTTTGGTTTTACAAACTGAACAAAAAAAACTGATTTTCATTATTTCCTATCACTTTCACAAAAACTGCTTCAAAGCATTTTGAATGTTTTCCACAAACATCTGATTATCCACATCAGTTAAATGGACACCAACTCGCCAGAAAATGTTGGCCCTATCAAATATAATGTTCTCGTTATGGAATGATTTTGTCCCAACATTGCAAACAAAAGCACACACAGCTTTATTGACATTTCCCCTCAAATTTTCCATTTGCGGACCAAATGAACTTGAACTCCTACAAGTCTGTATCTGGGCAATTTGTGAAAAAAAATATTTTGGAATCAGGGAACATTTCCTTCAAGTTTCCCAATGTCTCTTTCATTGCAAACTGCAATGAGATTCCAGTCACGTTCCCCAAACTGTTCCCACCACAATGAATTATAATAATGTCTGGATGCTTCAATTGAACCATATTTGCACACAATGGGAGCAGGTCCACCCACTTCATGTCAAGCACTCCGTAGGAAAACACTTCCAATTCAAGGTGTTTAGTTATTCCACAATGCTCAGCATACACCTTCACCCAGTGGACACAAGAGTCCCTCAAAATCCAAACACTCTGCCTGCTGAAAGACATTGCCAATGCCATTTTCAATCCTCTCAAAACTCCTACTAACAAAACTCCTGCTACCCTCTCTTCCTGTACACCATACCCAGGAAACCTGATTGGCTGACCCCCCGATGTCCACGAACACCTTCACTGTCTGTGGCCTCTGCAGTCCCCTTTCCATGGCAGGCAGCACCAAAAGACCCACAATTCTAAAACAATGTATAATGGCACTTGCTAAGTGGAAGTTTAATATGTTGGCAGTACATTCATACCAACCAACATAACCCATTCCAATCTATAGGTGGCTATAAATCATGTATTATTTCTCTGCACTCATTGACTTGTAATACCACATCTGCCATTACACATCTTGCACTAACTCCCAGAATGTAAAGAAATAAAAAAACACATGACTACACCAGACGATTCAAAAGTATAACATTTATATGGAATGGAAAATGCTGTGCGTTAAAAAAAAAGAAACAACTTTTAGTACCAGTTAAATTAAAATTGAAAAATACATGTATGCCTTTCAAACAGCACTGTGTATAACTTCTCTTGAAAAGAAACAAACAGCAGATGCAAACGATGTCCCCAACATTTTTAAATGCCACTTAGTGTGTGCTTATTTAATATCTTGACAATACATGCATACTTGCTAACAAAACCCATTCCAATCTACAGGTGCTTACCCAGTCCTATTTGTTCCTCTACATTCTAGGACTTATAGTCCAACCTTTCTACTAAATAACTAATAAATAACTGCAACTACAACTCCCAGAATGCAAAGCAAAAAAACAAGTAAGTAAGCATCCACTGCCAACATATTAAACCTGCACACATCAAGTACCCCTTAAACATGTTATACAAATCTTGAACCTGCACTTTTATTTTATTTTACAAAACAGTTACACACAGTGCTGCTATAAAAGCTTGTATGCATTTTTTTAACTTTCATATAAATGCTCCTAAAAACAAACCTTTTTACACGGTCATCATTTTCCATTGTTTTTTTTATTTTAATGTCAACTTTCCAACCTCACTTATTACAACCCTGCACTGCCATCATTCTCACCCTGCTTACACATATGTACTGCCAAAGTATCTATATTCAACACTTCACCTTACATATAAAGTACTCTACTTTTCCAACCTCTACTATAAGCCACCAAACACTGCTGCAACAACAATCCACCATTACATTACCACTTGGCCACAGTTTCCCTATTTGCTAATTATACTGCAACCCATTACAAATACATTGCACCACAAACACAGCACTTCTTTAATTGAACTCAGCAGCATTAAATTAACCTACACGTACAACTTTCCCTGACACCCATTGTTCCCCTTTCCTTCTAATCTCCCAAACAGCACTACTTATGCTTCAATAGTTCTGACAACGCAGTTAGCATACTTCACTAGACTGTACAACACCTCTCTTACTGAAAGAACTTCACCATTACCATATATAGCCTCTTACTTTCTTTTATAATTACATGAAAAAGAAAATTACAGAAGGCACCAACCAGAAGAAGAGTATTATTCACATCCTACAAAGTAAGTACATCACTATACTATTGATCTCTTTATTATAATGTCAATTCACATTTGCTTTATATTAGCCTACAGTGTTCCTTTCAAATCATCAACATTTGTTTCACTGTTACTCATTAAATGCAAGGTGCACTCTCTTTCCATTCTCATCTACACAACATCATTATAACACCCACTACTCTCATCAACACATCATAATGTCCCTACATATTCATTCATGCCAGCACTCTCTTATTCACCACCCCAAGCCCTTCACACCTCTACACACAAAGTAACTCTTACAACCTTTGCACCCACAACTATCATCCCACTACAGAGTTACACAGCCCTGTATTCATCTCTACCATTATATTCACACACCCATTCACAATAGATATACACATATTCCACAACTTTCAAATCCACACATTCTTTTTTCCAACAGACAGAACAGAATGCCTACCAAAAACCAACTCCATAGAAAACAAAGAAAAAATAGAGTGGATAAGAATAAAAACAAGGCATATACTCATCCACCTCTAAAACAATGTATAGAAAATATTCAAACAAAACTGCTAATAACATCACTCAACAAAAGGAATCCAGCAACCACTAAAAAAGTAAAGCCCCTCTTCCCCAAAAAAAATTTATAAACAAAAGCACACCTACGAATAAACCTAATCCTATATTTAAAAATGGTAACATGGCTACACTAAAGCACTCCAAAAAATGTATTTTCCAAAATATGTGTTCCACTGTACAGTACTTCACAATTTTATGAAAACAGCTGAAAAGTCATGCACTATGTTTAAACATTACTACAGAAGACTAATCCTTGAAGCTCTAATTGACAGAACATTTCTGATAAAAAGAAAGTTGTTTATATGAATTTTTAACAACATGAAAGCAATAACTAAATTAATCAGTAAATTAGAAAAAAATATTGCTTAACATGCGCAGAGTCAATATAGATACCTTTTCAAACTTCTGGGCAGGTGACTTTATTCATACAAGCAGCACAGAACAATTGTTCAATGAAGCTTGTAAATGAGAACAAAAAAACCCCATTGCTATACACAGTAACGGTGAGTGTATGGAATGGTAAGGGACACCATCATGGCACAAGAAAATAATAGAGAAAACATCCCCAACAAACATTCAACCAACTGTTCCTTTCAACCAAAAAATCCACCCAGTGTATAAACGGGCATACAGCTCAATGTGCAATGTACGCCAACAATCATTCAAATCTTTATGACAATTCCTCAATCATACGTAAACCATAAAGACAAAAGTTGAAAAAAATGTTTCAAACCACAATTACACTGGACTGTGAGGTCATCAATTAGTCTGCATTTCAGGAAATGCTTGCAAAAGCACCATCAACCACTTCAAAATGTTAGCAACACACCATTCTACTATACAGAATCTTGTGCAGACACTATTCTATGCTGAAGGTTCTGCTTTACAAACTGCAACATTTTAATAACATACTCATTCATGGAACAGCCAAAGAACTCCTCCAACAAATACAGCACATCCAAAGTAAATATTCTGGAATTGAAGATCACTTCGAAAATTTGTTAACTTTAGGAACTATGAGTGAAAACCTTACAAACATCAACCTCCTAATTAACACATTAAAAAAAAGTAATAGCAATGTTTCAAAACACATCTGCTGAAATACCTGGCCAAGTATGTGTCTGTTGTCGCAGAACTTGTTATAAAAAAAGCACAGAAATAGTAGATATGGCCTACAAAATAGAGAACAATGAGGAATCCCAATGGTTCTAATTAGCTTCATATTTAACAACAGAAAATAAATACAAAATAACTGACCCCTCAAAAGTTTGCATGTACTGCAATACAAAACTTGACAATAACTAAATTCCAACACATGCTGTCACTAATAACTTAGAAATATTCCCACTTCCAAAGACTCTCCAACAATTTAACTTTTATGAGAGCATTATAATCCAAACAGTACACCCATTTCAAGCTATACTACATATTTAACCCAAAACAGTCAAGTTGCCTCCTTCTGAGTTTCTAAAAAGCATTTGTGGCAAAGTAGTATGTTTGCCATTAGATCTTAAAGAAAATGTATAAACTCTGGAAATACAATAGCCTTTAGACAAATCTTTGAGAATCCTAGTTATTGGTGTACCGACGAAAGACAAAACAATTTCACAACAACTATTCAACTTAAACAAGGTTAGACAAGCCCCACAATATCTTAAAGAAAACAACGAATACTACAAAGATATAAACATAGAGGAGAACTTAACAGCAACCCCACCATTAATTGAAGATTCACCACAAACTGGCCAATTTGAACGTGAAGATCCCATTAGTGTGGCCACCATTTTGGACCAGTGTACTATTCACTCACTGGACTCCAAAGTCACTATAGATGATGCATTAGAAACATCAAAAGCGTCAAGCCAAAGTATCTCCAATGAGCATTTGGGAGAAAAGTGTTGAAACACAATCTTTTCTTCTACTCTTTCCTACAGGAAAAGGAGGATGATAAAATAAAAGACCCACACAAATTAGTGCATCAGAATATCTCTCTTTACAAATGTATCATGAAGAACCCGGATGCAGACCAAATGTATAATACATTTTCTACCTCCTGTTTGAAAGTGAACTAGCAACTTGTTATGTTATGGAGTTGCACACACATTAAAAACGTGTCAGCTTCCCAACTGCTTCAAAAGATAAAAGACAAAGATGAAGTTTTGCAGCAAGCATCACAAATCTCTTGGCAAACATGGGTGGTACAAAAGAATACTGGTTCCAACTTCACGCTGATGTACATTGTATGCTAGGGAAGCTAGGCCCACCCATCTGGTTTGTTACATTAAATTGTGCAGAATATGCATGGGATCACTTGCACAACTTCTAATACATAGCAAACCAAAATAAAGAAGGAATAGATATAAAAACACCAGGAGAACTCTGTTCTCTTGACCCTGTCCATTTGTAAAGGTACTTTCACCATCGCTTTATTGCCATGCTGCACTTCATCTGCATATTTTGTGGATGTAAGATGCTCTTAAATTTGACCATGACAGTGATGCCACCGATTTTAGAGTTTATAGAAAAATACATCACTTGCAACATCCCTTCAGGAACCGCACATAGTGACCTACATACACAAATCTTACACTTCTAAAAACATAAATGTGGCAAATACTGCCAACTGCGATGTAAAAACAAAGGAAAAAACAATACCAAATGTCGCTTTGGATTCCCTAGACCAGTTTGCGCAAAAGGACAAGTAAGTAGCTTCATGTCCTCTGTTTAACACAGTGTAAAAGGCAAATCACCTAAAAATACACACAACATTAAAAGCAACAAAGCATCCAAGTAAATCAATGATTACAATGCTATCATTGCCCTCTTGTGGAATGCAAATATAGACATACAATACATTGCAGACAATTCCACTGATGTTGCAAGATATGTCACAACCTATCTCACCAAAGCTGAGAATACCAAACTAATAGACCTCTGGGATGACATATCATCTGATAAAACACTGTCATAAAGATTGTACAGCTTCTGATAAAAAAAAGCTCTCCCATAGAGAATGCAGGTGCTACGAAGCTGCATACCATTTAACAGGTACAACCTGAAATGGCAAATCTGAACACACTGTCTGGCTAAACCTTTGTCCAGCTTCATCCAGAAAAAGGGGACTCAAATCGTATCAAGAGATAGAAAAAATAGCCACAAATGTTCCCAACAGCCAGGACATTTTGAAAAACAATTTACTGGACACATACTATCCAAACAGAATTACTGCTTTGGAAAATGTGTGTCTATACCACATAACCTAAAAGTACTCTTACAAAAATAATGTCAAACCAGATGAGACAATCAATCAATCTCATTCATAAAATTATCATTTAAAACTCTACAACATTGGTAACATTATTACATGGCCCTACTACAGCTTTTTAAACCATGGACAAAAGAAGAAGAATTACTAGGGAACAATGACTCATTTGAAACGGTATTCAATGCAAATGAAAACAGTATAACTAATGTCAATTTCAAACAACACAAAGAAATGTTGGACAATGAACACCAACAAGAGGAAGACATTGAAGCTGAACTAGATAACAACAATCCTGAAGGCAATTAACCATCTCTTAGAGGAAGCCAAGAACCAGTTGGACAACCACTCATTCTAAATGTATCAGAAATAGCCATGATTGAAGTAGAGCATACCATGAATCAATATAAACAATCAGAAGAATACTTGTATGTGCTGAACTCACAACTAAATGATAAGCAACTCACCATGAATCTACAAGTCACTGAAGAAATTGAACATGGCTTTAAACATACAACTACAATGTGTAGCTGTAAACATTATAAACCTCTCCTTCTCTATGTAAGTGTTGAAGCTGGTTCTGGAAAAAAAACATTTATAATTAAGATCATCAGCACATTTGTACAAAACCTAACAAACAACAATCTTGTAGCTGTTGTTACAGCCCACACAGGTTTAGCTTCCTACAACATAGGAGGTGTAACTTTACACCGACTATTCCAGTACAACACCAAAACAAAGTAGAATGCTACACATTATCAGCAGAAACAACTACTGAAGTATGCATAATTCTGAAACAAATGAAATTGCTCCTAATTGATGATGTAAGCATGGTTTCCAAACTCATGTTGGCTTTAATTCACCTCCGAATGCACAAAATCATAAAAACAGACTACAAAGAACAGTTAACACCAGGAAAAGTTGCACCTATGTTCAAAACATTAGGATAAAAACAATGCTGCAACACACTTGGCAGAATAGGAAATGTAAATCTCTGGCAACATTTTCAGTACAAAGAACTAACTCAAAACATGTGTCAGTCTGCAGACCTCACCCATGCTAATAGTTTTAAAAGCATCAGAACTGGTCTGCTTACTAAAGCTGCAAAATCAATCTTAAATGGGAAAAGCACTTATGCTCCTGATGTCCTGGAACAATGAACTCAACAAAATACAACACATGTCCTTAATGCCAACCAAAGCAAGCTGTAGTCAATTCAATAAGACAATAAAAAAAAAGAAATGCAACACATACTGCATATTAGCTCCACAGACAAAACTGGAAGTACACGGCATGACACTCCATATGTGTCAACAAGCAACAGCACGACTAAATAGCTGGTTTGGAGAAAATATTGACTTTGTGTCTAAAGTACAGAGTAATTCTTAAAAGTAACCTTGACGTAGAACAAGGTTTAGTCACTGGAGCAATTGGCACAGTTGTTGGCTTCCAGACATATCCACATGACAATAACATTCAGTTTTTAAAAATCCACTTTAAAATAATAGGGCGCTCAACAGACCGATTCCTTTTTTCAAAGACACGTATGTAAGCAGAGAACAATTCTCCCTGTCTCTCGCATACGTTGTCACTATTCACAAATCGCAAGGTCTAACCCTAGATCGACATTGACATTTATATTGGCAGCACAGCAAACAGAACTGCACATCCGTCTGAAGATAAAAAAGAGAAATATGTCTTCTAAAAAACAAGTGGAGGTCCAGCAAATGACACAGAGACATAACTCTCTGGTCCATTTCCATTTTCCAACTCAAGATGTGTGAATTGCTATGCAAATGTAGCAATCAATCTTCTCTTCCAATTGCCACCAATTGTTCAAAGCATTTATGTGAACGGCTCAGACCAGTTGTGTTTGCAAATGCTTGTCCTTCATAGAAATGCCACGATATATCCTGACAACACTTACAGGGTCTCAGGAATAAGGCAATCATTTGACTACTGTGCAGGAATGGTAAAATTCACCATAAACACACAGGAAGTTCCACAAGAATTTCTAATGTACTTACTGCAAGTACTGTAAACCAAACACACACCTATGAATGAAATCTTCCAGATTTCATGCACGTGGAAACATACCTGCAGTCTCTGCAACCATGTTTCACAAGAGCACATCCCTGTTGAACGATGTGTGTGTATATCTATACCAAATTGTGAATCCATTCAATTTCATCAGCTGGTGGAAAAAACAAATCATGCCATATTATGCACTTTTTGCAATTTAGACAATCATTCCACCTTGCACATAAACTCACATTGCCAGTGTCTGATACTAATGCTTATAAGTAACAATGCAGATGGTACCAAAAACAACTGCAAGCTTATTAGCTTCACTCACGGGAAAGTATCTCTTGGAAAGAAAACCTTCACATCAGTAGGCATAATCTACAACATTGCTGCCACAACCACTGCAGGTCACTACACTGCATACATTAAAGAAAAATGGTTTCAATGAAATGGCACTTGAAAACACCCCCATATCATCTATATTCCACTTCCCTACCCTGACCCAGGTCACCTTCAGTCACCAAATAACCCCAAATGTGTTTCTCAAGCTGTCCGTGGACTACCACGGTGTCCGCCTATGCTAGGAACCCCATATAATTTTTTCTACTCTCCCACCCTTCGCAGCCCCTCTTTCCAACACCAAATGACAAAAAATGTGTTCCCCAGACTTTTTCCCCACTGCTCCATCCACAATCAGTTGTCTGCCGATCCAATATGGCGGGCACTTTGGAAAATATGACGCACCTCATGTTTTTATTGACCAATCGGTGGGCTCCCCAATGTCTGCGGACATCACATCACCTGTCAGACCAATCACGGGGGGGGGGGGGGGTTTGAGGACCAAACAGGGAAATGGATTCACAGGTCTAGCCCAGATATCACCAATTGTTTGATGACCTACTTTATCAAAAAATAATGGACAGTTTTACACCAAATTTACAAAAGCATGCTTTAGGGATCAATCCGTCACTTCTGCCGCACATTTGGTGAAAATCCATCCAGTAGTTGTGCTGTAAACATGAGCAAAATTTGTTTAACATTACATCTAAGGAACAAACAGAATGTTATGACCCCCTATAACTTTGCCCCCCCTTGACCAAAAAACCTCACCAAACTGTGCAGGATTCATCTGACCGGGCCATATACTTATTTTTGTGAGGATTCATCCAGGCAGTGAAGAAACAAGCCAGCCAAAATGTGCTCTTGTTATGGGTTGAACTGTTTATTGTGTTTTTTCCGATAGACGCAATGGTAAAAACATTTTGCTCATGCCTACAGCCCAAACCCCTGGATGAATTTTCACAAATGTGTGGCAGGAGCGGTGGCTTGGTCCCGAAAGCATACTTTTGTAAATTTGGAGTACATCTGTCCAGTAGATTTTTATAAAACAGCCAAAAAGTAGGTCCAAAAAAATGTGTGATATATGGGTTCAGTCCGCAGACTCACTTCCCTGTTCAGTACATGGGCCGGCCTGTGATTGGACCAGAGGATGATGCGATATCCATTGGTCAATAAAAAATGTGAGGCGCATCATATTTTTGGAAATGCCCATCATGTTGGATCCACGTTCAGCCGCCGGTGTACACAAACATTGCAGTAAAAACATATTAAAAAACACAACATTGCACTTGCCAAACTAATGAACAAATCTCTCTCTGGAGAGGTAATGGGTGATGAGGATGGCATGGGATATGGCCTTACAAAGCCAACAATTGTTTTTTTTAGTTCTCCGATGACAGCAAACAGTCTGGGGCAGTCCTGAGATGTTTGCAAACATCTGAAATGTTCAGGAACATCTATGCTTACATGCATTACAGGGTAGGTCTTAATCTGATTTTAGTAGGTTTATAACTTTGGTGCCTCTCAATGAAACTGCATGAAATCTTAGAATTGCATTCTAGACCTGACTCTGAATGATTCTGCAAGGTGTGGTGCTGTTTTGTCAAGAGGGAATAAAATTAGACGGCGGGTCACACAATAATTTATAGGCTTATAAATGCGATGCCATTGGACAAATCTGCACATCAGTTTGCAAACCGATTGTAGACTTAGATATTAATGTTTTTGGAAAGTCTGGTGGGATTTCATCAAGGGGGCAAAATTAGAGGGGGGTCTCAACATTTTTAGATAGCTTATAACTTTGTTACCCTTTGACAAATGTGTACAAATATGTACAGAAACATTACACACCAAACCTTGAATGTTTGTGCAAAGTCTGAATGGATTTTGTCAAAGTCTGAATGGGCAGTGGTCAGATTATCTGGGACATGGCCTAAGGCCATGACCTGAACAATCTGGCTACTGGCCACGGCCACCAGGGTAAATGTGGTAAAGTTTCTCAAAACTGGCATAGGTTTGAAAGGGAAATAAAAATCTGCTTGTGGGTACAGGTTGAAGCGCTGGATGGGATTGCAGCCATGTGCATGAGGAGGGTCAGCAAGAACATAAAAACAAGGTTTTGCACATATCTACTGTGTTTTATTATAAAAGTGTAAAATGTAAGTACACAACACAGTGGGATATAACATTGGTGTCTGGGCAAAGGGCCTGTCCGTCAGCAAGGAGAAATGTGTACTGTAATTTGGTTATATGGCCATGCGACATGTCCAAAGGGGTACGTTTGAATGGCAAAGAATATTCTGGTTGCGGTTACAGCCTGAAGTGGTGGACTAAATTACAACAAACTTGGCGACAAGCATTAGCAAGGACCTGAAAGCATGTTTTGGGAAATATGTTGTGTGTTTTATTTTTCAAAAGTGTAAGAATGTAAGTAGAAAAACTAGTGATACACATTTGGCATCTACATAGTGGTCCTGGCACTCGGCAAATGCAAATGTGTGCTCTTATTTGCTTATTGGGGAATGCGGCATGGCCGAAGCCCATGCCCCATGGATTCGGACACTGGCCATAGCTGCAAACCATGAGCACCGGCCATTGGTTACATTATTAGGGTATAGTGGACACTGAACTAGGATGCAGGGTAGCTGCAGTGAATAATAGGGGTGGTTGGTTTGGCTGGGGTCATGGTGGAGCCTTATGCCGCAGGCAATTTAACAATGATTTCTGTCCCCAGCATGCACTGCTGATAATGACAGACATAAATATGTGTTGCAAAACATATGTTTCTTAAAGGAGGTTTATAGTTCTTTCATATACTGCAAGACTTGTCCTTGGCCTCAAGCCCAGGGATCATATTTCTCCAGCACTGAAATCTCTGCATTGGCTCCCAGTGGTTTCAAGGATTAAGTTCAAGACCCTGCACATTACCCAAAAGGCCTTCTGGGGACTGGGTCCTCAATACCTCCAACTCGCTCTTTGTAAATACCTTCCTACTCGAGCTCTTCGCTGCTCCACCTCCAACTCCCTCTGGGTCAGTCGCTTCTCCAAGCAACACATTGGTGGTAGATCTCTTTCTTCGGCTGGGGCCTCCGTCTGGAACAGCCTACCAGACTATTTGAAACTTGAGGAGAACCAGCCCCAGTTCTGGAAGCACCTCAAGACCTTCCTCTTTGCTTCTGCCTTCTCTCTTCCTCTGCCTGCTCATTTCCTGTCTGATACTGCACTGATCACCTGGCTACCCTCTGATTTTTGGCGCAGGTCCCTGCTCACTCAGTTGCACACCCGAACTGCCTCCTAGCAACCTTTGCACTTGGGTCTGTATATGCAACCCACAGTCCCCCTATCTGCACTTTAGGACACCTGCTGTCTACACTTACCCTTGCACCTGCCACCTGTTGGCCGCACTTCTTGTTATTGTTTTGATCCCATGTACAGCACTGCCCCCTCCCCTTTCCCCTGGGACTTTTCTCCTCCCCCCTCCCTTGCACTTGTGCAATCTCAATTTTACTTGGCCTAGTAAGATCACTGTCTCTGTCCTCCCTCTGTTCCCCCTACCTTGCCACGTCGCACCTTGAAACACCTTTGTATAGGCGCGTTACAAATGCCACATCATATCATAGCATATCTATATATGCAAAGAGGAATTATTAATAATTTATATACAGTGATGTAACACCATGAAACTTTTTGACTTATGAAAACCTATTAAATTGACAGAACAAACTTTGTTAAAGGGATGTTACGGTTAAGATGAATCCCACCCTTGTGATTCCTCTCCTCCAATGGTTTCCCATTTTAGCATCACTTGGAATTTCCCTCCTGGGTTCTCATGAACACTTGCCCATTCATACTGTCCATTCTATTTATGCACTTCTCTTACTGAACATTGCATTTATAGGAGCATTGTGTAAAATATTGTTGTATACTTACACCCCCCTACTTACCTTATTTTGGAGGCATCTGGTGCTGCTGCCGCATTCGCTCCTCTTTTCACATCCTGCAGGCAGTCATGGAGCCTCACCTTCCCTTTCCATGGTGGCCAGCTTGGCATATTATTTCATGCAGGACGTTTTGGCAACACGAGGTGCTAATGGCCATCTGCCCCCGTTAGTTATTGGCCTTGCGTGGGCCGGTAACTAGGGCTGCCGGACCGTTATCCCCTGTTACAGACCCTTGGGGATGAAGGCCACATTATTCCCATTAGAACAAAATGCTAATGGAAATGTTGGAGAATCTTATTGCGTTATCTACTTTATTAGGAAACCTAAAGTAGATGGAGTCTATAGGCTTATTTGTTAGTTCTATTTTTTAACTGTGAAAGGTGGTTCCTGACGGAACCATTTTCTTTTTGCAGGAGAGGTCAGAAAGTATGGTGTGGAAGGAAATGAGGGCAGAGGCACCACCTACTAATCTGGAGGAGCAGTTGGACAGGGGAAGATGTTGCCCTTGTGTTACATCTAAGATAGGGGGAAGTGTTTCTCATGCTCCTTGATTACAGCTTAAAAAGCACTTCAAAATTGTTCCCCCCTGAAGAGTGGTGTGTTGCAGTATATACAGAGAACTATTGTCTTCAAAAGATATGGATGGTAGCAAGGTAGCTGATGGGATTATGTGTCCTAAAGAGGTAGGGTGTGTGGTTACAGTATAGGTTGAGGAATATGAGGTGGAGGAAGACAGCATACTACTTGCTAAGAAATTAACAAACTTTCCTAGACCATTCCAGTGGTTGGATTTGGTGTGGTGGCGCATGGAGGTGGTCCCATAGTAGTACTGTCCAGGTAGTATGTGACTGAGCAATCAGTGCATTTTATTTTGGTAGCTTTAGCCTTTGGTGCATTCCCAACAGTGGTAAAGAACTGCCACACCCATGATTCCCTCTGGGTGGTAGATGTAGGTACTTCCTGTACCTCATCTTCTTGGTCCTCTCCATTGTCTTTGGAAGTGCTGCACTTTTCTTGCTGTTTTGGTCCTCCAGCTGGTGGTGGTGGTGGCTGTTTGGGAGGAGGGATAGTAATAGCTGATGCCATTTTTAAGATAAATAGCAGTTTTGCTAATATTCTTGCAAGTATGTGCTCTGTGCTAGATTGTGAAGGGTTAATGAGTAGGAATAGGTCTAAGAGCTGTTCAAGGGTATATTTTGAGCTTGAAAGTTCCCAGATCAGCAGAAAATGCAGTTCCTAACTGTCCGCGAAGCGCAGACCCATTTGCAAAGTGCAAACGCATTCGCAGACACATCATCATGCCACACACAAGCGTGTGGTCACATGACACTATCTGAAAAGTCTGTGATGACGTCAGATGTTCGTGGATGTCGACAACACAGAAAAAGTTGCAAAAGTGTATAGGCGTGTTAAAAATGATGCCAGAAGGTGGAGAAATGCACTGTTTTATGGTGAAACTTCGTAAACATGTTGCTATATTGGGGTAAGCATGATACTAGCAAGTTGTAGGAAATTAAGGGCGCACTGTTAAAAAACGTATGCAATTTGCTGAAAAACCTTTGTTAAAGGGAGGTTATGGTTAGGTTTCACTAATAAAAACCTATGAAATTCAATGAAAAAACGTTTTAAATGAATTTTATGGTTAAGTTGCACTAATTAAAACCTATGCAATTCACTATACAAACTTTGTAAAATGGATTTTATGGTTACAATTAAAACAGAAAAATTACAGAAATTAACCAGCAACCAGCAACAAGCTAAGCAACCATAATTCGTGCCACCGCCATGCACTCCTAAGGCTAACACCCAGGACATGAAAGATGACATCAAAAATGTCATGGATGACATTACTGATAACATCACATATCTTGACCACTTTTTTTTGTTTACTGACATGATTAGGCTAGTTCTTTGTTTTGACTGACAATGAGAATTTCCAAAATTTAAAAGGTGCTACATATCTACACATTAACCTCTGTATATGTTCTAAAAGTACTTTTGTTAGAGTTTAGTTTGAGCTAATAGTTCACATACATGGGGCAATACACATGCTTCAATTAATGTGTGTACATGATGATTAACTTTAATGTTATTGTCATTTTTTGGTCCTGTTGTTTCCTTCTTCCTTACTTTAGTTTCCCTGTATGTACCTCTAATTGGTATGCTTTGTGAGTTTTAATATGTATTTTTCTACTAAAACAAGTGGGTGGTACGTTTTCAATTGTTACCTATTTAGTCCATGTTTAACATTACTCAAAACTCTCATAAGGTAGAATGTATTATTTTACTATCAGAAATTACCAGATAAAAAATATTGTACTGCTACGGTGCATGCTGCAACCATTGCCTATATGTATTTGTGATTAGGTTCCTCTACTAACAACAACACTTGAATATAATGAATTATTTAATACATAAAGTAGTTCATGATATTTCTCCCAATCACCCCTAACATCTTGTTTACAACATTATAAACTAAACCCCTTGTAGAGACTGTTTATCAAAATTAATGTAATATGTGATGTTATCAGTGATGCATCAATGACATTTGCTATGTTATCTTTCATTTCCTTGTTGTTAGTCTTAATAGTGCACGGTGGTGGCACGAGTTACGGTTAGTTAGCTTACCATAACTTGGGAATTTCTGTGGGTTTTTCGTTTTACTTCAAACCATTACGTCCCTTTAACAATGTTTTTTCAGTGAATATATTATGGAGCGGCTATCACCACCCTATAGTAAGGTGATACAAAAAAAAATAGGAACCTCTCACATTTCTATTGTTCATAACATTTGACTCGAGTAATGGATTTGGCTGAAATTTTGGAAGTGATTAACTGCCTGCTGGCCCGCGCAGACTGCAAAGTTTTGTAAAGATTTGTTAAAAAAATTAAAAGGTTATTAAGAATCAAACACATTTTTTTTCCACAAGTGCGGCCTACTTCCCATTAATTTTCCCATAGAAAAAAAAAGGTAATTTTTTACAGAGATTTCCCCCAAAATTATAGTTGTATCTCCCATGGTGCATTGCAGGATCGTGGTTGTTAAAATTAAACAACCGCCATCTTGCTTTTCTCTCGACGCAAGAGATATTTGCAGCAATAGCCGAGGTTATGGGAAAATGAAATGCAGTAAAAAGCTATTTGCAGGTCAAAAAACATACAAATGCCATCAGGGTAGGGTTGGGGGATGGGGGGAAAGCAAGCACTGAGTGATATTTGGCAGTTGGAGGAAGTCCAGGGACCGGGTTTGCAACACAAAGCCTTCTGTAACCTCGGCTATGGCCACAAATAGCCAACATCTGAAAGCAAACTGCGTCACAGAAGCAGCATGTGCTCTGGGGTGAAAGGGAGAGGGCAAGGGAGGTGAGGAGGCCGTCTGGTGATGGTCTGGGGGCAGGGAAGCATTTCTTTTCAGCTGTTTTGCCGGTATTTGCTCCTACATCGAAGGTTACATAGGACTACAGATAACCCTGTGAATGTGTAGTTCGGTACCCACGGTTACATTTTTAAAAATCATTTTTTTAAAAGATATTTTTATAACTATGTTGGAGGTGAAAATGACTGGCTGTGGCCAAATCCATGGCCAGTGATTCAATTGCCATCAATGTTTCCCATTCATGCAGTAACCAGAACAGAGTTTGCTTAGTATCAAAGTGAAGTATGAGCCAGCCTCCTCAGGCCATGTTGCCTGATAAACGAGCCAAACGTACAAGACCACTTAGAGGAATGGGCTGGCCCTTTCCTTGAGTTGAAGCTAAGCAGGGTCAGCCCTGCTTTAAAACTAAGCAGAGTCAGTCTGGGTAACAGCATGGTTGGGCGACCAGATGGGCCTCTGATTAATTTACTTTTTTTACACATTGCTACTGTCAGTCCGTGAAGGTTTTCCACTAAGAGAGAATTGTTTGCCATTTGTTGAATTACATTCTGGTATTTGTAGTCTCCCAGTCAATAATAAAAAATAAAAATATAGGTGTTTTTACACCAACAGTGGGTTTCCTCTCCCTGCAGTAACCAGGACAAACCCAAGGCCATATTGCCTAATATATGGGTTCTCCTTAGAAGAACATTTAGAGAAAAATGGCCTAAGGGGGCTGGATCCTTTCTCCCTTTGCAAATAAGCAGTCATTACGGGTTACTGCATGGATGACAGACAGTCCACGGTCCTGAATGCTGTGTATTTTCTTTTAAATATCTCATAATATCTCATAACACACAACATCTGCATTTTTATAAAACAGAAAAAATGAAACTAAAAAAAATCACATTTATGCTGAACACTGCTATCAGAGAACCATGACCTTAAGACGCAACACTTAACCATTATGCTGCAATGATGTTATTGTTTGCTTTGTCACAAGTTTCATACCTAGCCTTTTATCATTGAACATATTAAATTATAGGCTAAGTATGAAATGTTTGCTACATGAAGCACCAATCCATTGGTGGTTAAATGCTATGCCTCCAACGCTGGCAGACCAAAGCTCAAGGCTGTATGTTTTAAAAAAAAAAAATATTTAACTAAATAAATGTAATTAAAATAGAAGCAACGCAAGTGGGAGGTGGCAAGGTTTATTGCAGTGTAGTCTTGTGATCTTATTTAGCATGAGGGCCTTTAGACGTGGCTGCAATGTCAGTCACGTCCAAAAACACGTGCGCTAAAATAACAGCACCGTTATGGCTTTCACGCTGGAAAGGGTGTGACGAAATGCACTGCAGTGGGATGGGTGTGCCAAATCGGCCCGCACCAAAATGATGGTGCAGTAAAAGGGTGTACCGGTAGACCCCTTTTCGGCACCATAATTTTGGTGCGGGCTGATTTGGCACACCCATTCCACTGCAGTGCATTTCATTGCTTAACCAAAGTGTGTGTTCCATGGCAAATAATGTAGTCTCGCTGTGCATTATCTAAAAACATTGTGAGTTCTCAAAGCCTGCAATCCGAAGAACGTGGCTAGTGGTCTGGCAGTGTTTTAAAATGGACAGTGGACACGGCCAAAGGCCATGCCCACTGACCATGGTCGAAGTCCATGCTAGTGTTCTAGAAGTGTTAGGATATGATATGAAATGATATGGCATTTATAACACGCCTATACACAAGTATTTCAAGGCGCAATGAGGCAAGGGAGGGGAAACAGAGGGAAGACAGAGGCAACGATCTTACTAGGCCAGGTGACAGTGATATTGTGCAATTGAAGGGGAGGGTGGAAAGGGAAAGTGCAGGGGAAGGGGGAGGGGGCAGTGCCGTACAGAGGATCAACAGTAATTCATAAATAGGATAAATAAAACAATAGGTAAAAAGTGCGGCCAGCTTGTGGAAAGTGCAGGGGTAAGTGCAGACATCAAGTGTCAAGAGCTGGTGGGGCTGTAGGGAAACAGAAACAGCCCCCAAGTGCAGGGGTTTCCCGGGAGGCAGTGCTGGTGTGCAGCTAACGGGGGGGTGACGTGTGCCCAAGAATAGAGGGTAGCCAGGTGACCAGTGCAGATTCAGTCAGGGGAGAGGAGGAGAGAAAGCAGAAGTAAAGAGGAAGGTCTTGTGGTGCTTCCAGAACCAGAGATGGTTCTTCTCAAGTTTCAGGGAGGAAGGGAGGCTTTTCCAGACAGAGGCCCCAGCCAAAGAAAGAAATCTATCACCAACTCATTGCTTGGAGAAGCGACTGACCCTGAGGGAGTTGGAGGCAGATGAGCAAAGAGCTTGAGAGGGAAGATATTTAGGAAGAGTTGAAGGTATTGAGGCCCCAGGCCCTAGAAGACCTTGTGGACAATGCAGCCAATGGGAAACATTGCAGAGATTTAATTCCTGCAGAGATACGATCCCTGGGCTTGAGGCCAAGGACAAGTCTTGCCATCCTGTTCTGGATGATTTGCAGAGGGCAGAACGTAGAAGCAGGCAGATTTAGAAACAAACTGTTGCAATAATAGATCTTGGAGATAACCAGAGCTCTGTAGACAGTGAGTTTCTGGAGGAAGGAGGAAGGAGAGGAAAGGAAGAATACCTCTGAGGAGGTGCAGCTGGTAGTGTGACTTATTAGACATGTCAGAGATGTAAGGAGAGAAGGAGAGTGTGGAGTTGAAAATGACCCTGTGGTTTTTAGCCTCACAGGTGGGTGAAGGAAGATGGCCAAGGGAGGCTGGCCAGAGAGCAATAGGAAATAAGGGAGCAGGCGACTCGATGAGGAGAATCTCAGTCTTACTGGCATCAAGACAGAGATCATTGGTGGCACACTACCCCTGGATAGCGGACAGTCAGAAATGAGAGAAGGAGAAGTGGTGGCGGAAAGGTGGCCTGAAAATGAGTTGAGTGTCGTCCACATGGCACGGAAAGTTGGGGCATGGAGCGGCAATGCGGTGGGCAAGAAGTGCAAAATATTTATCTATTTATTTATTTGTTTATTTTAAACCTTTACAAAGTTACAGAAGAACATGATTTTACATATTAATTTTACATTTACATAAAAAAATGGAAACACTTATTTACTTTTACATAACAATTATAAACCTTTAAAGTGCCAATTTCAGTTTATCCAAAGCTTATACAAACACAGTGTTTCGTCCTTCGTGTTTCGGTTAAGCAAATTATTTACCCTTTCTTCTAACATTAACAAATGTTTTAATTCAAATCACAGATATTTTTCAAAAAGGCAATTACATGAATATTTATATTCCCATGCATCATTTGAGGCCATAATTGTTCTCTATTAACTGAAGAGATTGAATTGACAAATTGTTCAAAGTACAACATTTTTTGAGTGTAGAGGGCATGACAAATGAGTAAATTGTGTACAAATGTTTCGTCCATACCCTCTATTTTACAAAATCTACACCATTTCAGTGTTTCACAAGGCCGATTCGGAACAGTAAATATTTGATTGGTATTCAGGACATTCATCCTGAAGCGCATGTAATTGTTACATATTTTTCTGCTTGAATGCTTCATCAGATAACCTTCCATTAATGGAAAAATGTTCCCGAAAAATAAACCTGACAGTAAATTTTAGATTGTAATATGGAAGGGCAGGATATTGGTTGAACAGCCAGGGAGAGAGGATAGAACCCTGGGGAACACCACAGGTGGAGATAGGGATAGAGATAGAGGAGAGCAAGGACCCAAGTTGGAATTGGGAGGGTCGATCAGAGTGGAAAGAGGTCAGCCAAGCCAGGGCCTGATTGGTGATACCCAGGTTATCACAGAGATGGTTGAACAGGATGGCATGGTTGACCATGTCAAAGGCAGAAGAGAATTCAAGTAAGATGAGGGCTCAGGGGATATTGGAGTCATGTTTTTAGATCAGGTCTTCACGGATGTGCAGGTGATCCGTTTCCGTGCTTCTGGTAGATCTGAAGCAAGACTGATGGTCATGGAGACAACCAACCAATTCAGTGTGAAGATTAAGTTGGGAGATGGCCAGATTTTCCAGGAGTTTGTCCAGGAAAGGAGTGATTCTGTGGTAGTTAGTAGGGCAGGAGGGGTCAGCTGAGGGTTTCTTAAGAAAAAGGTGCACAGTGGAGTGCTTCAGGGGGAAAGGGAAGACTCCAGTGGTGAAGCAGTGGTTGCAGAAGTCGTCCAGTGCAGGAGCCAAGGTGTCAATGTGGTCCTTGATGTTTTAGAGCAACAGGGGAGACCCTGTTTTGACTAGACTTTCATAGAGCGGACTTGTCTAGAATGCTCATCTGGTGAGAACAGGGGAAAGGCAGAGAAGGAAGGAGGAGGGGTGGCCACAGAAGGGCCAGAGGAAGAGCGGGGAGTAGAGGGAGGAGGAGAGAAAGAGAGAGAGAACAGGATATCCTCAGTTATAGAGATGGAATGAGAAGCCAGGGCAATGCAGAGGGCCTGGGAGGGGACATGAGAGGTAGAGACTGCAGCAGGATTGGCCAGCTCCTTGCAAATTTTAAATTGTTTGGCCGAGTTGTTGGATGCCGCAGAAATGATGGATTGGATGAGCGCACTCTTCTTGGTGCGGACAGAGAGCCGATATTGCCTTTGGAGCAGTCGGCAGGCCAGTTTGTCAGAGGATGTACAGGAAGCACGCCATTTCCTCTCAGCCACCCTGCACTTGCTTTTAAGGGTGACGACGTGTGAGTCGTACTAGAAGTTGCACTTAGCTTTGGGCTTCAAGCAGATCCTCATGACAGGGGCAAGAAAATCAAGAGTATCAGATATAGCAGAGTGGAACATAGAAAGGGCTGTGTCAGGGTGTGAGTCAGCCAAAGGGGGATGGGGGGCTGAGAAAGTGGCAGGGACATTAAGGTGAGAACATAATGCAACAAAACCCTGGAAATTCAGATAAAGCCACCATAACTTTACACCCCCTGTTGCGCAGACTATGACCACAATGAAGATATCACAGATTATATCACTGATGACATCACTAATTCCATTACACCATTAACTGGCTTTAAGCATGGTCTTCAGCCATGGTCAGTGTGCATGGCCAAATATATTTGAACACACGAATGGGTAATAGACATGGCCTTCAGTTACAGACAGTGGTCACAACTTTCACCCATGTGCACTGAATATTTTAAAACACTAACAAGCAACCAACCATAGATTTTTGCCTTTACCAGTGGATGCAGCTTTCAACAGTGTCCACTGTATAGGCACTAGCCATGGGCTTTAGCACAATACTGGCCAGTGGACACAATCTTTGACTGTGCGCACAAAATATTCTAACATATAAATGAGCCACTAGCCATGGTTTTTGACCTTGATCAGTGTATACATCTTTTGGCCATGTCCACTGTACATTTTCAAATAATTAAATACAATAAGCGATGGCCTTCGGCCGTGCCCACTGTGTATTACACGCCACTAACCAGCCACTGGCCATGGTTTTCAACACAATACTAGCCAGTGGTCAACACCTTTGGCTGTGCCAACTGTATTTTCTGACATATTAATGGGCACAAGCTATAGCCTTTGGCCATGGCCATGGCCACTGACTACAGCTTTCAAAGTTGCCCACTGTATATTTTAAAACAGTGACAGGCTACTAGGCATGGCTTTTAACAACACACATTGGTATTTTTGAACACTAACCAACCACTAGCTATGGCCTTTTGTGCTGCCCAGTGACCGCAGCCTTTGTCATGGCCAAGTCCACGACCTACATTTTTATCAAGGTAATATTATTCATGTAATCAGTTATATACAATGCAAATAGTATTGTCAGAAGTGAAGGCATCAGTGATGTGATTTGTAATGTTATCAGAGTTCCCGTACAACATGTAGTTAATGTTGTCATCAGTGATGTGATCTGTGATGTCATCATTGTGGTCATAGTCTGCGCAACAGGGAGTGCAAAGTTAGGGAGTGGCTTTAGCTGAATTTCCAGGGTTTTGTTGCATTACGTTCTCACCTAAACGACCCTGCAACTAAAGTTTTTTCCTTGAATATGTATATACAGACAAACTATTGTTGCTTAACCTTTTCCTGCTTGTACACTAATAAAGGCAGTACGGAAATATCAACAAACAAAAGAGAGTGAACTAGTAATGTTGACTCCAGGACTCAATAATCCTTAGTAAATCCTTGCTTTTGTGATGTTGTACCTTTGATATATTGGTGTTTAAATTAAATTTGGAGTGATTTCTAGTGCAGTTCGAGTGCCTTGGTCTTGTGTTTGTTGTTATTTCCGCACTGCCGTTATTAGCATACAGGCAGGAACATATTTGTATTTTTAAATTTTCTGTATTCAGTGTCCTTTATTTATAGCACTCCTTCTTTTACTTCATTTTACTTCATGCGCAAATTGCGTTCTCTCCACATGGAGAAAAAATAAAACAATGTGCCTCATTACAAGTTTGACAGTGTGGTAGGTTTTTTGGGGTAATTGTGCTGCCATCTTCTTTGGTTGGTAACGGAATTGCCACCAGTTTCCTCACTGCACCGAAGAGTCTGCCTTTGGTGGTGAAGTGGAGGATTTACCTCCAGAATATTGCTAGGGATGAATCCTCAAGATTAGCTGCAGCATGTTAACACTTCTAAAATCCCCATGGAGTCCCATTGACTGCATTCATGGCGATTAATACGGTTTTATCACAATCGTAATCCCACAGTAAATCTGCGGGACCATATGTTTGCAATGGTAAATTAGTTGCTGATAATTTCAGTCGAATGTCCACCAAACCTTTGCTGAGGCTGTATGTGTCACTTTTCTAATTCACCATGGGATGTTGGCTTAGTTTTAACTAATTCAAAGATTCACAAGCCCAATGTCTATGTTATTCCATATGGCTTACATATATAGTGCTGCTAAGTACAGCATTCAGTCCTGAGTACGATTTACATGATATAAGTAAAATGGGGAACGCATACATGTTTTATGTATCGCAACTTTATTCCTCAATCCTTTCTTTTTAATATAAATGTGGAGATAGACCTTGCACACATTGTTTTTTGAGAAGTCGACAAAAAACATTGCATCCCTGTGACCTGTTCCTCACCCTGGCTAATAACTATAAATATGATGATTCTTGTTTAGGGTGATGTCCAGCCTATCACATCTTAACCAATTGGCTTTCTGCGCTGCTGCCTCACCGCTCTGTTACAACACACTTGGTTCCTCTCCCCAAAAAATATTGTCCTAGTTATTGTTATTTACAAAATAAAATAATGTATTGACCAGTTCATCAGCAGCACTCCTAATGTCTAAAGACTATTTGTATTAGATGTAGGGCCATAATTAACTTCTCTGGTAGAAGAAGTACGACCACTCACCTGGGGGCAGAGAGAAAAACATTCCCACGTGATATGGTATGTTAAAACTGCATGTCCCTATTGTGTCTGTGTGTCCATATTTCAGGAGAAATATCTTGTTTTAAAGCAACATTATATTAAAACATGCACACGTTGGCTAAAGGATATGTCCAGAAGTGTAGGAGACACTGATACTGTGTATGGGGCGTGGGGGTAGTGAGGAGGGCAAGGCATATCCGGGGGGCGGGGTAACACACACATACTTTCAGGGATTCTCTTTGTAAAAGAAAAATAGTTCAGTATTTTGGAGAATGCTAAAGCTTATTTTGCTATCTAAGAACACTGATTTGCTTGGGATGGCTTAAACCTATGTACTTTTCCCTTATTACACAGTGGCCCTGTGTCACTGCCTTTTGCTTTGCTATTATCTCTATGTCTTATGTGCAATGATGTTTAGTCTACCTGTGGCACCCTATAAATCCATTTAGAAATTGAGAAATGTTTTCAAAATAGGATGACGTAGTTACTCCCTCATTGGATAGTTTGATTGTAGGTCTGACCACAAGAAAAAGAGAAGTTGATGTGTGTGTGTGTGTGTTTCTGTCCTCTTCCATATCAATTTTGACCACAAATGATCGACATATTTACCACAACATGGGCTTCTGTTGCTAGTCTCAGCAGAAAGGCCCACGGAAGCTAGAACGGGTCTGGAGTCTAAACTCCCATTCCGATTACTGGAGAAAACGTGAGTCATACACAGTGTTTCATTGTATGGATATCTATAGATTTACATTATCAAATATACCTATTTCCTTCCCAACACATTGGAACCTATACCACCTTTCTTATGGCATATCCTTATGGAGCACTCCGTTTATCTATGTACAATAGTTGTCATCAGAATGCTTTCCACAGCAAAAAACCTCAGAAAAACATAACTGTTAGCTCGCGTATTAGACTATTCCTCTTCCATCCCCTGAAAAGAGGTAATGTAGCTCCCAAAGCACAATATGCAAGACCTCTCACCCAGTCCCCAAGTAGTTGAATGCACACAATCTCAGTGTGCTGCAGTTCAGTAGGCAGCCAACTTATTTTTTAGAGTAATGTCATTAGTATAACTAATGATGGGTGAGACTTAACATGCTCTACTTTAATTCCAGTTGAAACCTTTGAAAAACAGGCTTGATTCAGCTCAATCAATTCTAACCTCCATAGAGATGACTCGCTAATTGAACAGAGCCTATTCGGTAAATGCTCAATTTGGCAGGACCCAATTCATGGTAATTTGCGATCATGTCATGCATTTTCTTTTAAATGGAACAGCAGAGATATGAATCGCTGCAATCCTGCTTGCATTTGTAACCATCATGCAGGAATTGAAATGTTCTTATTTCTTTCACCATTTCACAATGATAGGCCCTTTAAGGGTTCAGACTATGAAATCTGCTCTCAGCTATGGTTGCTCCAAGACTGGCATACATAAGTGTTGGGATTCCACCTGGCACGATACTATATGCAAGAGGGATGGCACTGCATCATTTGTGCTGTGGTAATGTGCATATCTGACTGATATTTCTGTGGCAGTTCACTACAGGCTGTCAATCGAAGTGCAGGACCCTGTGTGGCTGTCGATACATTTTACAATGTATTACCGACACACCCACCATAAGGGATCAGCAAATCTCAAACAGCCAACGCAGGCTGCAGCAATGCTTAGCTTGCTCAATGCTCTGCTCAATATTCTGTGTTGTTGCTAGGATGGCAATTGCAAAGTACATTGTGCATCTTGTTCTCCTTTGGTGCTTTTACTTACTTCTACATGTGCCGAGTTAGGGCTGTGGGCTTAAACTGAGTCTGAACTCCTTGAATTTAATAACATTCAAGCCAGTGTCTTCATATGCATTGCGCAGCAAGCAAACAGTTGTGGCCGATCACAGAGTTGGGGAACATTTCTAATGAAATGAACTGAACTGCCATGATGCCGGCAGTCACCCGGAACCTCTCTCAGAAGAGCAGTGCTGCATTTCGCCTAACCAAATAGATGTAATTCAGACAAGGCCATCATAAGGGTCTTGAGCGGCCGACGCACAGACAGATTTTCCCCTCCAAAACCATCCAAAATTATGAGGTCCAAGAATCTGTTGGTCACTTCTCTTGCCAGTCACAATCAATAGTTAGACTGCCTTCTTGGAGAGCAAAAAACAGTTGAACACCCTTGAAATGCCTTGGACTCCTTCCTCCAGGCTGAGAATAGAAATAAATACAATTGGATGATCCAGAACATCATTAGGAGCCCATGGTGTGGGTACTTGTGTGCCAGCCAAGTTACAGGACATATCTTAACAATAGCAGCCACAAGACAGGAAACCAGTTCTTGCATAGAAGCAGATCGTAGATATGTAGCTGTAGGAAAAAGGTACACATCCTTGAGCATAGATAAAGAACTCAGATTAGTAACCCCATAGTATGTACTAGTGTTGCAGCATAAAGAGAGAAATCACATTGGAAACAACAAGGAAGGAATGCAAAGATTGAGAATGTAGATCAGAAGTTACAAGGTGGGTGGTTGTATCCAAACATAGGGGCTCATTACGAGTTAGGTAGTAATGGAGAATAGAGTCAGCAGCAGAATTACCATTACCTTTACCATTCAGCTGAATTACAGGCCACAGAAACCAGAAGTTATTCCATCAGTGTTATTGATTCTGTCAAAATTAGCACCAGATGAACTAGCACCAGTAATCCATTGCTCCCCAATATCTTATTTCATCATCAGAATTAGACCCACAAAGGGCAGTGGTAAATCCCCTGTTTGACAAGCTGAAATACCACTCAATGCCACCAACACAGGCATTAATTCCTCCAAAAACACAGTGCAGTTATCTCCACCGAAAAGGCGGAGGGAACACCATCCATGTGATGAAAACGAGTTCACAGGTGTCAATAATAGTTATGTTTAGGGTATTTAAGCCTGCACCTTGCTCAAACAAGCATCCACGCAACATGCAGCCTCAAGCACACATAAACTATGTGATCCACAACCAGCTACTGTTCATTGATCTCCAGCAACATGCAAGGTCACAGCAGGGATGAATACAGGCACCAGAAATGCAGAGGAGACATGTGTTGCAGTGGCCTCCCATATCTTGTGTCCATCCATTCCCCTGGTCAATGACAGTTTGACAGTTAGCCACACTCTGTCGCCTAAACTGCAGAACCATTGCAGATCTGGTGACCGTGATTGAAACAGATCTTCAGGGCACCATCAAAACTTCCTTCTCACCCCTGCTGAAGCTGGTGTCTGTCCTCCCCTACTATGTCATGGTGGCATTCCAGCACACTGTTTGGATGCTGCATGGCATGTCCCATCCATCATTCTCCAAAGTGCTGAAGCAAGTGTTGGATGTGATCATGATGCATGTGCATCAGCACCACACCATGTCCACCACCCAGGGCCAGCTACATGCTGCAAAGGTATGGTTCTACACCATCATTCAGTTATCCAATGTCATAGAAGTACTGGACTGTACCCAGGTGGCATTAGTGCACCCCATGCAGTGGAGCCAATAAATCGTTACGAGAAACAGTATAATTCCATGAACATTCAGATGACATGTGATGCAGATCTAAACCCTCAGCCACTACTGTGCCCAATTTCCGAAATCCACTCATGATATCATGGTCCTGAGGAACTGCACCCTGTAGGCTTACATGAACACACACAGAGAACAGTGTACTTGGGTCCAGATTACAGAAATGCTTCAAAGTGCAAAGTTGCACTGAATTAGCACTGGTTTGCCCTGTTTCTAAAAATACTGGGACATATTAGAAGACCATTGCACCATGTTAAAAACACCAGAGCAAACATTTCCCTAGTGCGATCATGGATACATTTTCACTGCAGTTTTTTACCTGGGAGAGGTTTTCCCTAGTGTTAATATGGAATGGTATTAGCACTCGGTCAAACTTTGCTCTGGTACAAAAATGCATCGAACATGTATTTTTTTTACACTCAGGCAATTTTTGCCCTGGTGTTTCCAGCATGTCAAACTGCACTTGACATTGTGCAATGTTTTTTTTTAATATGTCCCAGCATTTTATAGAAATTGGGCTAATAAGGAAAGTACTTTAACAACACACGAACATGTTAACATCTAGATGTATAGCACATTTTAAATGTTCATATTATAACTGTCAGTGAACAAAAACAAGTGGTGTAGATATGTGATGTCATCAGTGAAGTCATCAATTACATTTCTGATGTCATCTTTGATGTCATGAGTGTTAGTCTTAGCAGTGCACGGTGGTGGCTCAAGTTATGGTTGCTTAGCTTACCATAACTGGCAAATTTCTGGATTTTTTTCAGTTTTACTTGAAACCATAATGTCCCTTTAACAACGTTTTTTTTGCTGAGTTTCGTAGGGGTTTATTAGTGCAACTTAACCATAATGTCCCTTTAACAAATGATTTTACCTAAATTTCAAAGGTTTTTATTAGTGCATCTTAACCATAACATCCCTTTTACAAAGTTATTTCTGTGAATTGCATGGGTTTTTATGTCTGAAAATGTTTCATGATGTTACATCACTGTATATAAGTCATTAATAATTCCTCTTTTAACATATATGAAAGAACTGTAAATCTTCTTTAAAAAACATATTTTTTGCAACGCATACTGATGTGTGTCATTATCAGACGCACATGCTCGGGATGTAAGTCATGGTTGCCAGGGCATGAGGCTCAGCTAACAAATAGTTACATAATTTAGCCCCCACTTGACATAATCCATTCAGACTTTGCACAAACAATCACGGTTGGGCCTATGATCTTTCTGAAAATCGTTGTTCAGATTTGTCGAACAGCAGCTAAGTTATAAGCCATATAATAATGTTGAGACACCCCCTCTAATTTTGCCCCTTCTTGACAAAATCCCACCAAATTTTGACAAAAATATTCTAATCTGAGAATAAAATTGTTTTGCTTGACATTGTGCAGATTTGTCCAACAGCATCACATGTTTAAACCTTTAAAATATTTTGAGACCCACCTCTAATTTTGGCCCCTCTTGGCAAAATAGCCCCAAACCTTACAGATCCATTCAGCGTCACACAATTTCGTGCAGTTTCATTGAGTGGCCCCAAAGTTATAAACTGTCCAAAAACTGCTTTTCACCAACACTGTAATGCAGAAATATGCATGGATGTGCCCGAATATCTGAAATGTACGCGGACTTCGAAGATGGAAAATCACCCAATGTTGGCTTTTTATAGCCATATCTCATCCTATCTTCATCCCTCACCTCCCCAGAGATAGTTTCATTTGTTTGACAAGTGCAATGGTGTGTTTTTTAATATGTTGTTACCGCGATGTCTACAGACTATGGGGGCTGTTCGCAAATCGAGCATGGCCTCCATTTCAAAAGTTTTAATGCAACTCACATTTCTAATTCACCAGGCATGTATGATGTCCAGAAACATCATGCTGCTGTCTGATTGGTCCAGAAGTTGTCTGCAAACTCCGAATCAGGAAATGAGTCAGCCGACAGGACCTAGATATCACTCATTTTTGTTCCTATTTTTTTGTCATTTTTTTAAAAAAAAACGACTGGATGTATTTACACCAAATTTACAAAAGCACACTTTTGGGATCAAGAAGAAGTTGTTTCATAGTGGGGAAATCATGTCACTGTAGAATGTAGGCTAGGCCCGATACAAAGAATGATGTTATCATCAAATGAAATAGCTTTTAGTGAAGTGATGAAGTCTGCAAAGCACCATGGAGCGAGAGAGCGTGGACGGAATGTAGCCAATAGATGGAATGTCAGATAACTTGTGAGTGACTGGAGAGCCTGAGATAATCAATTTTGACAAATTTGATTGTGTTATTGAATGCTTCCATTATTCATTTGCTAAAGGATGCTGTCCCCTTAATAGATTCAGAGGAAGGATAATGTATATAGGGTGTATGGAATACGTTATTATTGGTTAAGATTTATTTATTTGACATTGTCCATGACATTACTTTAGATTGTTGATGTCACCTGAACAGGGTGCTTTGTGCCTGTATATTTAAGATGTTGGTTAAACCTCCCATCCCCCACACACACCCCGTCTAGGCATTCAGGTCTGCTGTGTAAAAGGAACCAACTGCCAGGCTTCAATTGATTTTAACTTGAGGGTGGGACTGCTGGCAACATTTACATGTGGAAGTTAGAAAGTTCTAGGAGAGGTTAGACAGACACGGTAGAAATAATTTCTTGTGGTTGCAACTGTAATTGGCTTTGTAATCCGAGGACTGCACAAAAACCCCTTAGACACTGAAAGATAGTCTAAGAGATAACGAGCCGTTAGCAGGTTCCCAGAAGGTGATATCCATTATAATGGATGGCAGACGATTTGCAGTAGAGAGCTGCCACAATACTGACCCTCTGGGTCAGGGCAGTGATGCTTCACTGAAGACAAATGACAGCAGGCTATGGTGTTGGAAGGGTTCTTGAGGAAGAACTGCTAACTATGTCCAGGCAGGATATGCCAAGAAGGAGCAGAAATGTCAAAGAACCAACAACAATGCCACTTGGTTTCCAGCAAGAAAACATGAACATCCACTTCCATCCTAGTCAAACACAAAGGATGCAGGAGCTCAACAGGGTCACACAGGGCTGCGACGAAGGATAATGCAGCTATTGAGCCAGATTAGAGGAAGCAAGAAATGGAGATTGGATTTTGCAGGATGGAGACGTCGATGGTTTGGTTTAGGCACATTTTGAGGAAGCAGCTCAGGCCTATAACAAGGATCTTCAGGACAGCATCATCTTCTCCAGCTTCTCAGATGTGATTTCAGGAAGGTTCTGAGGAATAGTTAAAGGTCTCCCCCCACACTCACGCTGATTGCTGGAGGCTACCCAAAGCCTACAACAACCATCTGTACACCACTGAAGGTTTTTGCAGCCATCACATCTGGACGAGCCAGCCAAACTTCACCTTTTTATGCTTGTAGTTAGAGTTGTTGATTAAGGTGCTGAGAGACCTCCACGCAGGCAGAACTGGATGACGCTCACACACAGGCACCCATGTTGTGTTTTGGGAAAGACCATATTGGTAGAAAAAAGCCAAAATGTTCATTCTTCGAAAGTTAAAAACAGACAGTGTAATCTCTAAACAAAATGGATATTTCTCAGAGCAAATACGCCTTTTGCTGGTTACTTTGTTCTTCCAATATGGTAAACATGGCCATAACACCATGCAGCCAAAGGAAATGTACAACTCTGCCTCAAATCACTGATATAATGGAGTGGAAAGCCAGCAAAAACAAACCGTAATATTACAATGCATCAAAAATCAATTATGCCTCATAATAAACTCTACAGATCATAATTAATAGATCATGTTTGTAAAAGTAGGTATTTTGAACACATCAACTTGTTTTGTCACAAATGCATTCCTTCCCAAATTTTCAGATGGTTATTTTGGCTAAAACGGGCGATACACTCGTCTGGCTATCATTGCTTCATTTGCTTCAAAATAGTGCTCTATGATCACGTCACAATCTAATCGAACACCCAAACACTGCCAAGAGAAATTCAAATATAATTCTCTACTTTTTTTTTTATCTCTCATTCTCAGAATATTGAATTCTGTTCTTGCCCGTCGGTCTCGTGTATGCCGCTTTACTCGAGACAGTTCACGTATCTTCTGTAGACAATCGCATTTTGGACGGCCTTCCTTTGTTCTTTGTTATTATTGCCTGTCAACCCGAGGCACAATTGCAGCTAATTAAGTCACGCCAAATGTGATGGCAACAAGATCTATTGTTCTAATGAACACTCATTTTCAATACAATTGTTCCGTTTGAAAACCTACGTAGGTGTGAATTGCATTCCCAATGTTACTTTTTCCAACAACATTTTTAATGCACGCCTCGGTATGAGCATTGCAGTGAAAGTACACTATGTGCTGCGTTAAATACCATCTATTTTTAAAGTTCTACTTAATGGGATTTGGGTTACATAACACATTGCTACCCTCTGCAGTACTTTCTGTATACCCCATACTGTAAATATTCAATGTGATTTCAATTCATAATCATGTGGTATATTTTTCTTAAAAATAGATGTTTTAAGCAAGACAGTTACAGATATGATTGAAAATACTCTAATGACAGGTTTACAGTTATGATTGAAAATGCTTCTAATGATGCCCTACGCTTTTCTGTAACAGGCAGGCATTCATTTCGGTAGCCTTTTAAAATGATCTTGCTGTCTGACTGCAGTTATATGATCATTGTTATTTATCTGTTTCTCCTCTGCTTCGCACTTTCCACTTCTCCCCCCTTCCATGCACTTTTCCCCTCCCTCTCTCCCATGCACTTGCGCGTTCTCAATGTCACTGGGCCTAGTAAGATCGCTGTTTCGTTCTCCCCTGTTCCCCTCCCTTGCCTTGTTGCGCTCTGAAACACTTGTGTACGAGCGCGATAGAAATAAAATATCAATCAATCATTTAAAGATCATCTTGTATGCCACACTCTGTTATCGTCTATTTATTTGAATGTGCACAAATCATTTGCAAAAACCTGTCCGTCAATTAAAATTGTATCACTAATGTGCATATCTATATCAGTATATGAGTCCGCACAGTCCACACATAAACAACAACATTATCAAAAGAGGCTGTTCACCAACCCTGGTTGCACAATTAAATACTACTTTCAGTTTGGGCAGCAGCAAGATTCCACCCCCAACAAGATCTGATCAATACATAACAGGAAGATTCTGAAAAGCAGTAAGTCTCACATCTGTCACTCCTAGGGAAATGCTTTTCACAATTTGACATTAGTGTGGGTCCACAGCACTGTGCTACATTCTTCACACTTAAGGTATGTGGCAGCATTTGTATACCCCCACACTTCTGTAAAGGGGCTTTGTTGCCTTCTCCATAGCAGAACAAGTTCATCACACCAGCGAATGCATGCTATTTCTCACACACTGCAATGTGTCTCTGTACTTGTGTTATTGCCTCCCAGAGGATGCAGTCCACAATCCCGGAGAACACTAACATTTTTAATCGAAACTTGTCACAATTGTGTACCAGCAATTTTAAACAAGAATAGATGAAATTAAACATTTCTATACAGAATTGTTTTCATAGTACTTTGTTGCACCAATGTGTAATGAAATACCTCTATGCCCGTTATTCAAAAAACTATTTAGTGTGTCATGTAATTTGAAATAACACATAGCAATTGATAAGAGATTATGACCCTATTCATATAATTGGGACATGTGATCATGTTAACATTCACACTATGACACTATATCATGATTAATGTAGCTGGCATAGTCTCATGAAGATCTAGAGCTGCACATGATGTTCCTAAAGTTTTATATTCCTTAAAAACCCTCATAGGATGCCCTTGCTCTGCAAGGCATCAAACAACAAGGATCGACAAGTCAATAGATTTGGCAAATATATAGCCATTGCTATCATTTCTGAAGGTACTACACTATTGGCAAGCTATGACCCTATGTCCATATGCTTTATGTAATTTATTTATTTATTTAGGCATTTATATAAGCGCACCCAGCTCATGAGCATCTAGGTGCTGGTTACAATAAGGCAGATAAAGGAAACATGAAACAGTTGCTTTGGTGTTAGTAGTACTATAATATAAGGGGAAATGCCATCAGGTCCAGATTCTCTCTCATCATTTCAGGTTTCTGTCAATAAATCTCAAAGACTCACACGATTGCGAAATATCTCATCAAAGCACAAGTATTTGCACAACTGTCAACCAATACCATGGCAGTGAAAAGGCTGTTAAAGATGTGTGTATTTGTCAGAGCACTTCCAGGTCCTGCTAAGCCAAGTTAGCATTACCATGCCAGATGCTTTTATTTCCAGTTGGCTAAGTGCCAGCATAAGCTATGCTCAGTTAGCAAAACACAGTTTGATAATGGTATGTTTTATTTGGTCTCCACCATGTTCCAATCGTGTCCACTTATCTCAATAAGGCCAGCTATTATTATGGCCTGTCACAACATCGTTGCCAGATTCCATTACTCCCAGTCAGCACAATGAGGTCATATTCCAATATTCCTTCTTATCATGTCAAGACGAGATTACATAAGGCCAATTAGTACTTAAAAACGGATTTCTTTGTGTCTAAATGAGTGTGTGTGTGTGTGTGTGATGCTGTAGCAGTGCATTCGCAGTGCTGGGGATCAGGCATGTGTGCAGTGTTATAAGTAGTGTGTGCAGTTGTAAGAATAGTGGCATGTGTGCAGTGGAGTGTGCATTTGTGTGTGTGTGTGTGCCATGTGTGTGTGCCTGTCTATGTGTGTCTATGTTTATGTGTGTACAGTGTGTGCAGTGTTGGGTTTGGGGGTGTGTGCAGTGTCGATGGATGTGGGTGTTTGCCAGTGTGTATGTTGACTTCAGGCCCTGTAATTGTGTATGTGTCCCTGTAAGTATGTATAGAATGCAATTGAATGTTTGCGTGAGTGTGTGTCTGTGTATCTGTGCGCATTGCTGGTGCCATGTGCATGAGTAGTGGTATAACTGGAACATTGGAAGTGTGCAGTGCAATGATCAGTGTGTGTGTGTGTTTATGAATGTATGTTCCCATCTTTGTTCTGTGCAATATTAGCAGCAGTGTGTGGGTGTGAGTATAGTTCTATTGGTGTTTGCAGTGGCCAGGAATAATTTGTGTGCTTGAGCGCATTTAGTGAAACGTGTTGTCAATGCTACAGATATATGTTATGTTGTGCAGTACAGATATGCTGTGTGTCTGTGTGTGAGGCTTTTGGTGTGTATGCTTGTTCCTGTTTGTGTCTGTGCATAGTTGACATTAGGGGAGTGGATCTGTTTGTGTATGTGGGTATGTGTTCCTTAAGTGGTGTGGTACAGTGTGGTACCCGCATTTCCATCTAGTAGTGGGATGGTTTGCATAATAACTGTAGTGATCACCGCCCTGTGATTGCACAGCACTAGGGACATTAGGTGTGCAGTGATTCATGTGGTGTGGAGGTGTGGGTGAAGTGCTATTGCTATGTGCAATACTGGGAGCCCCTGTGTGTGCTCAGTTCATTGCACAATTGTGCCAATAGTTTTTCCACCCTAGGAGCTGTGCTGTGAGCCAACACTTAAAAACGGGGATGCATGTACACCATACTACAATTATTGCTTCAAGCTTTAACCAACTTTGTGTGGTTTAGAGAAAATCTCTGCAATCAAATATGTTCAATATCAAAGAGAATGAAACAAAACATTTTGAGATTTGGCGGTTTTTTAAATTCAAACCGTTCTTTCTCATTGTCTTACTGTCCTTCCATCAAAAGAACACTTGTGATCCTGATAACATGTGGTGATGACTGATTCTGCACAACACTACCAAACATTTAGACTCATCTGTGATTTATTTTGAAAATTATTGTGGTGTTTGCTCTCCGAGGAGGCAATAGTTAAAAAAGCTTGTTAAATATAGCATTTTCCTTAAATCCTACACTTGGACCTAATGCCCTCTGCAGCAACAAAACGAAAATACCATATTCCCATCAATTCATTATAGGTTACACCTTGATAACGTCAGTGGTTCAGTGAAGACTATCTTAGAAAAAGCTTTAAAGCACAGAATAATGCAATGCATACAATAGCGAGTGCCATCCTAAAGTTAAGAAAAAATCAATGTATTGGGCCTCATTACGACCCAGGCGTTAACCATGGTGCTATTAGCGCCATGTTTGATGCCGGTACCTTACCGATACCGCCATGGTGAATGGCGGAATTACCGCCACATTCCAAGGTTGGTGGGGCAGTAATTCCCCATTCACCATTGGCTCTTCCCCATTCCCATTTTTGCCCCCATAGGGCTCAATGGAAATGGGGAAGGTGGTAATTACGGTACTTCCAAGATCCCTTTGTGGGTCCCGTCCTTAATGGCTGGTAAAACCAGCTGTTGAGGGAGGACCCGCAAAGGGACCTCGGAATTGGGCGGTAAGGGATTACCGGCACCAGTGCCCTTACCAGTACCGGTAATCCCTTACTGCCCAGGTCGTAATGAGGCCCATTGACTTTTTAAATGCACTTGGTAGATTTTTTTGGTGAATAAAGTTAGTGAGCCATGGCATGGTAGGAGAAAAACGGATAGGAGATGAGCAGGGAGAGGTAGTGCAAGGATAGAGATGATACACAGCCCAACAGGCAGAGTTGCAAATAGGAGAGATTAACATACGGAGAGAGATATCGCCCAGGAAGTATGACTCTAGCCCATCATACTGTCTGCAGCAGAGAGATGGAAAGAAGAGGATTAAAGGTCACCAGTATGAAGCATCTCAGACAGCAGCTTGCGGGTGCACGACAGAGGGGGGCAAGGCATAAGCTGATTTATTAAGGACATGAGGAGTACATAAAAGGGTCCAATAGAGTGAAGAGGTGTGTCAAAGGAAACAACGCAGCAGAGGAGTGATGGGTTAATAGATAGGCTACGTGTATAAGGTATCAAAATAGTGAAGCAATGCCATGGGGGAAGCAATTTACAGTAAACATTACAATTTCAAGAACGATACTCATATCCTCGTGCCTATCACCGGTAACCACACCGAGGATACCAACGCCCTCAACAAAATGTATCAAATCATCCAAGCCTGCATGGCTCAACATGAACTCTGTCTTAATGATGATAAAACAGGGCTCCTTGCAGTAGGGACTCGACCCCGATTAAACAAACTGTGCTGCAAATACAAATCCTTTACCACAGATGGGAACCCCATCTGCATCTTGAAGGAAGTGAAAGCTCGAGGGTCTATCTCGACTCCTCGCTCTCCCTAAACAGACAAGTCAGCGCAATGGCCTCCTAACACCCAACTGCATCACACTAGACAGAGCCCTAATACTTTCCAAACTATACTATTGCAACGCCCTATTCGCAGAATTCTCTACAAGCAACACCAAAAAACTCTAAATCATTCCGAATAACTCCCAAAGAGCAGCACTGATCATCACAAAATAAGAACACATGTCTGCCGCCAGACGCAACGTCCATTGGCTATCCATCCAAGACCACATCAAATTCAAAACTCTCTCCAGTTTACATAGTTGTATCACAAGCACAGCCCCTAAATACCTCACTAGTAACTGACCAAACCTCACGCTGATAGACCTACCCGAGCGGGCACCTCCCACTTTCTCACCATGCCCAAATTCAAACGAGCAAAAGCAGGTGGTCACAGCCTCCCAGTCTTGTCGGCCATACAATGCAATGCCATACCACTCTCACTCAGATCTGACCCCTCGCTATATTCCTTCCGCATAAAGATGAAAACCTGGCTCTTTGCACAAGACCTCTAGTTCACGCCGTAAAGCTGAACCACCTCTGTCTTTCTTATATCAGATGTTGCCCACTTCTTCTGTGTTATGCACTGTAACTGCTGAATCTATGTACTGCAACTAGCGCCCAGATATCTCTAGGTTCGGTGCACTTTGTAAATGGAAATCAATTAATAAATTGAATAAATAAAGGCTGGGAAGGGAGAGCTGAAGAACTATACCCACACAATGTCCCACCAGGAAACACATGTAAAGCAGCACCCATCGAGTAATACAAGTATAGTAAAGACTGAAAAGAGCAAGGGAGTCTTCAGGGCATACACCTATACACTGATGAGGGAGGATGAGACTGGAGGAGTTAATATCAAATAAGGGAGAGAGTAAAATAAGAGGAAATGGACACATGTGTGTGCCTGAGCTGCAGAAATCGGAACATGCATATTCAGATGGCCCTCCCAGGTACAAAACAGAAATTGCCTTTCACTCTGGTGCCCTTCATTGAGGCACCAGGCAAGTGATGCCTAGAGAACTGGGAAAAGAATAAACCCATTGTTGGAAGCAGCCGAATCAGGAGTGGACCTAAGCCTGATATGCTAGGACAAGGACAGGGGCATAAGTTTGTTCTATGGATGCCTCAACTTAAGCATACATGATTAGCCCGTGTTCACATTTCAGTGAGCCTCTGCTTGGAAGATCACAGTAATTTGCATCCAATATGTTATCTCGATCAGCATTGAACTCAGTACAGTCATATGTCATAGCCACATGAGCTACAGCACAGTAGAGTAATGGTTGCATGGATGAGTAATGCTGCAAAAGAGAAGATTATGTAACAGTTGAGAAGGAACAGGAACACTAGAGGGCCAGTCCCCATCCTACTCTCACCAATCCCCTTACAGTATCATAAGTAATCCTGGTGAAATAGGTAATCAGAAGGGATGCATGGACTGCCAGGACACGGGCACACATGGGCACAGTAGCAGAACTCATAAGGGCATCATCAAGAAGACGAGATCCAAGGGAAGAATCTCTGGAATACTGAACATGCCACACATGTTCCTCTGGTAGTATCAGGGACACTAGTACTGTGGGAATGGAAGTATGAACTCCACAACAACTCACACACAAATACACACACACAACAGACTAGACCTAGCGCCTGTACCTCATAGAACACTAAACAAACAAAAAAGAACTAAAAAATGCAGCATGAATGTGCTTGACCGATGGCTTGAGGTCCAACATACAACACCCAGCACTCCAGCACTATGCAGGCTCCCAGACAATAAGACTATTTTATTCAAAAACCTTATATATCACCCACCAAGCCTTCTGTGGCAGAATCCACCAAGAGAACATTCAACCAATACAAGAAAAAAAGAGTGTTCCAGTATGACAATGGGGCTGAAACAACAGTGCCCATCTTCAACTGGAGTGACACGGCGGTCTTCTTTCTCAAATGTGTTTGCCAAACTCTGAACTGTATCGCTGGTCATCTGCACACAAATTAAGTCACAGAAAACGCCTCAAAATCTGTTGGTTCACAAGACGACACTGAACACACTAGAACAGTCTATTATTTGCTGATAGACTTATTTATCTTTCATAGTTATACATTTTATAAAATAAACTGAAACGTTAACTCCTTTAAGTATGTTTGAAATAATTATCAAAAATGATTTTCGTTTAGCTGACTACATGTGAACATTTGTTTCTTACATTGTTTAGTCTGATAAGGGATCATATAAAATATTCACTGCCCTCGTGAGGGCGATGTATTTCATTAGATTTTAGTTAGCAAAGTCTACACCTGTAACACTGCGAAATTGTACTGCATATACGTTTTCAAATACATGTGTTGGGATGGCAATGCAGAGTATGAATAGTTGTAAATCCATTTTAAAGAAGTATGATCATAGATATTCTAAATACCTGTATAATAGTGTAATCTTCATTATGTAGTAATGACAAATAGACTTATCAATACGAATAGGATATAATTTGATTCAAAATGGTGGCTGCAAAACATTCTTTGTTACAGCTACCTCTGCAAGTTGGAGGATAAATTGTGCCAGGACCTCCAAATGTGTGTCTTTTTCCAGCAATACATTTTGGGCCTGATTTACAAAAGAATTGTTGAATGGAACGCCCCATTCAAAACACTTTCAAAATCAGGCCATTTGTATTACTAGCAGTGTTTCTTGTTGTTGAATCTTTATGTATAGCGATTATATGTCAAGAGTCAGCAAGATTAGTTTTTGTGGATGAAATGACATTTATTTTACCAGATTTAATAAAACATGGCCAAATATGACCACATTTGAAGTATCATATTTTTCAACAAACTGGAAAAGTGGTTCCAAAATGAAATCACTCACAGAGATGATGGGATGACTGTCATGACCCTCATCCCAGATCCCCACTGGCAAGCCCATTGGCCAGGTGGGATCAGGACTCGGGTCTCTAATAAGGCCTGGCATCCACTTCCAAAGCCCTCTTGGGGCCAGTACTGTTGCCTACGGCACCAGGCTCATACACCGTGAAAGACATGTGTACATGGAACTACTTTATTTGAGGCTTTCAGCCAACATGGAGGTATCAACATAGCTTGGCTCCACGAACCAAGCTATGCGGTATAGTTTTTTGGGTGTGGTGGCCTAGGGACTATTTTACCTGGACTACTTTGTTGAGGCTATTTAAACCACACCCGAACTAGACAACACACTTCGCGTTACTTTGCAGTCTGCAACGTGACGCTCACCATGTCCAGCTATACCCACGCGCCTCGGAGAAACAGAACATGCAAGGAGACAAAAGGAACATTGTTAGCAGCAGCATCTTACCTGCAATCTCCATCTTTATCCGCTCGCAGCTGCCTCCCGGACCGAAAGACCTGAAAGAGGAAGGAAACGACAACATTAAAGAAGGCATTAGAGACATTACAAAATTATGAACTGCTCAAAAGGCTTACCTGGCTGGTCGTCTCTCAGCAGCCATCACTCTGGAATTTCGCACACGCTGGGAGAACACAGCGACCTATGAGAAAAGAAGTAAAACAGGTTAGCAAAGCAAGACATCACAGCGCTGCGCATATCGCTTAGTTACCGCATCATAGTGCTCATTACGCGCCATAATTTACCGGCGAGGCCCAACTCAGCCAATTCGCCATGCTGAAGCTCTGCATATCTAAGGGAGAAAAGAGACATTATTAAACCAAGATAGGCATGCAGGAATAACAACACAATATGACAAAAACAGCAATAAAACCTACCTGAAAGACATGAAACCGGACAGCGTCAGCGAAGTAACTGGACCGCACACGCCCACAAAAGACAAAGCGCCCCTGCCAAGAAGGCAGGATGAAGAGCACGCCTAATTCTACAACAAGGTGAGGAGAGGGCTCAGAGGGGCTGAAGTCATTTGGGGCGGTGGGGAATACTTACCTTGGTCGGCCAGTCTTGAACATAGCCCTCCTGTATTTTCAGGCAGATCCTTCCCCACATGCCACATCTGGGAACCACTGAGAAGGATACCAGTGACCAACCTGGCTGGGTGGCGTCCCCATGGATACCAGGTGAGCGTAACAGAATGCAAAGCCTGCCATAACTAATCCACCTGGGCACCATGGAGACATTGGAAAATGACCAATTGGCCCAATTGTTAGGGGAACTTCATGCCGAGGTTCATTCTGCCCGACAAGAGACTAACGCCCTCCGGAGAGACCTAGTAGTGACCAAGGAGCGCACTGAGGAGAACAGTAGGCAGTTCTTGCAATCACAGGCAGGACAGACTTCTCTGCCTGGGAGCAATCCAATGATGCAAAATCCCACCTTACCATCCACTACCCCCACTCCGGTACAGATCACGTTACCTGGAACAGTTCCCCTGGCACCACCGGAGAGGTTCACAGGTGACCCACGGAAGCATGCAGCATTCATGAATCAGTGTCCCCTTCACTTTCTTTGTAGGCCTGGAGCATTTCCAAATGACCAAGCTTGGGTAGCTTTTGTTTTGTCATACCTGAGTGGTAGCGCAGCGGATTGGTCGCTGCCATTGGTGACCCATGATGATCCTCTGTTACATGACTTTGGGGTGTTCTAGAGAGAAATGGAAAAACTTTTTGCTCGCCATATCCAAGAACAAGCAGTAGACAACTAACTCTTATCCCTCCGACAGGGGAATCAGGACTTGTTAACGTACATTGCTACCTTCAATAGAATCGTTGCCGAAGCTAGGTGGCCAGAAAACAAAAGAACCACATTTTTTCATCAAGGCTTACGAGGTGAATTAAAAGACGTCCTAGCCAAGATCCCCTCAGAGACTGTACTGAATTTATAAATTTGGTCGTGCAGCTAGACCACCGGTTGCAGGACCGAAAAGCAGACTGGTCCAAAACTGACCCTCGGGCCGTGTATGTTTGACCAGGGGACAACGCATCTTGTGTGCTAGAAAACGCTGTAGAACCCATGCAGATCAGAAGGATACGACCTCAATTAACAAAACAAGAGCGGGATAAAAGAAGACAACAGCAACTATGTTTGTATTGTGGAAAACCAGGACATTTCCTGAAGGACTGCCCAGTAAAACCTCCAAGTAGGATAGTCGGGGCCACAGAAAAGGATGAAGTTAAGGAATCGGAAAACTACCAAGCTCGGCAAACGTAGAGGTCAGTTTGTCGAGTGAGAGGAAAGAGTCCCTGACCTCGCACTTTGCAATATCAGTAATCTTAATTAACCACCACCGGTCGTCAAGGATGCATGCCGCTGAAGCATACATCGACAACGGAGCAGTTGGAAATTATATTGATCAAGAGCTGGCAGCAGAGATGGAGCTTTCTTTAGGTTCCAAGCCGACTATCAAGAGCAGAAACCCGACTTCTGTATCTCCATGACTCATGGAGTGACAGTATCAACCCTGGGAGTAACTAATACCTTACCAAGTGAATACCATGATTTCCAGGATGTATTCCGAAAGGACCAAGCAAACACATTGCCGCTGTACAGGCCCTATGACTGTCAGATTGACCTTGTTCCTGGTGCACAAATCCCTTGCGGCTGAATCTATGCTCTCCCAGAACCAGAAAACCTTCATCTGAAATCCTATTTATACCAGTACCTTGCAAACGGATTTATCCGCCCATCGCAGTCCCCGGCAGCTAGTCCTTTCTTCTTCGTACCGAAGAAAGAAGGGTACTTGAGGACCTGTATTGACTTGCGCGCATTAAACCAGATCACTGTGAAGAACCACTACCCCTGGCACTTATCCCCTAACCCCTAACCCAGTACACAGCTGGGGTAACCTTGCTGTGCCAGGATTGACATCGGGAGTCTATTTCGTTCGATCTCATCAAGGTACCTCAGTTCCGGCTAATACCAGGGATGCCATGGTTAGTTGCTCACAACCCTTTGATTGACTGGTGGGCACGGAAATTAACCTTCCCCAGTGACTGCTCCCCTGCCTGCTATTATCAAGAGCAGAAACCCGACTTCTGTATCTCCATGACTCACGGAGTGACAGCATCAACCCTGGGAGTAACTAATACCTTACCAAGTGAATACCATGATTTCCAGGATGTCTTCCGAAAGGACCAAGCAAACACATTGCCGCTGCACAGGCCCTATGACTGTCAGATTGACCTTGTTCCTGGTGCACAAATCCCTTGCGGCTGAATCTATGCTCTCACAGAACCGGAAAACCTTCATCTGAAATCCTATTTAGACCAGTACCTTGCAAACGGATTTATCTGCCCATCGCAGTCCCCGGCAGCTAGTCCTTTCTTCTTCGTACCGAAGAAAGAAGGGTACTTGAGGACCTGTATTGACTTGCGCGCATTAAACCAGATCACTGTGAAGAACCACTACCCCTTGGCACTTATCCCTGAAATGCTAGACCAAGTCAAAGATGCCCAGATTTATACCAAATTGGGCCTTCGAGGAGTGTACCACCCGGTCCTAGTCAGAATCGGAGATGAGTCAAAAAACGCTTTCCGTACCAAATAAGGCTTGTATGAATATCAAGTCATGCCCTTTGGGTTATGCAACGCTCCCACAGCGTTTCAATATTTCATGAATGACGTATTGAGAGAATTAATTGATGTCTGCGCCTTAGTCTACATAGACGACATCTTAGTGTACTCAGCCACGAAACAAGATCATATCAGGCACTTTCGTTCAGTCCTCACCAAGCTCTGCCAACATTGCTTATATGCAAAGCTTGAAAAATATTTTTTTCACGCCACCGAAGTAGAGTTTCTTAGTTTTATCCTTACTCCAGGAGGCATCAGAATGGATGTGCACAAGGTAGACACCATTTTGAAATGGCCATCACCGACGTCACTGAAAGGGGTACAAAGCATGCTGGGCTTTGCAAACCTCTACCACCGGTTCATCCCACACTTCTCTCAGGTTCTGCATCCAATCACAGTACTGTTACAAAAAAACAATAAAAAAGTTTGCTTGGACCGAAGAAGCAGAAAAAGCTTTTCAGGAACTTAAACAAAGGTTTACCTCCGCTCCAATCCTGCGACATCCTCGTCCAGACCTCCCTTATGTTGTGGAAACTGATGCTTCCAGTATGGCAATGGGGGCTGTCCATTCACAGAGAAACCCAGAAACCGGCCAGCTACATCATGTGGCCTTCTGGTCAAAAAAGTTCTCACCTCTGGAGATTAATTACGCCATCACTGACAAAGAACTCCTTGCTATTAAGTCCGCCTTTAATGCCTGGCGGCACTAGCTTCTGGGGGCCAGACACACCATTACAGTTATCATGGACCACCGAAACCTGCAATATATTAAAACAGCCAAGGCACAGTTCTCGCGCCAATTGCGGTGGGCCCTTTTCTTCACCGAATATGATTATGTAATCACGTTTCGACCAGGATGATGCATTTCCTCGTATGGGCATTGATTAAATGGTATTTACAACTCCATACAACTAATGTTGTATAATTATCATTATACAACATTGTTACACCCGTCTAGATGTGACGCAGGCCTAAGTTAAGAATTCCATTGAAGTGTGGCACACACTACCATTCATAATTCTGTCTAGTATTCATAGCAACATGTCTAAAGATAAAAGGTGAAAAGGTCCCTGAAGATGCATTCTGAGGAATGCATTTAAAGTGGTAAAGGTTGGAAAGAGAGACTCCAGATCCTGCGTCCCGAAAAGCCAAGTTAAATAAAAAAATAAAAATAAATGACTGAGCACCTGGGGACCAATTCCATTCGTGATGCATGCGCAGTACACATACCTTTAACATTAACCTTAACTTTGTGAGGTAAAACGTGCAATGAAGGTGCAGTCTGAGAAATGGAACGTAATTGCTGGAACACACTATGAGACCGAAATAACTCTGGTGCTATGTCCTGGGAAAACGTATTGAAGATGTATACTTGGAAATGTGGTAAAGGAGTTAAAAGACATTGGGCCTCATTACACGGTAGGCGCTAAACAATGTGATTTACCGTCATGGCGCTATTAGCGTGTCCGCCATCGTAGGAGACCGCTAATAGCGTTACATTACGAGTTAGCGGACACGCGCATAGGGCCATGACGGTAAATGACCCCACCGCCATGGCGGAAAAGCACCTTACCGGCTCCGACCAAAGTGCTGATAGCACCTCCGCCCTCATGCTGCACGCTCTTAGCGGTCACCGCTGTTAGCGGTCACTGCTATTAGCGGTCACTGCTATTAGCGGTCACCGTAAAACACCGGAACCGGAAATAGCGTCATCGCACCGGAACGGGAAAGAGCCCGGCGGCCATCTTTAAAAACACAATCCATTGCCATCCCCTGCACTCAGGACCTGCAGCAACACCACGACTGGCAAAACCACATCCCAGAAGAACAAACAATGCCCAAGGCCCTAAAGAAAGCCGATGCGCGCCAGCGCAAAGAACGCTTCTCAAACGAGGAATTGAAAATGCTGGCAGACACCCTGGCTGCAAATGCAGACGTAGTGTTCGCTAGCGACATGCGGCGCCCGGCACTCCTGAGAAAAAAGGAAATCTGGGCTGAGGTGGCGCAGAAAGTCAGTGCGGAGGGCTCCACCCCCCGCACCGTAAAGGACGTGCGCAAGCGGTGGGATGATCTGCGCCTCCGTGTACGCAGCATTTTATCGGCCAACAGGAATCTGGCCATGGGCACAGGAGGCGGAGGTGGATCCCCGATGAAGATGCAGGAGTGGGAGGAGACATGTGCCAGCACCATTGGCATAGAATCCATCGAGGGAGTGGGCCGAATGGAGTGTGGTGTGGCAACAACGTCAGACGGAGGTGAGTGACCACGCAAGACACAGCAATGCCAAGCATGAGTCCCTCCCCCAAATGTGAATTGGGAATCAGCTAATGGATGGGGTCATCACACACACATGTACACAACCCTGCATATATGCCCTGCACATCCCCACACAACCACATGCATGCAGCACCTCACACACGTGTCACCCTGACACATGTCCGGATGACCCACCCATCTGGCCAACAACCTGCAGGCCCAAAGTAGATGTCCAAATCCAAAGAACTGCAGCAACAACAACATATGCATGATGCACGTTGACCCATCACTGATGTTATCCCTGTCTTGCTCCCCCACAGGGTCACAATCTGACAGTGAGGAGCTGGACTCAGCCCCACCACCCAAAAAGCAGGCCAAGGGAAAGGATGCAGGCACCAGGCCCAGTACATCGAGGGGCACTGGGATATCTGGAGTGGCCCAGCGTTCAAAAGCCACCCACGCAACGACCACACCAAGGGTCGAAATGCCATCCGACACTGTGGCAGCACCCCCACCACCCACCCCCACCACTCAGGAGCCAGTGCCAGAAGGCACGCCGTCCGCAGCCAATAGCTCCGTTGGGGAAGCAGCAGCCACGGCACCTATGAGTGATGTGGACGACCCATGTCCGACACCGGAAGGGCAGCGTACACCCAGCCCCCAGCTGTCCCCACTCCACAGCCCATGCAACACATCCAATGGCAGCATCCATGAGGTGCATGCCGGAGATGCAATGGATGGGTCATTCAGTCCCGTGGCGAGCTCACCTGATGTCGGCCACATGCAGCAAGCTGCGCCGAGGAGTAACAGGGGCAGGGCCGCAGACGACACCATGAGCCTGATACGCCAGCGCCAGGAGGAGCTCAATGCCCTGGTTGCCCGGCAAGTGAGCGAGGCTGCCTCGACCAGGGAGGAGATCCGGGTGTTGTCAAGGGACATGAAAGCTGCCATGGACAGCAACACGACGCGCCTATGTGACGAGATGGCCGCTGTGAGGCAGGTCCTAACGCGCATTGCTTAGGCGATGGAGAGCATGCGTCACTCACAGGGAGCAGATCAACCAGCCACCCCCTCGTCTACTAGCTCCGACCAGACAACCATCCTGCGCAGGTCCAGCCGGTCCTTGCGGCGGTCAGACTCACAACCCCCCAATGGTGGTAGTGGAGGAGGGAAGTAGGGCCAGCCTGTCCCTGTTGACACTTGGGAACTAATGCAGCACTGATGTGCACACCATGTTCGGTGGAGTTGTGGGGGGAGGGGGGTGAGGGTGTTCGGTGGAGTTGTGGGGGGAGGGGGGTGAGGGTGTTTGGGGGAGTTGTGGGGGGAGGGGGGTGAGGGTGTTCGGTGGAGTTGTGGGGGGATGGGGGTGAGGGTGTTTGGGGGAGTTGTGGGGGGAGGGGGGTGAGGGTTGTTGGGGTGGAGGGTACATGCACGTTTGAATGTCATAATGCTCAATACAGACGTAATGGCATGGATAATCACATGACTGGACATTGATAATTGTGTATGTGTGCTTTATTGTTGAAGGGTGCACTGTGATTATGTCCTCCATACACCCCGTGCCCTGAGCTGAACACCAATTGCACCCTCCTAATCCATGTGCATCAGAAACAATGGTCTATCAGGTGCTGCCGCACAGCACGTCCCTCATGGGCATCGCCACCTGCATGACCTGCAGCCCCCTCTCCTCCATCCTCATCCCCGTCATCATCCTCAGACGGTGGTCGCAGTTCTATGTCAGGGGGCATTGGCACATTCCGTCTGATACACATATTGTGAAGCATGACACATGCCATGGTGATCTTGGCCACCTTCTCATGCCCGTACAGGAGTGCCCCGCCCGACCTGCTGAGGCACCGGAAGCGTTCCTTCAATAGGCCGAATGTCTGCTCGATCACCACGCGGGTACGGGTGTGTGCATGATTGTAGTCCTCTTCGTGCCTGTTCTGTGGGTTCCGCACAGGGGTAAGGAGCCACCTCTTCAGGGGATAACCTGCATCACCTGCATGGGTGCAACAATGGGTATGTGTAAGTGTCTACATAATGTGGAGCGTGCACATATCACACAAACAAACATTGCATATTCAACGACATCCACTGATCCAAGCACGCATGGCAATCAGGGTAACTGCAATGTGGGAAGGTGAGGTGGTCCTTGCAAGTGGACATGCACCATGCATGCATACAGCAGGGATTGCCATGTCCCGCCAGAGTTTAAGTGATTTGTGTTTCCTGGCCCTGGCAACGTTAGTGCCACACTGCTAGTACACTGCCATTCCTTAGTTGATGTCCCCATGCTGTTTGATGGCAATTCTGTGGTGGGGTACGGGTGTGCCTCACCACAATGGCTACAGGGGATCCATTTGTATGCACTCATGTGCGCGGACCATTTCTGATGTTGTTCAGCGTACATTTCAGTTGTGATTTTGATATGCATGTTGCTGATTTGTGTAATGGGGGAATGGTGTGTTGTGCGGTGTGCATGTTGTTTGGAATGGCCTGTTTGGCATAATGGATTGATATGTTTGCCGTGGCACTCACTTCCGGCATGTGGTTTTGTCTCTGGTCCATTGTGGGCTGCCTCAATGTACAGTGATGCAAATATGTATGTCCATTCTTCTCATGACACAAGTTCACGCCCAGTTGGAGTATGCATCTCCCCCCCCCCCCATTCACGGCCAGTTGGAGTATGCATCTCCCCCCCCCCATTCACGCCCAGTTGGAGTATGCATCCCCCCCCCCCCATTCACGCCCAGTTGGAGTATGCATCTCACCCCCCCCCATTCACGCCCAGTTGGAGTATGCATCTCACCCCCCCCATTCACGCCCAGTTGGAGTATGCATCTCCCCCCCCCCATTCACGCCCAGTTGGAGTATGCATCTCACCCCCCACTCACAATCCACATCACACTGACATGTGGTCGGCCTGCTACTCACCAAGTAGCCACGAACGTTGTCCAGCATGTCGCTCCATGTATCGTGGTATTGTCGAGTTCCGCAGGACCATTGCATCATGGGTTGAACCGGGATATCGGGCACAGCAATGTGTGATGATCTTATTGGAGTCACATACCATTTGGACGTTGATGGAGTGGTATTGCTTTCTGTTACGGTACACTACCTCATTGGCATGTGGGACCACCAGTTCTACATGGGTACAGTCGATGGCCCCGATGCAACTTGGGATGCCTGCCAGTGAATGGAAGCCAACTTTGGTGTTGGGGATCTCCTGGGCAGTCCGTGGCATGTATATGTGTTGACTTGTGTGCTGCAGGAGGGCATCGAGCACCTGGTTCAGTGTGCGTGAGAATACTGGTTGTGATATGCCATGCATCTGACCTACCGTATGCTGGTAGGTGCCTGTGGCCAAGAAGTGGAGCACTGTTACTACCTTCAGTAGAGGGGGGATGGCAGTACGGATGTCAATGAGACTCACAATGTCGTTGTATATCATGTCTACTATGGTGGTGATGGTATCCCAGTCCAGACGGTACAGGGTGTGTATCTGCTCAGGGGTTAGGTTGACTGGACTTGCTCTGATCCTGGGAATTGGTGGCTGCCTCTGTGGTATCACTAGGTGCACTGGTGGTGCTTGCTGCGCCTGTCTTGCCCTCCTCCTCCTCCTCCTGCGTCTCCTCTGTGCTGCCTGTTGTTGTAGCTGCTGCACAGCAATCATGTCCTCTAGCCCATGTAATGCTGCTAGTATTGCATCCATCTTGGTGTGGGAATGGGTGTGGGGAGGGGTGTGGTGTGCTCTTTTGTGCTGCCAGTCTCCATTGCCTCCACCTGTGCTGATTTTGTCCACCTGTGGCAGGTGGGAACTCTGCTGTGCTCTTTTAACGTGTGGTTCGCGATGCCGGTATTAGCGCCTTGCCGGTAAGGGTTCTTTGGGTCTACTACATGCCGGTATTGCCATGTACGCATGGCTCGTGATGCCGTGATATTAGCGCTATGCCGCTATTTCCGGTCTGAGGGGCCGCGCGCTCACGGACTTGCCGCTAATAGTGCCACCGTACTTTGCGGTGCCGCTAATAGCGGTATGTCCGGGTCGTGATTGGGGAGGGGATTTACCGATACCGGTAATCCCTTACCGGTAACGGTATGTCCCTACCGCCTACCGTGTAATGAGGCTGATTGAGTGATAGAGAGAATCCACATGCTCTCGGAAGCATAGTGAAAGTCTTAATGATATTGAGAGTTAAAGAGAGCCCTGAAAGTACATTGTGGGAAATGAAGTGAGAGTGTTCCAATATCTGTGTGACTGAAAGGACTATGACATTAGAGCCTGGAGAAGCAGAGATAGTCCCAAATCATCCATAATACTTTGCTTCATTTAAAGGTCCCTGAGGGTGGATTATGCAAAATGGAGTCAAATTGTTAAACTATATTGTGACACAGAGATTACCCTTTTCCTGCAAGCAGGTTTTATAGTGAAAGAACCATAGCACCTAATAGACATTGGGGCTCACAACGAGGTGGTCCATTATGGAAGGCAGAGGCGGTAACATAATTATCACACTTTCACAGCATCGCCTAATTCCATGTACAACATTTTGCCAGTAATTTCACTGGTGTTACTTCCTCCCACAAAGGTGACATTAATTGTAAAGCTGCAAAACATTGGAAGATTTACTACACATTAATTTATTTTTGTGCTAACTCCACCAAGGAATTACCATTAGTGACTGGAAATTGGGCATACTGATATGGGCTCATAATATGATGGCAACTCAGCAAACTACATTGGTGGTGTTGGTAATATCCACTCTTTATGGTGCCAGACTCCTAATGAGCCTCATTGTGAGGTATGGATAGCAACAACCGTGTATTCTTTGAATTTGAAGGAATTCCCTACGGAATCAATAGGAGGACTTTGATGACAGTGACATTTTGATGATCATTGAAAAGAATTCCACCTTAACCTTGTAAATTCCCCTGCTTATGGGTTTGAGAACTTCTTACTCCAGTTAGCAGCAGTGTGCAGTCTTTGATGGGTTTGGGGACTTTGATGACCTGTTTGTCAGTTTTAATGTGGGTGACTAGGCTCCCACTGGATTTCTTGTTTAGTTCAGGTCTCAGCAGATTAATGTCTCTAAGAAGGATTTTGTTTGTATGTTTAAGAGTTTCTGCCATGATGAGGTATTCTTTTTCCTCACAAAAGTTATAAAGCAATGCATCATTCATTTTCTTTGTGCTAAATCGAACAGGGAAGAGTGCATTTACGCCTACTAGTTTAACATACACATCTGAAATGCATTTGCTTGGGTATTAGACAAGACATTATATGTGATTTAACATGCTGAGTGTTCCATGTGATGACAGCGTGTGGGAATGTACAATTATACATGCAGTGCTGCAAACTGAAAAGCACCCTACAGCTTTTCTTTTAAAGTAAATACCATTCTCTTGTGAGTTAAATCCCCTCCCCTGCCTCCAACTCTGTTTTGTTTATCATGCAACCACTCAGTCACACAGAGAAAGCAAGACAATGAATGAAATAAAAACAAACATAGAGTTAAATCTCTGCTGTATTGCAAATGTAATAACTCTCTTATCAATCATCGGTATAATTGTCTTTCAAACATACTTTCCAACATTTTCTCTGCAACTCAGGTTGCGCCTTGTTGGTTGTGTTGTTTGTTTGTGTGGCATCCTACAAATCATACATTTGTTTCAGTTGTATATCTTTCTAATCCCCAGAAATGCCAAGTAAAGAGTTCTGCCTTATGAGTACCTGGAATTCCGTATCATCCCTCACAGAGTTATGAGAGGAACTCTTCAAATGGAAACTTTTAGTTTTAAAACCGGTTCTTTATACAACCAGCGGGCATTTTTGGAGGAATATATTTTGAATGTGGTCTTTATTTCACGATTTAACAGGCTGATGTTAAATGTGTTGACTGAATGTCAGAATGTAACATTATACACGTTGTGCTGCAAGCACAAATGCACCACACAACTTTTTTCTTAAGTAAATTATATTTCATTGGCCCTCATTACGACCCTGGCGGAAATCGAAAAACGATGGCAGAAATGCAATACCGCCATCGAATAGCGCTCGGTGCGACTATGACCCGTCACCGCAAAGTACGAAGCCATTAGCGACACCGTAGTGAACGCCAACGCTAACTGCACCAAGCACGCGCGCGCGCGCCATGCCAAACCGCAAACACCACCATGGTGCAACGGTACGCCAATTCCGACCCTAGCGGACATGTACCTAACGCCATCAGGCACGGCGTAATGTACCATTCCGCCATGGCGAGAAGTACGGCATCGCGAATCAACCGTAAACGGCCCCACTGAGTGCCTGTACACCGCTCCCTGCCCACAAAGTACAACTCCCCGTAGGTGCAATGAAGCCACAATGCAACCATTGAAATGTACAAGTCACCCATGCATGCCAACGAACAAAAGAAACACAAGAGGGGCCAATGGGAGCTGCAGGGCACAGATGGCACGAATACAGAAGCCATCCCAATGGACATGACCACAGTCCCCCACCAAGAAACGCACGCAAACACAGGCACCTGTGACCAGCAATATTCCGAAAACCACATCATTCCACCAGTCCACCTGGCTGACCGGCATCTGTTACACAAAACCCAATCCCCCGCCCCTGAGCATGACAACATTCAAACTGGCATATTGGCAGCCCCCATCCCTGACCTCACTGGGCTTCGTAGGCAAACGCGCACAGCACAGTACCACGCAACTAAACCCCTAAGCTGGAACCCAATGCAGATCTCCTCACAATACATCGCCCCCCAAATAGGCATATGCCACATCACTTGCAAAGAAAAACGCTACACGGGCCAAATCAGAATAGAAATTTTATGCACATCAAAATCACCAAGCCCATACAGCCATCAGGCCATGAACTCCAAAACACAAATCACCATTGTGGGCTGCTTCCGCAAGAAATGACCAGCCACTACCTGTGTGTCGCCCTGTTCCCCCATGGTACACAGAGCCACATTCACGTACGAAAAGGCAACATGGAAGCGCACAGAACCGCAGGGCCGTCCCAATGGGGAGGCACTAGTCCAGCTGAAAGGCCGAAATGTTGCTCCGAGCCACCAGTACTGCGTAAGGGCATGTGGCCCATTGGCGATCGTCCCATAAGATCGTAATGCTGCTCCACTGATTAACACGAAGCAGCAGGTGTCGGGAGTAAATTCCATCTGCAGGAGTGGCATACAGATGGCAGTGGCAAAAGGGGAGGAGATACCTGTCAACCAAAAGAAAAGAAAAAGAACAGAATGGCCATCAGAACTACATACCAACAACTCACTTCAATGATCACACGAAATCCACAGCCATATGCATGCTAGCCCACTCCAAAGGAACATCACCACCCCAAAACCACTTGCGACTCATAACCATCTATATCGAGGTGCAAACACCATCACAAACAAGTGTCTGAGGGCGCCTCGAGACAGGGAGGGCTCAACAAGGCCAGATGGACGATGGTCCCACTATGGCAGCCCTGCATCACATAGCGTAGGGGAGGCGGATAGATCCCAAGAAGCCCTGTACATGGCAAACTCTGTATCAAATCACCTGCCCATGCATCCATCCATCATTCCCTCATCCCGGGATCAAAATGCCTGAATAATTACTCACATAACATTAGAAACATCCATTGAGTCTGTGCGTTATGCAGCCTGCTAAATCCACAGTGCCCCAGCCCGTAATTCCAGTGTTGTGAAGTAACATGTATTTGGGAACGGACGGCCTCATCGCCCACGTAGCTATTGCGCATCCCAAACTATTCATATCAATCATTGCTCCCTCGCCATGGGCCCTGTCTCAAGGACATAGAACAATAGAACGTTACATTTGCAGTCAGACCTGTGGGCATCTCCTCGCCGCTAGCTGGAAACCGAAAGCGCCGCCCTTCGAATTCCTCATTTGCAACATCACGTCGAAAAGGCATCTGTGGCCGTTTGAAATCACTAATTATTCCATCGAGTGCGGCTGTGTGTGAAAATGGCAACTGCCTTCACCCACGAATGGGACGCCCCGCCCGTCGTTGCAACTCGGTACAGTGATGCATGAGGGCCCACCGTTACTCGAGTACTACGTCCCACTGACCCCTCACAAGTCTGTTCGCGACTGCACAGATAGTATGTGAAACAATGGGACCACAGCAGAATGAACATATCAACCAATCTTACACGGCCATCGGGTACAAATACATGATTGCAATAGCAAGATACAATTCCCCGAATTGCAGCGTTGTGCGCGGGACGTGCTCGGCCAAAGGGGAGAGCAGTTTGCACAGGTGGAATCAATCACCACAGGTGGAGGCCATACAGCCTGAAAACACATAAATTGCACAGCCAGTCTCCTCCCACAACCACACCGAAATGCTACCGGCAGGACTCGCGATGTTGGCCCTGGGGGACCTGATAGCACTGCAAGTGCTCCGACTCCAAGAAGTAGACGAACACCAACTACAACCAGCCGCACGGAGGAGACGCAGGAGGAGGAGGAGGCTAAGGCAGGGCCAGCAAGGCCCACCAGCACAGCCACTACCACCACGCAGGCAGCCCGCAATTCCACGCCTCCGAGCACATCCGTTCAACCTCACTGATGAGCAGATCCACACCCTCTACCGTCTGGACCGGGACACCATAGCCGCCATTGTGGACATGACACAGGCTGACCTTGTCAGCATGATAGATAGCCCAACCGCCATCCCACCCCTACTGAAGGTGGTGTCTGTACTCCACTTCCTGGCCACAGGCACCTACCAGCACACAGTCGGACAGTTGCATGGCATTTCTCAGCCACTGTTCTCACGGACACTATTGCAAGTGCTCGATGCCCTCCTGAAGCACGCAGACGACTACATCTCTCTACCACGCTCGGAGCAGGAAATAACCAACACAAAAGTGGGATTCCATGCACTTGCCGGCATACCGGGTTGCATTGGTGCCATCGACTGCACCCATGTTGAATTGGTCGTCCCACATGCCATGGAGGCCCAGTACCGCAACCGAAAACAATTTCATTCCCTGAATGTACAGATGGTGTGTGACTCCAACAGGATCATTACACATTGTTGTGCCCGATTCCCTGGATCAACCCATGATTCTATGGTCTTGAGGAACTCTACAATACCACGCTACATGGAGCGACACGCAGGGAACAGATCCTGGCTACTCGGTGAGTCTCATTACATGCATGATGATGTGGGGTATGTGAATTGTCAATGACCTGCCAGGAAGGGGGGGGGGGTGTGCGTACGTATCAATGGCATTCCACATCATACGTTTCTCGTCCACATACAGGTGATGCTGGATATCCACTGAAGAGATGGCTCCTCACACCAGTCCGGAACCCACGGGACCAGCATGAGGAGGACTACAACCATGCCCACTCACGTACCCGTGTAGTCATTGAACAGGCATTCGGCCTACTGAAGACCCGTTTCCGCTGCCTCAGCAGGTCTGGCGGTGCACTCCTGTACCGCCATGAGAAGGTTGCAAAGATGGTGATGGCATGTGTCATGCTCCACAACATGTGCGTACGTAGAAATGTGCCCATGCCCCCTGACGCTGAACTGCAAGCACCTGATGATGGTCATGATGAGGGTGGGGATGTGGCAGCACCTCATGGAGTCTGCGAGGCACCGGAGGCCCGTGACATTCGTCAGCATCTCATTGATGTATGCTTCTAGCACTCACGCCTGGTGGCTGATACATGGACACGGGACTCGTGGCACTGCGTGTGTCTGGGACATGCACAATATGGACTGTACGCCTATGATGGCCTAGTACACAAAGATCAATGTCCACACTTCTCATTGGTTGATCGTGCACTTTTTATGGCATATGTGATATCATGTTGAACACCCTATCGACCCGCCACCCAAGTGAGCCCAACACACCCCCTCCACCCTCCTACCTCCCCCCCGAACACCAGTGTCCAAAGATGCTCATTGTCAGTGGGCTGTCGCTATTGCATGCCCCCTCTGCGGGTATCAGGGGCACCCCTGCCTGTGGAGCGCAGGTTCCTTCCAGATCTACGTTGGGGGCTGCCCTGGACGGAACTTGCAACGGATGATGTGTCTGCCTGCTCACGTCCATGCATGTCCCTAAGGGTTTGCGAGAGCTCAGTGAGCACACGGCGCACTGCGGCAAGTTCGGCACATACGTCTTTGGACGTCGCATGCAGTTCCCCCCTCAGGCTCTCGGTGCTTCTCTCAATTTGTGCCCTTAGCGTCTCTGTACCTCTCTCCATTTCTGCCCTAAGTGTCTCAGTTGATGTTTCTATGTCTGCCTTAGTGCCCCCACATTCATCGGCATGGTCCTTGAGGAGTGTGGCCAGTTGCTGCTGTTGTTCGATCAACTGGTCGAGGGACTGTTGCCTCTGCTGGGCCATGGCCATTTGCGGGGGTGTCACAGAGGGGCTGTTGTCCTCATGTTGCCTTGCCACAGGGCTTGTGGGGGATGGCCAGTCGTCGTCTTGTGGGTGCCCCTGCGTGGTACGGGATGGGACAGACAGGGGGATTGGGACAGGTCATGGATGGATCTGACTTCGGCATCCCCGTTTTCTGTGTCCGAGCATGCTGCCATCAATGGGGTGTCACCTATGGTGCTGCTGCCACCAGAGGCAGTGCCTTCTGTGGCATCCATTGGGGGGACCTGTGGTGGTGGTGTTGTGGGCATGCTGGCTGCTGGGGTGCCTGTTGATGTTCCCTCCTCTGTGCTGCCACCTGATTTGTGCTGCTGCCGTGTCTTGATGCGTGCAGCTGAGGTGGAGGGTCTCTGGCCGTTGGTCTTGGCCCTCTTTGCAGGTGTGCTGGTAGGGGTGTCCTGTAGCTCGTCGTTTGGATCGGACCCTGTGGTGGAGTAAAGGAGGGCGAGGGTTATTGATGGGTCAGTGGGAATTGGAATGGCATTGTATCACATGCATTGGGGTGGTACCTGAGGGTGATTTGGGTCGGGGTCTTGGAGGTGCTTTGATTTGTGTGTGGAGTGAGGGTGCAGTTGTTTGGCAGCCTGCAGTTAGGGTGTGCCTGCTGCACGTGTAGTGCGTGTATTAGGGGTTTTTAATTATTTATGTATTTATTGTGGGTTTTGACGTGCGCTTTCAGGCCGATGTGTGTGGACGTTCTCCTGGACATGTGTTTCTGTTGCACTATGTGGACGCATGGTACTTCACATGGATGGACTGTGTGGATTTGGCATTGTTTTATCTGGCCCACCTACCTGAATCTTCGGATGTCTGCACTCCTTTCTCCATCCCTCCGACTCCCTCTATGCTCTCCATTCCGATGGTGGAGGCACAGATTTCTTCCCAGGGGGTCAACTTGATGGGTGATTCAGGACCTCCCCCGGTGGCTGTGGCAATGTTGCGGTTGGCAGAGAGTATGCTGCGGACGCGTATCCGCAGGTCGTCCCATCGCTTGCGGCATTGCTGTGGGGTGCGGGGTGCGGTCCCCACCGCACTTACCCGCTGTGCCACCAGAGCCCATATGGCCTTCTTGTTTGCAAGTGCCGTCCTGGTCATTTGCGTGGAGAAGACGACGGCAGCATTCTCCTGGAGGGTCTCTGTTAGCACGGTGAGTTCCTCACGGGAGAAGTGGACCTGCCGCTTGCGGTCGCACGCTTTCTTCGCTACTTTTCCCATTTTTCTTGGTTTCGCTAGGGTGGTTGACGGGTTGGGGTGTGTTTCAGGGTAGTGATTTTAGTGGTTGTGTGGTTTTAGTGTTTTTATAGGTGTACGCCGGGATGTTTCCCGTTCCGGGCCCATGTTTTAACTTCCGTTTCCGTATATTTCCGGGCACCGTACTTTCCGGTAGGCGCACACTGCGGTGACCGCTAAGAGGGGTGGCGGTATTGCACCTAGGGCGCCGTACGGCGGCGGTGTGGGCCGTTTTGGGGTCATTTCCGCCATCGCGGACTTTGCACTTCCGCCGTGGCGTGGTGCTCGTGCCCGATGGGTCGGAATGGGCCGCACTTTGCTCCTTCGTACAATGGCGGAAACGCTATTTACGCTGTGGCGCTCCGGTCAGTCGCTTTCCGCAAGGGTCGTAATGAGGGCCATTGTGAGGTAAATCCCCTCCCATGCCTCCAACTCAGTTCTTCTTATATTGCAGACTTGCACTCGCACAGACAGAGCTAGACGATTCGAGCCAAAAGACAAAAGTAAGAGGAAAGTCTTTGCTTTAAACCACTCTGAAATTACTACAAAATGCCTGCACCTGACCCAAGCACACTTTCCAACACCATGCTGCCATTAGCTGTTGCTTACTGGAACATGTAGCTCCTCCTGCTCTACATTGAGCTGCAGAGCCAGGAACAGCAGCACAGGGCATATCTCATAGATAAGAGAATGAAGAAACGCAATGCAAGGCGAGGGCACATTCCCTGGGTCAGTCCCTCGCCCTGGACATCAAATGATGTCCAGCTGATTACCCTGCACCGGCTGTAAAAGGAGACCATTGTAGAGTGACTCTCACTGATCTATGACGACATACAGAGCAGGATTAATATCAGAACTTCCTTACTCCCACTACTGAAGCTTGTATCAGTCCTACATTTCCTTGCAACTGAAACCTACCAGCACACTGTGTGAATGCTAGATCTAATGTCCCAGACCACATTCTCATATGTGCTTGTGAAGGTGCTAGAAGCACTCCTGTACCATGCCCCCCAGAAGATCTCCCTGTTAACCACCCTGGCACAGATAAATGCCATGAACGTGTTTCTATTCAGCGGCCTACCTGCCCAATGTAATTGCCACTCTGGACTGCACCCCATGTGGCATTGGTCACATCCCAGGCATCCAAAGAGGTATACAGAAACAGGAAGCAGTATCATCCCATGAATGCCCAGGTCACATTCGATGCTGATTGTTTGATCACATACTGTTGTGCCCCCTTCCCTGGTTCCACATATAATGATGTAGTTCTGTGGTACAGCACACTGCCTGCATAAATAGAGAGCCAGAGAAGCACACAGATATGGATACAGGGTGAGTACAAGTGCCATCACACAAAATGATCTCAGAGTACTAGTGTCATGCTATGTGAAAGCGGGGAGACATTACCAAAACTGATCAATGTATGCACTGACAAGGAGCTGCATGCACAGAGTGCCTATCAAGAATCCACAATGCACTGTGACTGACACCTGTGACCTTTGCCCTTGCAAGACCTCTGGATACCTCCAGCTACCATGGCTAAAGACACCTGTGCACAAGCCACGTATGCCACAGGAGGTGGCCTACAATGAGGCACACATCAAGACCAGGCTCTGCATAGATCAAACTTTTGGCATGCTGCAGGGACGTTTTCAGTGTCTACACCAGACCAGATGGGCCTTGATGTACAGGCCAAAGATGGTCGGATGAATATTTCTTTCCTGTGCCATGCTGCAGAACATCTGCCTCAGGCAAAATATCTCTCTGCCCCCTGATGTGGACATGCCACCCCCAGAAGACAATGACTCACTACCTGCAGGTCAGTGCTGGCCCACAGTGCGTGGGAAAGAGGAAATGGATGGTTGTCTGGTAAGGCAAAAACAAATTGACGATTATTTCTGAACACATCGATAATCACCTGCTGCTCACTTTTACTTATAACCACATTTTGAATCCATCACATTCACACAATGAGGAATTTCCTAGCATTGCTTAAAGTGAACTAATATGTAATAGTTCAGTGGGAAAATAGACATTCTCAACACCCCTCCCCACCCACCTTCTCATCCCCAACACACATCTCCAACAGCCCGACCCCCACCTCCTCCTTCCCCAACAAACATCTCCAAACCCCTTCTGGCCCACTTCTCCCATCTACAACACACATCCCCAACACACCTCTGTGCCCGCCTCACCCATCCTCAACACACCATCTCCAACACACCATCTCCAACAACCTTCCTCATCCCCAGAACCACTCCCCATCCACCTCCTGTGTCCCCATGTATAGAGTGCTATGGAATCTCACTTCCATGGCCTCTTGCTCTTGCCAGCCTGCTCAGGCACTGTTGGGGTTGGACGGCACAAGGAGCTGCACCTTGGTGTGCTGGGCAATGATCCCTGCATGGGGTAATAGACCTGCCCCTGGATGTGCTTCAATGTCAAGAGCATGCAGGAATGGAGTGTCTTGGCAAAGGTCGACATGCCCTTGTTGTGTTCCATCATGCTCTGTGGCGATGGCAGCACAGAAGACTGCGAGAGCCGCTGACACTGATGGTCCAGGGACCGGAAAATCCTTTTGCATGATCCTAGGCCCCTATCCCTGATTCCATGCTTGTGCTGCACCTGCTGCCCTGCAGGGTGTTTGATGGACACCTGACACTGCTCCATGGCATCCAGACTCACCCATATTGCTGCCAATGAATGCTGCAGTGAGGAGGAAGAAACAGGCTTCAGCAAGCCCTGCTTCAGCCCTGGCCCTTTCCAGAGCCCACCACTGTCATCCTCTTACTCCTCATCTGGAGAGCCATTGTTTTCCCTGTTTACCCCACACTGGCACAGGTGAAGTGGGTGTGACAGGAAGTTGATGTGTGGGTGTGGTGTGTGGTTGTCACCATGTTGACACATGGGGATCTCCAAAGGGGTTGGCTGTAATGTGGCTGTCTGAGCACCTGCAGCAGAATGTGCTGTACCTCATGTGACATCTCCATGGTTGGTGTTGGGTCCACTCGGCATAGGTGGGGACAGTGTATGTCTCCATGCCTAGCATTGCTAACACTGAGATGGTTTAATGTAGCCTTGGTACCTCCCTCCAGCTCTTCCTCCCACTACACCCATGTCCGGCCTGTGCAGGGCTGGAGAGGGATGCACTGCCAGCAGAGGAGGTATCCTGGTCAATGGAGGGTCCTGGCTCTTCAGCTTCAGTTGATTGTGTACGCTTTGTGTGGATAATGACCTGCAGTCAGTCATCATGCATGCAAGTAAGTGGACTAGCAAGACACTTATGCAATATGAAGTTTGATCTTCTTACACACATTATTTATGATGGTCATGGTTGGTTCCACGCCAATGAGTCCAGCTACTGCTAGGTGGGAGAAATGTATTTCGAAGGTGTACAGGTCACATGAATGTACACAGTGCATACAAATGCACGTTGCTTGTTGGCCTGCCAATATTGTGTGTTGTTGTGGTGGCACAGGGGTTCACTTGGCAATAGGGACCGTCACAGCACACATGGGTGCTTCGCCTGGTTCCGTGGCTTTGCATGCACATTTCCCCTTCAGTGCATGTGCATTACAACATCACCCCACCTTCAATGGCATATCCATTTAGTCACTGTCCCTTTGTACTGATTGCCATGTGGTTGCCCATTCTTCTGCCCATTTTGCTCATCTATGATGGGGGATGCAAACTCTTGCCCAGTGCATTCACAAGGGAGTGGGGACTGAAAGACTCATCGTCATCCCCTTAGATGCTTGCCCCAACTTCTGCGCTGACAATGCCCCTATATCCCTTCATTGTGGATGGTGAAGCTGGCCTTCTCCTCCCATGGAGTCAGGTTGAGGGTTCAACGTTGCCACCTCCTGTGGCTGAGGTCTCTCTATGGTGCCTCAATGAGGCTGTGGACACTGGCCTTGAGGTAATTTCATCTCTTCACTGCCCCGAGACGAGAGACTATGCCCACTGCCAACACCCTGTCCCTGATGGTGGCACATATTGCAGCCTTCTCCTGGCCAGAAGTCCTGCACTGTCTGCTCCCGTACAGCTCTTCAGCGTGGCAGACATCCTCATCAACCAGCACCTGGTGTTCTTCCCCAGTGAACTTTTGTTTCTGCAGCCTCATCTCTGGTACCATAGGATTCCCCTTTTCATGTGACATGATTGTGCCAACTCTGGTCTCTGGATGGCAACAGGAAATGGGAGATTCAGATTAAAATGTAGTTTTAAAGATGGCCACAGCCATGCTTCCCATTGCGACGATGATGCTATTTCCACCAGCGCTAATTCCCATGGGTATCTGTAATTCCATAAGCACAGGCCATAGGCTATAAACAGTCATTGTTCTAGGGCAAGAACTCCTGAAATGGCATTTTTTAAGCTTAACGCCAGTATGCTGTGCACTCAGTGTGCTTTTTTAAAGTCCAATATTTCAAATGCGGTTCCATTCTTGTAATTTGACATGCTGAGTGTTAAATGTGGTCACAGCATGGAACAACATATCATTCTACATGTATGCTGCAAACCCAATGCACCATAAATCTTTGTTTTTAAGTAAATAGTTTTCCCTTGCGAGTTGAATTTCCTCCATTGCCTCCAACTCTATTCTGATTAGTGTGCAGGGTATAATGTTCACAGAGAAAGCAAGACAATGGGCCTCATTACAACCCTGGCGTTAAGGGGTTAACGGCGCCGTAAAAGGCTGCGGCGCCGTTAAACCCTTAACGCCAGATTCACACTTTAACGCCTGCTTTTTGCAGGCGTTAAAGTCCAAGGCGCTAAGCGACCTTGGTGCTAATGACGGCACCGTAATTTACGGTGCCGTAATTAGCGCCTTCCCCATTCCCATTGAGCCCTATGGGCCAAAAATGGGAATGGGGAAGGGGCCATGGTGAATGGGGATTTACCGCCCTGCCAACCTTGGAATGGGGCGGTAAATCCGCCATCCACCATGGCGGAATCCGGCATGGACATGGTGCTAATAAGACACTCCATTCCTGCATGCTCTTGACATTGAAGCACATCCAGGGGCAGGTGTCCAAGTCCTTCAGGTCTATCACCCCATGCAGGGATCATTGCCCAGCACCCCAAGGTGCAGCTCCTTGTGCCGTCCAACCCCAACCGTGCCTGAGCAGGCTGGCAAGAGCAAGAGCACCATGGTCCAACGCCAGGGTTGTAATGAGGCCCAATGAGTGCCATAAAGCAAACCATAAAGGTAATTCTTTGCTTTGTTGCAATAATATTGATTCTCTTTTGAACATGCTGTATGAATTGCTTTCAAACATCCCTCACATTTTCGCTGCAACCGAGTTGGACGTCTTGAAGTTGGTGTTAGATTTGTGGCAATTCAACCTTTATAATTTTGTGTGCAATGCCCAGCAAATGTATGTCAGATTCAGAGAGTAAACTGGTAGGCAAAAATACATTCTGCCTCATAGGTACTTGTAAGTATCTAAACACAGGCCAAGAGCCATGAGGCGTGCCAGTGTAATAGAACAGGAACTCTTGAAATGGCAACTTTTAAGTTTAAAACCTGTTAATTGTACCCCCAGCTTAGATTTTATTTCAAATGTAGTCACTTTATTGAGATTTAAAATGCTGAATGTTACATGTTGTGACAGCATGTGAGAATGCATCACCACTAGTATATTTTCTTCTCCACATCATAATCAAATATTTAGGACCAGGAGGGAAATGTTGGAATGTATATTTAATGTCATTGTTTGCAGCATCAACCTAGCTTGGGAGCACTGGATCACTGCACACAGCGTTAGTAGCAAGAGTTTGGGCTGGCATCTTTTAACATGAGCACAGTACCTTAATGGCAGTCAATCAGCATTCAGCACTTCTGGGCATCATTCCCGGCAGCTGCAATGGATTCTGATGGCACCCAGAATTCCATCTGCTATGCAGAGTACCTGTCAATATGCTCACTTCCTCACACCATTTCCTTCTCATCTCTGTCTGCTTCAGAGTACCTCTCACTACTGTGAAGAGTCAAGAATGAGACCCAGGCACATTTTAAACATGGGTTTGGCTAATGAAATGTATTGATCAAAATGGGTTGGGAAATGCCTTGCTGTCCCTGCTCTAGAGGTGTTACCCTACTTGAACTAAAAAATAAGGAACAGTCAGTGCCATAATGTCCAAAACAAAACTGTCCTGTGTCCAAAGTAATATTCTGGCCCTCATATTCTAATGAAATACATCTTAAGGTGAAAAGGATAATGTCTTTGGCCTTCAGTGTTTCAAAAGATGAAAAGGAATAAATAACTCCAACAAAAAGTGTCTCACAGATATTGTTCCTTGATCTGGAGGGTATCTCCCTTCCCCTGTATTCCTCTTCACAATTTCTTGACAATTACAGTTCTTGCCTTTCTTGATCAATATCCCGGTATCCTGCCCACTCTGAACACTCTACCTAACAACCTAAACCCCAACGATTTAGTGGAAGAATTCAATAACATTATGAACAAAACCCTTGATGACATCGCTCCGCTTAAGCTTAGAAACAGTAAACCACAGAGCCACCTGAATAACTGGTTCACCCCATCTCCTAAGAAATCTTAGATTAGAAAAAGGAAATGGGAAAATACGTGGAAAGCTCACCCCACTCCGTAAAATAAACTGAAATGAATTAACATTTCATCTCAATATAAAAAAGAAATAATCTCAGCTAAATAAGAGACCTACAACAACAGAATTACACAAGCCAATTCAAGCACAAAAGAACTGTTCTCCATACTTAGACAATTGGAAAATCCCATAACGCCTCAAGATAACTGCCTTAAAGATAATAAATGGTGCTCTGAAATCCAGCATGCATTATCTAACAAAGTCATAAACCTCCAAAAGAAAATAGAACTAAAACGAGAGACCTTAGCCTCTGCCACATTACCCTCTACTAAAACTCTCTCCAACCCTAAACCAACCACCCAATTCCAATTCTCCAAAGTCTCTATATTAGAGGTGGAGAAAGTAATACTTGGTCTAAAACCGTCTAACTGCAAAGGAGACCTTTGCCCAGCACAGCTCATCAAAGATGGTGCACAAGACCTAGCACCATTCATCACAAAGGCGATTAATGCCTCCTTTACCACGGGCACCATCCTGAGCAACCTAAAAGAGTCTCGGCTGCTCCCTCTCCTTAAAAAGGCAACTTTAGACCCGGCTATACCCACTAATTATAGACCGATTACTACCGTACCGTTCCTCTTGAAGATTCTGGATAAGGTGGCATATATCCAAATCCAGAACTTCCTGGAACAAAACCAACTACTAGGCTCCCGCCAATCTGGCTTCCGTCCACTGCACGGCACAGAAACTGCACTGAATGACCTAAAAGCCCAAATAGACAAAGTACGAGATTCTGGAAAACCAGCACTTCTCCTGCTATTAAACTTATCTGCCGCATTTGACATAGTGGATCATAAAGTCTTGTGTAACCAGTTAGATACAGCAGCACACTTCTCAACTGAGGCTATAGTGTGGATCCAATCATTCCGTAGCGGCCGTACCATGAGGGTCTTTTCACCTACAGCATCTGCAGACCCCATCCCCATCACCTGCGGCATGCCACAGGGATCTTGCGTCTCACCAACGCTAAATAACATTTTCACTAAGCCCCTGTTTGATGACTTGGACCATCTGGGTATCACATATACCAACTACGCTGATGCTACCCAGATCCTCCTCCCACTGAGGGGATTATGAAAAGGATTTAGCTCTAGTGAACAGAATTTACAGCATCGTTCAGGCATGGATGGCAGCCCACGTCTTATGCCTGAACGATGATAAAACTGAGCTTAAGTACAAACTACTCCTCCTTCATCATTGATGAAAACTGCATACAAGTAGCCAAACAAGTAAAAACGTTAGGTATTTACCTTGACTCCACCTTATCATTCTCCAAACAGGTAAACTCCCTAGCCTCATCAACAGCTTACACATGTAAACTAATTAGAGCAGGAAAACAATTCTTATCTCAGCACAGCTGTCTAACATTAGCCAGAGCCTTAATCATCTCCAAATTAGACTACTATAACACATTGTACATAGAAGCCACCAAATCCACCATTAACAAAATTCAGATGCAGCAAAACAATGCCCTCCCAGCTGCATTAAACATTCCCAAGAGAGAACATATCTCAGAAACAAGAAGGAAACATAAATGGCTCTCCACCCACGAGAAAATCAGACTCAAAACCACATTCCTCACATACAAATCACTTCATAATAAAGCCCCACAATATTTAAAGGACAGATTCACCAGAACACATTCCACAAGACAAACTAGACTAGCCAACACCAACCGCCTCCAAGTACCCCGATTTAAACTTGCCACCATAGGTGGAGCTAGCTTCCCAGTCAAAGCTGCTCAACTGTGGAATGAATTACCCATCACTGTGAGGCTTGAACAATCTTTTACCAAATTCAGGCAAAATGTGATCAACTGTTTGACAACAACAAATGTTAAATGAATGCATGAACTTGTTCCCATTTGAAGGTTACCTTTCACGTGTATTACATGCCTGTAACCAATGACCTTTGTCTCCTGTAACTTGTAGCCTTTGCTGTAACCTGTAACTGTGCTCTAAGCTGTACATCTTCTTACCTTTTGCAACCTTATACTCCAGGGTCTGGTTCGCATAATAAATACTAAACAAGCAAACAAACAAATATTAAAATCATATATAATATATGACTTCCAGCAATGGCTACTAGGGGCACTGTGGAGTGTGTGACTTGGCTCCAATGCAAGTCACACACTGCACAGTGCTCCTAGTATCTTCACTTTCAGAAAAGCATGGACTTACTGAGGATCATTCAGTCCTGGAGTTCCCTGCACTGGTCTTTCTGTGTGTTGCATATACCTTACTGCCTTTACCATAACACAGGCAAGAACAGGTTAAGCAGCAACAGATATATATATATATATATACATATGTATATATATATATATATATATATAATATATCAGGATACCTACACTCCTGCCACTGTTTCTCTATTTCCCTAAATTCACACACGTACACACTTGTTGTTGCCTGGTATAATCTTGTATTCATACCCTTGTAATTGCCCGGTGTGCTCTCCTGCAAGGACCTCTTGTATCCACACACTTTTACCTGGTACACTGTTCTGCCACGGCTTCTTTGTCTCAAAAACTTGTTATTGCCTGGTATATTCTTCTGCCAGGGCTTCTTGTGTTCACAAATGTGTACTTACCTGGTATTCTCCCCTGCAGGGGCTTTTTGTTTTCACACACTTACAATTGGCTTGTTTACTCTCCTGCCAGGGTGTTTTGTGGTTTCATGTCTCTTCAACTCCACCTTTGACAATTCAATTCATTAGGCCTTTTGGCTAATTCCTTTTGTCCATAGTTTATTGCTTTGATAGTGTTTTACTCACACTTCAAATCATGAACCACCTTAACTTTATGGGCCAATTCACATTGTCCAGTTAAGAGTCCCTTCTGAGTTAAATGTGCTTTTAACTTTTTGCTTTCATTATTAAGAAACAATTTCCTCTCTTTATCCAATTTGAATTGTTCAATGTTTAACATATGTTGTGTTCTCCAATATGTCCCGGTGCTCCCTTCATCCCTGTGTGGACTCACCGGCTCTACATGGCATCACTAGGTCCATTTGTAGCCCACCAATGGCAGCTGCTGGATTCTTTCTCCTTCACCCTGCTTGGCTTTCAGTTTCCCCGCCTCCAGTGGATCCGGCTGGGCTTCTCCTCTCCTTGCAACTGTCTGGTATGCTTCTCCTTGCGTTTTTCTACCAGCACACACCCAGTAGCACTGCTCTTACTTCTGGCGTTCCTGTGTGTAAACATCTTTGGTAAGTCCTCTACTGCTTACTGTATGAGCAGGTTGGCTCCACCGTTTTTCTTTCGGTTCTTCAGCAACACGAAGAGTTGCAGCCCGCTCCCACCAACAGTCTGCTGTTTATTTTGATGATCCTGTTTTAAACGTTATGGGCACAGGTGCATGCTCCCAAAAACTAGAGCTTTGCTTGTGGTCGGGGCTTCTCCTGCTCTGTATTCCTACATTCCTCTCTCTTCCTCGTTGCAGTGTTAAGGTGTTTCTGGGAATAGTAGTTCCTTTGAACTAACTTAAAAAAAATGGAGGAATGGCTTTAACATGTCCAGAGGGCGAATCAAAGTTTGAAAGTTGATTTGGAGGATTGTTTGAGAGAAATTCAGCATTTTCCTTTGAGGTAGTAGAGAAAGAACCACAATATGCCATTAGGATGTTATCTTTGGGACATTCATCCTGCAGGGGGAAGAGAGATACCATGTCTCATTCGTGGACACCACCACTTCCTCCCGGAGGTTGTTCGCTCCCATGAGATCCTCCCTCATATAGTCACCCCTAGGGTCAGGATCAGGTAGCTGCTGCCATCCACTGATCACATGGGAGAGGTCACCCCGGGAAAAAGTAATGACTCCATTGGATTCATCACACTACCAGCATCATATCCCTCATGCACCCCAGTTGCTGCTGCCTTATTCAGAGTACTGCAACTGGGTTGCTAGAATTGTGGCACAGATACAAAGAATCGACTAGTGGGCAAAAGTTGTCAAGTATCTGTTGTTCGGTGGTATTATCTTTTACCCTGCGTATAGTCTGGTGCTAATCGCCTTAGAAGTTAGACTATAGATCCACTGGGAAATATAGTTTGTTATCAGACCTTTGCTCTCATTATGTACCCTCAATATTTTCAGCCCGTTGAATTAGGGTTACCGGGCACTTAACATACCGTATTGCTGGTGGGTCCCGTCAATAAGGATTAAATAGCACAATAATAATCCCTCCCATGAATGAACTATTCATTATTTCTGTATATTCATTTGGACCTTAATTACAAAACATTTCCACTACTTGTGTGCACTATATTTTTCACGAGGGATGTATTTTGGAATGCACTCTTCCTGCAGCACATTCCCCCACATTTGACCTAAATTGAAAGCCATAGATGTAATCACACATCAGACACATTTGCCATATCGATGCCTGCAATAGGAGCTCTCATGCCTGGCATGCGCTTTTGTATTCATTTGTTGCATTTCCAACAAACACTTAGGGCCTCATTACACGGACGGCGGTTGACCAAGGTGCTATTAGCACCTTGGTCCATGCCGGTAAAATACCGGCACCGCCTTGGTGGAAAGGGGAATTACCGCCCTATTCCAAGGTTGGTGGGGCGGTAATTCCCCCTTTCCCCATTGCCCTTCCCCATTCTCATTTTTGCCCCATAGGGCATAATGGGAATGGGGAAGGTGCTAATTACAGCACCGCAAATTGCGTTACCGTAATTAGCTCCCTGGTCCCTTTGCGGGTTGGTTTTTAACGCCTGCAAAAAGCAGGCGTTAAATTCTCCAACCCGCAAAGGGACCTCGTAGTAAGGCGGTAAGGGTTTACCGGTACCGGTAAAATACCAGTACCGGTAAACCCTTACCGCCTACCGTGTAATGAGGCCCTTAGTGTTGGGGTGTAAACATGGTATTTCAGGTCTGACACCATTTTAGGCTTGTCTCCTGAATTTGTACCCTCCACTCTCATGTGTAAATGTCTGTCCCATGACCTCCACCAAAATGGGTGAATGAATCCACAGCATGTGGGATCGTCAGGTGCACGACATCAGACGGACATGCCGTGGGTGCAATGTTGTGAGACACGTATTATGGCAGAAAATTGGTTGCATAGCTCACCTTGCATTGGACGTTTTGTGCCCAATTCATGGAAATGCGCGCAGAAATCCTGCAAGGGCCTTGCGCTGAGAAGGACACTGTGCAGGCCTGTGCGCGGAACAAAAAATGCACTCCACGTATTAATGGAATTTTACAGCACAAAGTAACTGTAATCACAAGTCGCACCCAGAATGCCCTCGAAACGCCCACATGCAAAGCATAAACAGCCAGAACAGCTACCTTTGCACACTCTCCCGGACACAAACACACGCACCCTTCAAACAGTGCATGGGTTCCCCTTTAAACAGGCCTGTTAATCTGAGACCCTGCGCGGGGTCTCCTGTAACAGTATCAAGCACCTCGACAACATGCGTATAAAAAATCGCAACTTGGTAATACCTCGGGAAATCTGCATGTTATCCCTGTAAAACATTCCTGTAAAACATTCCTGTACCCTGCTACACTGCTTACATGCACCCCTTAGTTACATCTGAACCCTGATTTTCAATGTGCAAGCTGCAAATCCACGCGCAAGTGTACTTAAGCCTGCCTTGGGGTGGCAGATCATATGAAGGATGAGCGTGGCTATTAACTAGCCAAGACGCTGCGCAAACAAATCAATTAATACATCTCGTGCCGCTCCATTGTGGGCATGTGAGGCACTGCCTGTAGGCCGTCCCTCGGAATGCCTACTTTTTCACAAGTTCTTCCGTGCTTTTGCTGCTCTGCCGCCTTCTCAGCCCTCTGTGCAAGCCTTGCCCACACTCTGCTTGGAGTCTCACGCAAAGCCCTCAATGGCTCGCACAGACGTGCCGAGCCAGCTCGAACTCCACGCGAGTCTGGGAAAAGTACGGCACAATGGATGCAGTGGCGCACGCAAGTACCGTATTTTCCGTGAAGATAATTCCATGAATCGGGCCCTTTGTATACAATTGGTGGCTTTTCATTGTAGGTAAAGGGGACGATGTGAAATGCATTCAAACCAACATGCAGAGGGTAAAAAAAAATCAAATCGCAGGCCGCACGTGTCTGTAAAAGTGATTTAAACTCTCAGATCCTTATGCTATCTAATTTAGTCTAATGTTTCTAGGGTTTATTGCAATTACCATAGGAACCTCCTGGTGTGTTGCCTAAATTAAATAATGGTGAAAATAACAACATTTTAATTTAAAAACAGTTGGAGATAAAAGCCTAAGGACTTTTTTTAAACTCCAGTGTTTGCATCGCTGTAGTAATTAATGCTACTTCATCCATATCTTAGTTTCCTGCATTTAATTATAAATGGTAAACAGCATTTTCCATAATCCAGGGGAATAAGGCCCCTACATTGTTTTGCATCATGTAGTAGGCTGCATTGTCAGAGAAGACCACATCTGCTGTTTAATTGACAGTCATCGCTCAATCGCAGAATACATGCCCACTAATGCAGGCTTGTGCTCAATTGATGAAAGACTTGAAAATATGTGTGTATCTCCTCTGACAAAAAAGCAAACCCATTGCTGTGTTTCTATTCTTAAATTGGGGCCACATACATACACAGTGTATAGGGTTCCTCCAGTTGGTAAAAAAAATGTGTAAAAAAGAAAAAACACATTAAACTGCAAAGAGGAATCTGTTCTCATTATATTAAAAGAGACGATAAACGACTTAAATTGGTCAAAATAGAGGCTTGAACGAGCTTGCCACCTGTTCTCTCAGATCCATGCCATTTTTATCAGGATTCCACTGACCTAGCAAGTCAGGAGTCAGGAGTATGGACGGCTCGTTTCACCCGGCCCATTAGGGGAAACTGACAGCATCGTCTCCTATAACCTCGATGTAGGCAGAGGGGCTTGAACACTCATGGATTACCGTTTGCTTGTACGCCTGAAAATAGCAAGCAGAATCCATAGAGATTTATGGGAATGAGGTCGACCATGCACATTCATGGCAATTATTGCTCAGTTCCCCACATGCGTGTAAATGGTATGGGCACTCGGGACCTGCCCATACTACCATGACATTATACCACCCGATTTGGGAAATGCCCAAAATCCACCACATCCGACTACAGCCATAAAGGTGCTCCACTCTGTAAGAATGAAGGATCCAATCAAAATGAGAGAATCCGTAGCATTTTGCCACTTGAGCAGAGTCACAAAAATAATGTTCTTTATTCAGGCGGCTCAGTTTAGTTCAAACAGAAGACATGAATCCCTCATGCAGAAACCACTCTGAAGATAGTATACAGTGTTTTTGTTTTATTTTTTTTTATTATTACTGTTCATGGTTTATGGTTTATGTTTCATAAAACCTTTGCAAAACACAAGGAAAAAGTTTGAACATTTACTCACATTACATAGCTCCTTCATAAAAACAACACAGCCATTGTCATATGTATATATGAGAAACATTAATATAAACTCAAAACTGAGAATAATACAAACAGAAACACATAAACAAGTATTACATTGTCACAAAGTGTTTTCATCATCTTATCGATAAATACATCTCTAAAATGTCCTAAGTTAATATCTCCCAAGCATATACAAGAGTAACAAAGGGTTAGCAGTTTGTTAATTTCAATGCAATAGATTTAAAAATGGCTGCAACTAATATCATGTTGTGAACATTGTTGCCATACAGGCATCTCTGCCAAAGATATTCCTCTGTTTACCAATGATTGGATAAAAACAGTGGTCCTAAATAGCACATCCTCATGCCATTGAGTGCTGGACAATTTAGAATCAGATGTCGAGTGGTTTCCTCTATGACCATATTCTTACAGAACCTACACCCAGATTCAGCAACTGTGATCAAACCTCTTCTCAGGCAGATTTCATTGGCAGGTAGAATATTCCAACAAAATCTAAGAAAAATTGTTCTATACAGAATATTATGAAATCTCATCAAATATGACAATAATGTGCCTCTTTTCTTATGTTCATTGTGGAGGTGACTCATTGATGGATAACTGTGAAATGCCTCTACTGTGTTGATCCAATCTTTGTCATATAGGCAGTTGTTTACCTTTATAGGATTTGCAGTCAGATCATCCATATTCAAGTTTAGGGTTTGCAGAATGTTGTCTCTTGCCATATGAATCTGAGCAATAAAAATGATGGACTTTCCTCTAGGATTAAGATTCATGTATATATTCATTTGTATAAGGAGGTAGGAACAGATTCAAGCAATTTTCTAAATAAAGACAAAACCCTCCACTCTACCCATGCTCTGATAGAGGCAAAGCCTATTCAAATTGTTTAGCCGCAAAAAGGACAGCGTTAGGAACTCCCAGAATCATCCGCCAAATCTTGACTTCTGCTAAATCTAACCATTTTGGAACAACATGAAAATAAAGTTCCAGCCCATATTAACATTTTTGATATATGTTATCAGTTGATCTAGCAAAAGAGTGGATTATTGAAGAAGGCTTTGTCTTACATTGCAGTAGCCTGAGGTAGCAGATATAGGAAAGCCCAAATATGTCATATTAGAGCCGGGTTGAATTGTTGCTTTCTGCCAGGACCACATTTGAGCCATTCGTTTCTTACATCATGTAAGGCAAGTATTTTCATTTTTTTCGGGTTGATGAGAAGGCCGTTATCGCTTGCAAAAGATGAAAACGCAGAGAGTAGCCTTTTTAAACAAACGCAAGAATTATCAAACAGTAGGAATTCGTCTGCGTAGGCCAACCACCGCACGTTCACGGCGCCCAACCTTTGGAGACACAAGCGTAGCCAGGCTCAAGTAGTCATTGACATTAGGAGCAAATAGGTTAAATAAACAAGCCACAAGGATACATCTCTGCCTAAGGCCAGAAGGGGTAGGAATATGACAGGACATAACCCCCTGTCCATTCAGTCTGACCTGAATACTGGAATTCTCGTGGAGCTAATGATTTGTTTTAAAAGGCCAGGTGGAATTCCCCAAACTGCTAACTTTCCCCAAAACCTGGCCCAATCAACACGGTCAAAAGCAGAGGACAGGTTGACAGATGCACCCCACTCCACAGATGGCCTCCTCACCTTCCCTGCCCTCTCCCTTTTCCCCACCCTTTGCTTCTGTGACGCAGTTTGGTAAGAGATGTCGGATATTCGCGTAAAGCTGGAAAGCTTTGTGGTGCAAACTCGGTCCCAGTACCCCCTCCAACTCCCAAAATGTACTCAGTGCCCTCTAGCCATCAACCACCTCTACCCTAACGGCATGTCCATATTTTTTTTACCTGCAAATAGTTTTTTACTGTGTTTCCTTTTCCCATAACCTCGGCTATAGACGCGAATATCTCTTGCATCGAGAGAAAAACAAGATGGTGGTTGTTTCATTTCTGTAAACCCTGGTCCTGCAATGCACCATGGGAGATATAGCTATAATTTTCAGGTAAGGGCGCACCCCATCTCCGTCAAATATTAAAATAAGTACAGCATGGAATAACCCCAAACTATGCATGGATCACGAGTCAGCACTTCATGCCCAAGTTATTTCAGGCCTGGTAGAAATCCGTCCAGCCGTTTGGGCTGTGCGCTTTTGCAAAAATGTACCTTTTTTGTCTTTGGGAAAATGAATGTGAAGTAGGCTGCACTTTTGGAAAAAAAAACATTTTCTTCTTATGCTTCATAACTTTTTCATTTTTTAAAGACTCTTTATGAAATGTTGCAGATTGGGGTGGCCCAGAGACTTTTAATCACCTTCAGAATTTTGGCCAAATCCGTTACTTGAATCAAAAGTTATTAACAATAGAATGTTTAGTGGTTCCTGTGTGTCTCCGACTCACCTTACCTGTCGCCCTATTATATATATATAATTATATATATATATATATATATATATAATTTGGGACATACTCAGAGAAATTAGTCTATTTAATTACAAAATTAGGAAAGTACACACCAACATGAGAACAAAAATGAGTTTAAATTCCTCTGATATTCAGGCAATACAAAGGCTTTCGTTGCCTCGTACTGGATCTCGTCCCCAGCAGGAGACCATCTGTAAATGCTACTTCATTTAGTGTATAACTGTCTGTCATTCACTAAAACAGGTTTGCCTTGTAAGGAAAATCAAATACACATGAACGAAAAAGATAACATTTTAATTGGACAATTAATTTAACTGGAGTAAACGTAAAATTGTATCTCATGTATCTTGTTGTAAACAGATTAAACACCATTTTCTGCGTTTTGTTTTAATGGTGTTTGAAGTTTGGTGGAAATTGATTTGCCGGTTAGTTTGGTCTGCCTAAGTAATTAGTATCAACATTTCTAAACATATAAGTATTTGGTTGTACCTACCGCTTTTTTTTAGTTTCACACCATCCCTATAATAAAATTGAACATTGTTACATTCCAACAAAGGTTAACAAACTTACACAATGGAAGCACCGGCAGGAGATGTACACATGAGTGCCATTTATAAACATCAGGGGACAGATTACTTAATCTTTGCATTTGCACCAATACAGTCTTTCTGCAAAACCAGAGTGACAGTCTCATGTATTCAAAGAAATTCATCCTGATTTACAAAAACATTTTGCAATGGTGCAATCCCATTGAATAAAGCTTTGTAGATCAGGCCCATGTTCTACATACAGAAACAATGAACCTGCATCAAAAAACACATGCTGTTGGGAAACCAGCTGCACAAGGCTATGCAAGAACATACCACGAAAAAATGCAATGCTAACTTTTTAGAGAAAAGAGAATCAGTAATGAAGAAACACAACCGTTGTTTAATTGGAGCGGTTCACAAACCTGCCACATTTCTGATGAAATCAAACTAGTTTCCAACAATTAGAGCTTTCTACTTCAGTTAATGTCATGGAAGTAACCCCTTAACTATGCCTTTAAGGAGCTACAACCACAAGTTTAAGGCTAAACAGGCTTGTAATAAATCAGCTAAGGTACCCCAGACAATGCATTATATGAATTGTGCAAGTCACTGAGGCGTCCCAGGACCAACATCGAAATGAAGCCAAAGGCCAAGTTACTTTGAAGAATCATGGAATATTGTGGTGACTTCAATATCCTTCCCACTCATTGTAGCAGATAGGTTATTCCTCACATGGCATGGTCTGAGTGCCATTCTGTGAGGAAATGCCATCAGGTAAAGGTGTTAAATCAATAGGATGTTTATTTTTATATTAAATAATTCGATTATGCAGGTAATTCATCTCAAGCTGATTGGAAGCTACTATCTCTTTATAGACAGATAATGACTCCACGGGCTAACACACTCTATGAAGACTTGCAGATATATTGTAAATGCTCCCAGTCAGACCTTTTGTCCAACCTGCATAATTTAGTGAATAAGGTTTTGCTAGACTGTGATAGTGACATGTTGACTTTAATGTCCAATCCATTGAAAACGAAACAAGCACAAGTAACTATGGATTGGATAAACACGATTGATCAAATGAGTTCAGCAGGAGCAGCTTCCTTTTCCTTATATGAAAAAAAGCTAGGGTTCCTTCCGAAATATATGAGAAAATTCCCAGATGGGAAAGTGAGACAGAACTTCATGATAGCGTGACTCAATTTGGTTCATACCGGGTATTGCTATCTCGTTGGGGACGAGGTGGAGAGGCTAAACAACTGTGCCCCTGGTTTTGAAGATAAAAGCAGGCAGTCAATTGCACACATTCTGAGAGACTGTGAGGGCACATTGAATATAAGAGAGAGAGATTTTTGTTTTTTATCGATTCAGAAGACCGATTGTCTTCAACTATGTTCTGGGATAGGCTAGTTGCAGGCCACGAGACGTCACAAACCATAAATGGATTACGTGAACTGCAACAGTCGGGATTTATCCCACCAGAGCATTGTTAAAATCACACAAAAATCTAAATCGTATTCTTTCTTTCTTCTGGTGTTGGAAGAAAGTTGCCAAAATATCTCTTTTCTTTTATTTGTCTTTCTTTTTTAACCTTGCTGGTTTCTTTCGTATTTGTTATTTCTACTGTTCATATATTGTTAACGTATTAACCCTTTTGGATTTGTGTGTTAGTTTATGTATCTTATGGATTTTTGTATTTGTGAAAAATGTTGGTTGCAACACAATAAAAAAAAAATATAATAATAATGTGCACCTCTTTCCCAGAACCATTATCATTATGATAAACTACGCACACGGTGGCAAGATAATCGGGAAATGTAAGCCATACCTAGTTTGGTATGGTGGTTGATAGGTCATATTATTAAAGCCACCTTTGATTTGTAGCATGCCAATGTCATTCCTGTGAGCTCTGACAGCTTTGGCATGTTATATGGATTTCAGGCACCTGCATGTCTGCATTCCAGTGAATGAGAACAGATGCAGGGTGCATTATTCAGTGGACTCTCTGCAAGGAAAGATAGCCTCTCCCCTGCCAAGCCTGCTATCTCCCAGCTGGACATGTTCATGTCTGCCTCACCTTAATGGGCTACACACCAGAATGCCCTTGAAGCAGCAGGCTTGTAATGGGGCACACATGGCACAGTCAGAGGGGAACAATTGGGTGTTAGCAACGTTTTATTCATCTTATTTTTCAGTGGGCTTGTTTCTACTTCCGCTCTTCTCCACTTCCTGCGGAACATGTCACTGTGGGCATGACATCAGAAGGCCGGGGTCACTTATCAGAAGGACAGGGATCGGTTCCCTTAATAAAAAGCTGGCTTTTATCCAATTCCATGTGGCCTTCTATCTTTAGAAAGTAGATTGTCCGACACCTTCTTGGATTCAATTTTAGACCTTCAAGGATATCATAAAGATTTCATTGAAACCTCTTCTGAGAGAGGTGATCCTTCCAAAGCCCTCAGCTGGTGAAGAAGGAGTGTTCTGAGGTAGAGGCAAGCTCTGGTGACTACACATTCCCAGGGTACATCGGTGGGAACATTTGCTGAAGACCAAGGCCTACCACCATGCTGGAAAACCTCTCCAGTTTGAAGGAAGCAGTGACTGAAAATGGCTTACATTGTCCTGAAGAACCCTGTGGTGGGTCCCATAGCATTCTGAGAGACAGAACCACTAGGAGCCTTGTTTTGCTGAACCGATCTGAGGCATATTTGAAGCACTTTCAACATCTTCAAACCAATGGGACACATCACGCTGCCTTTAGCACTCCCTCACACTTCAAATCACCACTGTTTCATTCATCGAATTGGCGCAATGCTGCATCCCCGCCAACAGAGCTTCGTCACTCATTCAGTTCAAGCACCCGCTCACCATGCAGAAAAATATGAAATGCATCGATCCAAGCATCGAACTCTCAGGACATTGCGTCACATTGCAGCATGAACTGCTTCATCATAGCATAATTCTTTGACCCGAACCAGCAGTACTCATCATTTCAAATGACTATTCATCATCAATCCACTGCTGGTGATCAATTTGGCCTGCATAGCTCAGTACTGCCTTCAAACCACATGGAGCTCCTGCTTTAATCTGACTCGATGTCAACTCACAGCCTGGATTAACACAACACAATGCCTTCAAACTCAGTTGAACCTTCAAGCACAACAGTCTGAGGCCTAGTTTGAAACAGTCGAACCACCTAAGATTGGAGTCAGATATTCAAGTGACCCTGTCCCTATGGTCCAGCTTTTTGGGCCCTAGAGACAGGTTAAGTCCATGTAGCACCTTTTTTTCCGCCAAGACATATCCCTTTGAACAACAATGTTGCTGTATTTCTCCCTGTCAAAATATCCAGAATGTTAAAACATTTGTGTTTTTTATCTTTTGTCTTCTTTTATACAGATGTATTTTTGTTTATTTTTAATAATTAGTATTTGATGGATTTGTTTAAAATAAGAATGTATTTGTATAAACCCTGTGGTTCAACATTCTTGTATTTTGGAACAGTTTTACTATTGCTTTTTGGGATGTTACTGTATCACATTTGCACCCTTTCTAAGCCTGGCCTCGGCCCACGTCACGAGAACAGGTGAAGGAGGCATATTTCGTGTGTGTGCTTGTTTTACATTTAAAACTGGGATCACTGTTGGTTTGTAGAAGTGTGCCGGCTGAGTGGGCTGTTTAGTGACTACTCATCCTGCAGAAAAGTCATTTTGATGCACATGCGTTTCTTTTTTATTTTTATTTTTTATTGCACATCTGTATGGTGCCTATACACAAGTGTTTCCAGGTGCCACAAAGGCGAGAAGGGGTGAAATGGGAAGGTTTAATTTAAAATGTCATTCAAGTCTGAAATGTAAACTATTTTGGTAACAGGTATGCACATTAATGTTCTTCTGTACTAAACTCCAGCAGTGAACTAAATAAAATTGCTGCAGTGCATATACAAAGGTATCCTTGAACCAATCTATTCCTTAGATGTGTCCTTGTGTTTGACATTTCAGTGTAGAATAAGATATTGGGATTGTTAGAATGAAGACAAATATAAATGTTACATTTTCGCTATGTGAGTGCAGTTACATTGGGGACCCAACCCTTTACAGAGGTACAAGTTTGGTTTTGGAAGAAAGATGGATTAAATAATGAATGTGCTGTCGGACATGTTCAGAGGGACACCGTTCCCAATAGTTTAGTTGGCAACACCATACTTACAATGTTTTAACGTGCATTACAGGGCTATAGTTGCTCTGATGGAAAAATAATATTCTTCTAAACCCTGGAGTACACTAATGTGGTCCTGATTAACTGAGTTTTGCTTTCTCTTCCATGGAATTCAATTGAACATGAAATGCAGTTTCCTTAATGTGAAACAAATATTGTTGTTATGTGTTACTTCTGTGTGGTGAACAATCTGTGGAGCTTCAAAAATGTGTGCAGTGTGAAACATTGCATAACAATTTAAGTACATTGTTTTAAAGTTATCAATGCATAGAGTTTTGTCATGTACACCTGGTAAACATAACCACATTATATACTGACTTACACCTTTATTTAATATCTGTAACTGCTGAAAATATCAATACTCTAGAAGTTATATCTGTTCATTTATATCATTTTGTTTAAGAGTACATAGATTTCAATTGATATCCTTCATTGCAACTTGTCCAATGTAATGCTGATTTAAACAACGTTGTCAACTTAAAGGCCATCACGTGGGCACCTTTTATCTATCCATAATGTCTATTTAAAGTAATACATTTTTCAAATTATCAAACATCTACAAAAAGCCATAGTCCTGTAAGTCAATCTTATCATGTCTATCCGTGAGTGATCATTTATTGTCTTATATTTCTCGCTTTCAAAAGATCATTATATTATTTATTTATTATGCTTTTTCATTTTATGAGACATATGAAACAGCAGTGCTATATTTTTATGACACGTATTCCTTATAAATTGAGTCACAGATGGGATCAGCCCACTTTTCTCTAGAACTAGACTCGGGCACAATTGTCTTTAATCATGTGTTCTGTCGTGTGGGAATGTAGATCATGTTTATCAATAGAGGAATGAGGATTGTGCCACAGTACATACTGCCTTGAAGGCAAATGGTTTTGCACCATTGCTAAACCAAAACCAGCATCAATGCAGGTCAGTGTCTACTTATACCCTGTGTGACAAACATAATTTGTTCACTGCGGGAATGTAAGGATGAGTAGTGGTTGGACCGTCTACTCAGCCTCCACACTTCTACAAACCAACAGGGCTCCCCATCATAAAGCTAAAACAGGCCCAACCAAGAGATATACCTCCTTCACTGTCTGTGGTAACATGACCAAGGGTAGGCTACACTCTTAGGGGGTGTGGATGTGAGACGGCAGCAACCCAACATCCAAACATCTAATTAAGCTTCTGTTAAAATATATACTTTAATTAAACAAATCAATCCTACAACTATTCCAAACACAATGAAAAGTCCACCCCTGTAAAATAAGACAAGACAGAAGATTAAGAACATGAATCTATAAGCACTTTGATTACTTTGTCAGGGATGAACATTCAAAAAATACAAAATGTTGATCAAAAGAATATTTCTTGATGGAAAAAGGTAGACATGGGATTTAACCAGTTTCTAGATCCCAAAAGGTGAACCAGGGGATGGGGTTCACTTAAAAGTACCTGATTCCAATGTTAGGTGGGATAACTATGTCTTACAAGGCATCATTCGACCGATGTAAGTCAGTTTGAGAAGTTGGTAACTGTTGTTTCTTATCAATAAATGATTTGATTCTCCAGCAGTTTGAGTTCAGCTCTGATGGTTCAGAACTAAGATCCTGATGGTCCAGTTCAATGTTTGAAAAGGCACTGGTTTGAAGTCATCCTCAGCAGAGAGCTAAATGTTCAAGCCATAACGGTGTTGTGCTCTATTTCGTTCGATGTAGTTGTGAGCTGGTTTAAATGCACTGCAGCAGCAGTGGTTCATAGTTTGAGTGCCAAAGGCAGAACCACTGGCTGGTGGCATATCTTTCGAATGTGGCTTGAATCAGTATTCAAACAGTGAATACAGTGTTGCTGGCTGAGCTCTCTCCGTGGATGCTGTGAGACACATTGCAAGGAGCTCCAGGTCAAGGAAAGTCCTGATCAGTCTCTGCTCTCCCAGCCTATCAAAGTTTGCAAGCAGATTGGCAGGGCTTTGTTCTCAGTAAGAGCCTATGTCACTGTACCATTAGAGTGGGTATGGAGCAGAGTCTTTTTCTGTCTTGGAGTACTTCTTTCTCTCCTCAATAGCAGGCAGCTTTGGAAAGACCAACTCTCCCAAAAGAGGTTGAAATTAATTATTATTTGTTTTTATTTATTTCTTTGCATTTGGTTTACAACAAACCTTTACAAAAAGAAAATAAAAATCATTACATCCTTAAGTGACGGAAAACATCAAAAAATGCAAAATGGCAACCCATTGAGCAGAAAAGATACCTAACAGTACAAAATGTTTTAATAAATCATCAAACATAATTCACAAAAAATAATCATCCCACACAATATACACTCACATGCAACCAGTTCATAATATTACAACAACAAAAAAAATAATAATTCCAAATACATCAAATAACGTTCATCAGTGCAATACAAAAATACACAAAAGAGAAGAGACCCGAAGCTGCCATCATGGTGTTAAAACAAAACACTTCAATAATTCATCAGATAGCCTTCGTCATTTCATGGTCTGCAAGTCCTTACATCAAAATCTGGGTTTTAATGAAGCCTCCCACTGCCAAACCCTCTCAAATCGAATGAATATTGAGGCATCTATTCCAAACTAAGTCACAGTTAATAGAATACCAATTTCTGGCTTTGCTCGAGGAATTAAGGAAGTACTTCATCCTAGTAGGATTTAGTACTTCACAATCCAAAACCAGATGTCGGGTCGTCTCAATCTGGCCTAATTTAAAAAATGTGCAGTTAGTATCAATAGCTTAACAGAATCTCCTTAGTCAAGAGAAGATTCCATCTTAATTGCAACAAAATACTACAATAAAATGTATTAGGGAACTGCAGGAGAATCATTGTTGGGGCATCCCGCCGTCTAGGGTCTAGTGCCAAGTTATGCAGTACCCAATCGTAATCTTACAGGGCTTTCTTAATTCTCACTGGGTTCGTCAACAAGCACGCTCTATCCATCGCCAGGCTATTCAAAATCAAATGCATCCTCTCTTTTAACTGAGAAAGAACTTTTGTTTTTTCTTTAAAACAGAAAGTTGCTTTACCAATAAGTCATAAAGAGGTGCAGGAGTTGGGTCAATTCATTTAGCAAATAAAGTGAGTACATTTCACTCCACATGAGCATTCATTGAAACCAACCCCAGTTCAAATCTAATGCTGCAAGAGGTATTGCATTAAGCACACAACATATTTCACAAGATTTGAGTCTCAATACCATCTAAAACCCTGGAAATACCAAGCTCTCCCAACTCCAAGCCATAGATTAGTTTTGACACAAACTTACATTCATTAAAAAAAAAACCTGGTTTAATAGAAAATCGCCCAGCTTTCACAGCCTGCATAGATGGAAATGTCTCCTTGTTTAAAAGGGACTATCTAATATTCCTATACCCTGGCTGCCCACTGATCTGTAAACCTAAGCAGAACAATGAGTCCACAGTGCCAACCACACTATTTTCCAGAGAACACACCCTTCTGGTCTTCTGTATATAATTGAAGGTCCAAAATTGAATTAAAGAAGAAGTGGGAGACCCTTCTTTTATAAACAAAATGCCACACATTATTGGCGGAATGCCACTCTGTTCAAAAGGTCCGCCCTGTGACAAGTGCTGCTTGCCTTCTGATGTCGTAGCCAGAATGCCTTGTTCCTCGGGATGTGGAGGGGACAGAAAGGTGGGAAAAGCGTACAGAAAAATAAGATTGTGCACTTTAGAGCTTGGTCAACAGATCACAACATGTATGCAGCAGGGCATCAGTGTACACTATGCTTTTAGCATGGAATGTACTGAAAGAGGGGATCTGGTTAGCTGATCACCCTTTCTGAGATGGAGTTTGTGCATCATGTTATTATGAATACAATTATAAAAATGCCTGGGTGTTTGCCAGATGGCAATCCTTAACACCCTGTTATTAACCATTGGCTTCCCATACATTCCAAAGGCTTTCTGTGATAACACAGTAGAGAAGAGTGTTCCTTACAGTCACATGTTACCATTATGACCTACCCTGTCTGCTGCCTTAAACCTAGCACTTGCAAATTGCTGGCTGCACTACCACTGTTTGTTGCCTTTATTATTTATGTATTTATTTATTTATTATTATTTATCTGTTTCTCCTCTGCTTCGCACTTTCCACTTCTCCCCTCCCTCTCTCCCATGTACTTGCACGTTCTCAATGTCACTGGGCTTAGTAAGATCTCTGTTTTGTTCTCCCCTGTTCCCCTCCCTTGCCTTGTTGCCCTCTGAAACACTTGTGTACGAGCGGGATAGAAATACAATGTCAATATCAATATCAATTAAGCAGAAGTAAAAGCTCAGACTTTCTCAATGTATGCCTCTAGGATGTGGAACCACATACCTGTCATCATTAGACTTGCACACATCCTTGTGCCATTCAGAATGTAACTCAATGTCCTCCTCTTCAAGGAGCACAATTTTCACGGACAGTAATATCCTCGATCACACCACCAGCCGACCTAACCTCACCCCTAATTATTGCTCTGGTTGCTTAACTGTAATGTAGCACAGGCTTTCTGTAAATTTGCCTGCTAGAGTGTAATCTTATTCACCTCTGAAGTGCAGTGCTCAGCTGCTTCTCGGAGCTAGGTACGCACTCAATAAATATTCAATTTTTTTTTTTTAAATCAATTAAAGTAAAAGCTCTAACTGAACACCAACCATGATCATATCAGCTCTGTGTTGACCCGGTTTCCTTTCTTGGTAACTTACTTAACACTGTTTTCTTTCTTATTTACTTTACTAATATTTGGCATTTTGTCATGAGGAAGGTGCAGCCACTTGCAGTAGCCCTACTGCGGAAGTCCATCACATGAAACACTATCACCATCAAGCATGATCTCTATATTACTACACTGTCCTGGCACCTCCCACGGAGTCTAACGGAAGTATTCTGCGGTTCCTCTGACAGCTAATGCATTTCTGTTTCATGGTTGTGGTTAAGAATAAGAGCAAACTGTATTCTCTTTGAACATGACTATGTTTTCAGTCCTGCTACATCATCTCTACAGGTACGCACAGATGTGGGTTGTGGTTATTTGATATAGTCAGTAGAATTATGTTACAGTGCATGTGCCTCTGTTGTCATTCAGTCGGACTGCATTTATATGATCGCACGTGTTTTGTCATTATTTTACATGCTGCAGTATACGTGCCCGGATTGACAGGTAAAACGAAATAGGTGTTTGACCAAAACAGGTGAGTCCCTGCTTCCTCTAATAGCAGAGACACCCCCCACCCCCAGAGAGTGTTGACTGAAGGTTATAAAAGAACAACGAAGTACATTCATAATGAACTGTAAAGAAAGGTGAACCCGTTTCTGACAGCCCGTCGTCCTCTCTGCGAAAGGAGACCTGAGGGAACAGAGAAGTCATGAAGCTGACAATCACTGACGAAATCTGGAACTAGCCCTGACCTCATCAAAAATGGGGTCAGCTCTAGAATCATGTCCTTTAGCAAGAGGAAGCAACGGCGCTCTCTGAGCAACCAACAAAGTGCCGAGTCTACGTGCTGAGCGATACTGAGGACAGCAGTTGGAATCATTCCTACCACACCACACATTGCAGATGTGTGTGTCACAGTCAATTCAATTGCTGAATTTCAGAGCACTGAATTTGGGATTTTAATGTACACGTGTATTTTGGAAAGAGGTAAACATTGTTCGAAAAACACCTTCATATAAAAAGTAAAACATGACTCAATAACAAATGCGCGGGTCTCAACAGCTGTCTGTGTCTGCCATCCTTTTGGACTGGGCTGCTGGGGTAAGAGGAGAAATGCTTAGCACATTGACACACTGAATAAACTAGAGCAAGAGTGGTTGTGGAGGAAAGAAAACTACAAAATGGGTTGGTGAGAGTGGGTGCCTACAAGGGAAGGGAGAAGTTCAAAACAGGTACATGCTACACGTATGAATTCATGAACACCTTAAACGCAAAGCAAAATCAACTTTATGGAAACTAATATGACAGCACTGATTAACACACAATCGATATTTCGGAAAGCTCCATGCATATGTTTAAGTCGTTCCCTTCATCCCATCCATACTTTTGAATGATAAATGTCCAAAATTCTCAAATGCTCTTGTACTTTCAAAGTTAGAAAAGATGAGGAACCTTTCAAGGTATCAACTCTAGACCTCCGCGACCATAATATTGCTACGTATCCTTTAGGAAATGTCACATTGGTCTGGGAAGCTATGGAGACACAGGGTTCCTCGTTTTTAAACAGTAGGTTTGTATAGGTTTCTTACACACCATTTACTGAGCCACAGGACATACATTGAAACACCAGCTTCTGTTATAGTGGTTGAAACTAAAGTTTAATCATGGCCCTTTGTGATGACACGTGTTTCAACAGTATTGTGTCTTTATCAAATCTGGGCAAATACTTATCTTTGACCAAGTTAGAATCACATCCATTTTCCGCTTTCTTATGACAATTTCTGGGGTAAATCCCACCTGAATGGAATATCATATCTCGTGAGGTGTCTTGTACTTTCAATTACATCTATTATTGATTTCATTGGTCAGCCTGTTGTGGTCATCAGGCGAATTGCTGCACATGTTTTCGATATATTTGGTGCAAAGGAAATGTGTTCTCTAGCCATATCACTCATTTGAAATCTGCCCTTGTAAAAAAAAAAATGCTTTGACAGAATATGATTTTTGTAGTAAGGCAATATTTGCCCTAGTGCCAAGTAAACATTCACCAATTTAGAATTCCCATTCCAATTCCCTCTGCACTAAAATGTGCCACAGTGATCCCTTTGCTAAAAAAAAAAAACCCTCTTGGACTCTTCAGTCCTTACAAATATTCGCCCTATTTTGCTCCTGCCGTTTTATATGAAGTTGTTGGAATCCCTGGTCTCCCTGCTGCTTGGACGGTTCTGTGAAGATACGTCCGTGTTCTATGCTTTTCAGTGGGGTTTAGATGATCTGAGACTAATCAGATCAGATCAGATCAGGGTGGAATGGCCGCATTCATCTGTTGGATCTCCTCTCTGCCGCTTTTGATACTGTCAATCACTCCATCCCGGCCAGTCGTCTGTCAGTGGCTGGGGTATCTGGTTCTGCCCTTTCATGGTTTCATTCTTTTCTTTCTGATCGTTCGCAACTGCTATCACTCCAGCCCTTTCTTTCTGCTGTTCCTGCACTGGTGTGTGGGGTTCCCCAAGGTTCTGCCTTATCTCCTACTCTTTTCAATATTTACATGCAGCCTCTGGTCGCTCTTATCTGCTCCCATGGGTTCAGACATTACTCGTACGCTGATAATACTCAGATTATAGTCCGGCGGGACCTTTCCCATCTGGCCCATGCCACTCTGCTGAGAGAATGTCCTTCTGCTGTGGGGTGTTGAATGAGCAACATTTGGCTAAAATTGAATGGGGATATGTCTGCGGTTATGGTTGTTGGCTCTGCTGTAGTCACGTTCCCCTGGACTTAGAGCCTCATTACACGGAATGCAGTAAGGGTTTACCGTTACCGGTAAGGGTACCGGTACCGGTAAACCCTTACCGCCTTACTACGAGGTCCCTTTGCAGGTCCGTTCCTTAATGGCTGATAAAACCAATTAATGTACCGCCCTATGGGCGCTCAAATGGGAATGGGGAAGTGCCATAGTGAATGGGGAATTACCGCCCCCACACACCTTGGAATGTGGCGGTAATTCTGCCATTCACCATGGCGGACTCGGTAAGGTACCGGCGGCAACCATGGCGCTAATAGTACCATGGTTACCGCCTACCGTGTAATGAGGCCCTTAGTCTTTTTGGCCATCCTCTTTTTTGTTTTTTGCTATTGCTGTTCCTACGTTCAAGAATCTTGGTGTAAAGTTCTCTGCTTCCCTTTCTATGTCTTCCCAGATCAGCTCAGTTTGTCAGGCTGGTCACTTCCAGCTGAATAAACTTAGAAAGGTTCTGAAGTTTATTCCCTCTCACCTGTGGGCTACGGTAGTTTCTGCTCTGGTCATTAGTCGGATTGATTATTGTAACTCTCTTTATTTGGCCCAGCTTGACTGTTACGTCACCTTCACTTTCTTCAGAATCCAGCTATCACCTATCAGGAGCACATTTCTCTAGTTCTCAATTCTCTGCATTGGCTGCCAGTGGCTAAACGTGTGCGCTTCAAATATCTCTGTCTGGTGCACAGGGCTTTTCACGCAGTTGGCCCTGAGAATTTGCAGTCCAGGTTTTGTGCTTAGTCAGTCTTTAGTGCCTTGGTACGAAACATGATAACATAACATAACATAGAATGAGTGCAATATTTCTGAAACAGGCTATTGAAATAGGACTGCTAATGCATTGTCTCGTTAAAGACTGCACAGGCCAGTTGGTAACCATTCACAAAGTCCATCTACCACTGCATACACTTTATATGCCGTCTGAAGCATTGTTGGTGCCTACATGTCAATCTTAGTGTGTGCACTGTGGTGGCCTCCTCTTCAATATAAAGAAATCACAATGCAGGCTGAAAAAGCAAATGCAGGGCCACATGTTGGATGTCACATGTTCCCCCCACATGCATGTATTGCAGTATTCAATGAGGTGGCCGTGCTAAAGCAGGCTCATCAATACATTCTAGGTGGTCTGTGTGAGTCCCAGTGCCTGCATTGTAAATAAGGCACAGGGCAAAGACGTGCTCAAGTAAAAGTGCAGCAATTCACTGCCTCTCAGCCAGTTGGCCCATATTCTAATGACTAGTTTTCTTTTTGTTATTGACTAAGGAAACAATTCTCAATTTGGCAGCCTTGATTTTGAGTATGTAATGTTTGAGGAAAGCATCTTCCTGATTTCTTTAGTCAGGGATGTTTTCTAAAGAGAGATGAATGTCTTTCTTTACTTTGTATGTGAAAGTGAGTAGTTCTCTCCCTATTTTTACTGGGAAATATGTATGTGTGATCATTGGATATTTGGGGAAAATCGATTTTCAATATCCATAATATTCTAAGGAGTGGGTCGCCCGATTTTGATTTTCACCTGAAATTACATTGTCCTCTCTCTGTGTTGAATGAGAGTGCCATTTTTTAGAGAATAAGATCTTTGAGGAACTTCACTTTAGATTTCTAAAATTAGCTTAATTTTGATTTTGAATGTTTGAAGAAAGTCCTCATTCAATTTCTAAATTGAGCTCTATAGTCTGTATAGTGAAATATCCTTTTCCGATTTCCATGTTGGAAGACATTGGGCCTCATTAGAAGTCTGGTGGTAGCCGTGCTGGTAAAACCGGCAGGTTGCCGCCAAACTTGCACATTTTTCTGATGCCTGACTTCATAAACACACCGGGGCATTAATGCCCGGCGGTCTGTGAAGTCAGGCGCCGTAAAAATGTAAATCCCCATTCCCAGTTGAGTCCCATAGGAATCAAGGAAAGTGGGGAGCATGGAAGCTCCGGCACCGTGTGCAACAGTGCCGGTGCTTCCGTGAAGGGACAGCACCCACCTGCAGACTCATAGGCCCTCATTCCGAGGTTGGTGCTAGTCATAGCGCTATTAGCACCATGACTAGCACCAATACCAGTACCAACACCGACTTGGTGGTATGGGGACTTACCGGTCTATTCTGACCTTTGCCAGACCGGTAAATCCCCATTTGAAAATCCAACATTATAATCATGAATCCATGGAATACATCTATGTATTTCTTTGGTATTTGATTAGTGTTTCTATTTGCTAGGTTCCTATTGATTGATCATGACAGTATGGGTCTCATTAGGACTCTGGCGCTAAACCATGGTGCTATTAGCACCATGGTCCATGCCGGAGTCCGCCATGGTGGAATGGGGAATTACCACCCCATTCCGAGGTTGGTGGGGCGGTAATTCCCCATGCCGCCATGGCACTTCCCCATTCCCATTTTTGCCCCATAGGGCGCAATTTGCGGTACCGTAATTAGCACCAAGGTCCCTTTGCCGGTCCCTACTTTTTAACGGCTGGTTAAGGTCGGGTCCCGCAAAGGGACCTCGTAATTAGGCGCTAGGTGTTTAACGGCGCCACAGCCTTTTACGGCACCGTTAAACACTTAGCACCTGGGTCATAATGAGGCCCTATGTGTTTTGATGTATCTGTGTTTGTTAAAAACAGTGTACTGAGTGCAACATTCCCTGTGACCCAAATAAGTTATTGTTGTTTTGTTGCTGATGTAATTGTCATCTGATTTGCATCATTATGTGGACTCAGTCGAACAAATAAAGTGGGCATAGAGGCCCCCTTGTTACAGCGTTGGGTAAGCTAGTTTGAGATGAATAAGTTGTCAAGTTGTGGTACTACTGCATTCACAGGGTAAAGTGGCTCTGATCTATGTCACCACCAAGAGCTAGAACTGGAGGAGCGTGACTCTTGTTGTACATGAACAAGTTCCCTGGGTTATAGACATTTTGCAAGTTGAAGATTCAATCATAGGACAGAGTGTATTTAGACAAAATGATCAATGTACTCCTAAATTGTTGTTGCAGAAATTTGTTTTGACCAGTAAAGGTCTTTTTCAAGTCTTTAACAACCATAGTAACATAAAACATATTCTAAGTATGATTATATGAAAATCCTAATAAAGATACACATGTAAATAAACACATTTGTTCCAAACTGATCACATTAAGTAAGCAAAACTCAAATGTATACCCACAATCAGGGTCTGTGATCGTTTGATAAATGTGCAGGCACAAGGAGAGGGGGAGAGGAGAGATGAAGGAAATATGAAGGAGTTGAATGGTCACTTCAACATCCTTAATGGATGAGTGGACGTTAGGTATTGGAAATGCCTCACATGACATTCTTTGCAATTACTGTGGTTTGGGCTCATTGGTCTTACACCAGTGTCATCTGTATCCGGTATGCTGGTTTGGATAATCTGCAAGTGATATTGGGTAGTCTAACATGAAATTTATTTCCAGATATAACATTTAACTAGGAGTTAATTATATTAAGTGGGCGATTAACTCTAAAATATCTTCATGTAATTATAGCTTGGATGCATCCATAAATGCCTGCCTTTGATATTCCAGACCTGTTGGTCAGTCCTGGTGAATCTATCTGTTGAGATTGCATATGCCATAGTGTCACAGATAATCATTGGAAGCTACACAGGAAGTGATGTACACATGGTGTAAAAACAAAGACAGTTATGTGCTAAAATCCTGTTCCCTCAGAGTCGTCCAAATGGCCATTCCAGCATATCTCCTGGCCTGTTTGGATGACAGGTGCCATGTTGCTGCCATGTTAATGGAATAATCAGTGACATCATACATGTTTGTCTATTCTATCATCATTCCTGCTCTTGACTGTGTGTTGTGATGATGTAATGCAAGTTATACATTTATTAGGAAACCTATTATGGTTTTATTATAATATGTATGAGCTAAAAGTACGTACACTGCAAATATATCTTAGTGATATGGTGTCATATTTAAGCAATATGCCCCGAGCGTCGGGGGCATTACTGAGTCAGGTAATGCCCCAGGACCCATTGTTATATGCTCGATCAAAGCAAGGGGCATATTGCTCTTAGTACCCCGGCCCACAAAATCTGTGTGACCGGGGCACTAAAAGCTTTTTTTTCTGTCCTGAAACGCTGCAGCATTTTGGGACATAAAAAAAGAAAAAGATTCTCCCTCGCCGTGTACTAATAATATTTAAGCTAGCATGCTTTACCAACTGTTAGTCATGCTGTTATTTAATCATATGCATCCTGATATACATTCATATTAGGTATCTATGGTATATCGCCTGTTCTGTTGGGGTGTCAGATGCCATCATGTTACCATGTTAATATTTTAAGAAGTAACAAACTATGCATGCCCTTATCAATAATGCTCCACTCAACTTTTTGTGAAAACGTGACATATTTTGTTGGTTGAATAATACACCTAATGATAGAAACGAGATAGATACGTGTACATGTGAGAAAATGATGTTAAACTGATGTCTTAAGATTTTACAAGCTGACAAGTGTTTTTGATTATTAATCACTCCATTTTATTTAGTTTGCATTATGACCCACGTTTCAACCACTACCTGTATTCTCTACTAATATTTACTTTTACCAAGGTAATCCCACTTTAAAGTGGCAGCCAAAAGGTTTTCAGTTTTGAATTTCGTTTTTCATTGCAAAGTAGAATAGACCGTAAAGAAACCACATCTCACTTTGTATTTGATACATAAGTGAGGAAACACATGACATGCATTTATCAACACCAATGTTCACATTTTTAAAGTGCACCCCTTTTTGGATTTCCCACCCTTTTCCCTTCCCAGATTTTACCCTGATTAAGGTTGAATGATTTTCCAGAATAGGTAGGTGTTTCTTTAGCTTTACTTTTAAGATGCAACTTCTGATTTTGGGAGAATCAGCCAGGGACCCAGTCAAACAGGCATCTTCCTTTCAACAAACAATACATTCAGGGGGGACTTTTTGGAATCAATCACAACGTGCCAGCTGGTCATCTACTTATGGGCTGTTCTGGCTTCCCTCTCTCAATGGACAAAACTTCCATTTGGATAAATTGTTCTCTAATTGCCAGTTTGATCCCCTTCTTTCTCTTCCTCGCACAATACTATATTCTCCAGATTTCTCTCCTTCTATCCTTTTATCTTATGAGTATGGTATTCTTATAGGGCTTTATACCACTCCTACCCTTAGCACAGAGGTGTGGTTTCCCAACTACCTGACCAAAAAGGAATGGGCTGCTGCTCTTTCTAATGAGGAGCACATTTTGTTGTTATGCTCTAACATATGACTCATCTGTGCTACCTTGATGAAACATATATTTTTAAATTCTGCACATCAAGGCAAACATTTTGAGATCCTGAAAAATGTAATTCTGATAATTTTTGATGATTGTATACATTTTCAGCAATTTGAAGCCATTTCCAAAGTGACAAAAATTATCATTTTTCAAAATTCTGACAGTGCTTCCTTTTATCTATAACATATCAAAAGCTCAAGTAACATGGAGCTTTCCTTAAGATGTAAGACTTAATTTCCTTTTTGCACATGGTCATTCATGATTTTGTTTAAGTGAATGCATTGATATTTCTTTGGTGTGCAGTTTCAGCAGTTACGCTCAAGGGAGCAGAGATAATACACCATCTAAGTGTTCCCTTTCTATGGGCATCATAACAAGTCCGGGGGGTAGCCCTGCCGGTGCTGTCAGCGGGTTGCCGTGCCTGACTTGCCAGAATCACTGGGGGATTACAACCCCAGAGATCTGGGAATTCAGGCGCTGGTAAATAGTTAATCCCCATTCCCATTCAGTCCAATAGGACTCAATGGGAATGGGGATGATGGAAGCAGCGGCACCGTTAAAAATGGTGCCAGTGTTTTCGTGAAAGTCTGAGGGCAGGTGCTGTTCCACCTGCCAGTTCTGACCCTGGCGGGCAGGACGGCACCCGCCTGCAGACTTACAGTGTGCCGTTTCAGTAACAATGGTGCAGGTATGCTTACCAGCACCGTTGTTACCGGACCAGCACACTTGTAATGAGGCCCTACTTCACAACTTATTCAAAGAGAAATTTCTTGGTTGTGCCTACCTTCAGCATCTTTTAACATTTACTAATACAAGTCAGATGCTTGGCCACTGTGCATTTAAATGCCACTGACCTCTTCTGCTGCCCTCTCCTTGCTAAATATATTTTTTCCATGAGTTTATGTACAGTAAAACATCTGCATCCCTTAGAAAGCAATGTCTGGTGACATGAGTGAATGCTTGAAGACAATTTGAGGTGGTTACATACTGTGAAAACCTGTGTTGAATCCAATGAAGAAGCATCTAGATTAATCGTAAAAGTCACCTGCCCCAACCATAAACTGCAATTATTTTCTATCCAGTTCCCACTGGACAGCAAGCCCTACATTCTGCATATGTGCCTACACTTGAGAACAGAAACGTAAAATGCAATTCAATTCCGTACTTTCCCTCCAGCTCTTATGTGTTGCATGTCTCCAATAAAAAAACAGACCTATCTTTTCAATGTACATCATTAGCCCAACACAATTCAATAGCATTTCCATTCCTATCCTTGTGTTTTAAACAATATAGTTTAAATGTATTACTAACAAGACAGAATAAAGTAACACATTATATATACTCACATTAACTGGAATACAATGGTTGCTGTAATGCCAGCACCATTACATAAGCTATTCACATTGGAAAGACACACAAAGAAATCCAATTATAAACATTTTATTAGGTGCTTGTGGTATTCTCTGGAAAATTACTATTATAACTCTAGGCCTGCCTTTCACATGTAGCATGGTTCATTCTTATACCACTTCAAATCGTACAGGTTTCTCTGCTCAAATCTGCATCCCAAATGAATAACACAATGTTGGGCACAGAATTCATACATTCACATATGTGCTTTGCTAAGAAGGACTTTCTAATTGTTTAATTGTAGGTCCATTTTTTATTATAAAATACCTGACAAACCATATGGAAACTTAAAAACGCAATTGCAGGAGGGGTGGAAGTGGCAAGGAAAGAGGAGAAAGGAGTGACTTAGGAAGTACGAATGGGGGAAATGATAGCTAATTGGAGGAGAAGAAGGACAGGAGAAGAAGGGGTAATGGTAACAATTGTTTTTTGTTAATTTTGTATTGATCTTGCTGCTGAAAAATAAAAGCAAAGAATGCACTGTGTAATAGCAGCCTACGTGTCAGGCCTTAGAATTATATGAGGTAATGTACATACCAGAGGGTTTACACCAGGTGGTACTGTCAGGCAGGTGCAGAATGGTGGAACAAGAAAGTGATTTGAAAAAGGATTTCAATGATGGTGGTGAATTGTTTTGTTTCTTAATAACAACTTTGAATTTTAGGAACAACACTGAAGTAACAAAGATATGTTCCAAAGAGTCAAAGGTAATATGACAATATGGAACAGTAAAAAGAATAAGTGATTTACCATGGTCAAATAGCTGGTTACACCCACTATGGATCTAACTGAGTTTTTCAATCATACAGACGTTGGCTCGCAGTCATTGTGTAATGGCACTGTCAATGCAATAGACAGGTCTGGCTATGTATTTGATGAATACTGTGGAGTCATCACTGATTCCCAGCCCAAGATCCCCACCCATGTGGCCAGAGGACGGCAGCCCCTACCTGGGGGTGCTATCATGAGGGAGGATCACATGGGAGGAGATGGCTATCGGGGAGATGTGGTGGCCCCATCAGGAGAAATGCAGTATTCTTGCCTTCTAAATTAAGTCAACCCTATCATTCCTAAATTCCTGATGGCTTGTTTTCACTTCAAAAATGCCTCTCACTGTAAACCCCAAACACCCCTTCTTGCAAAACAGTCCAAGCAGAATAACATGTATACTTCCTGTACACATAATACTCATTTAACATCTCCTGTCTCTGCTGTTTCTGATTTAAAAAAGACCCAAAACAATGTAACTTTAAAAGATACAAACTTATTATGGACTCCAACTCCCATAATGCCTCAAGTACTGAGACGAGTAAGAGAAAGGAGTCAATGTGTATTGAAGGAAACCACAAGCTACACATGCTGACTAGCTGTTATAATGGATATTAGCTTTGCAGGACATTTGAACTTCATGAAAATCTGCAGAGCGGGCGAAGTGGGAAGCAGAAATGGAGGCAGAAGCAGATACTGGGAAGAGGAACACACTGAGAAAGGCAAGCGGCTCCAAACAACTGCTTGGAAGCATAGTTTACTGGAGAGGCATGAGACCAGGAGAGGCACAGCAGATGCCTTGGAGAGACAGCTGGAAGATAGGCAGCAGCAGCAGGGCTATTGGATATGTAGTCTTGGTGAGCAGCACTAATTCTACTGGCAGAAGAACGCTGGCCTGGCAAGAGAACTGGATGAGGGTCTGCAATGCAGGGGAATCTTCCCGAAAGAAAAGACATCACTGCATCAATGTTTTGCAATTCAGAAAAAAATATCAAACACCAGTGAGCATGTCCATAGGTGTTGTGGACACAGGGGCATGCTGAAAAGCATATAAACAATTGAACACTTATTTTGAATACAAAACAAGTAACATAGAAAGCCAGCATTTACACACATCCTCATTTAAGAGATGTCAAGATGGGGAAAGCTGAAGTAAACGTTATCAACAGCAAATGAACATTAATGAAAAGGCGAAAGGTAACATTTGTACAAATCCCGATATGACACATGTCAATTTGGGGAAAATTGGAGCAAGCATTGCCACAAGCCAAGAAATAACATTGAAGATGTTAACAGACAGTACTTGTACAAGTCTCCATATATGAGATGTCAATGTGGGGAAGGTTGGAACAAGTAGTACCTAAAATCAAAATGGTATAAACAGTGAAGGAGTACAACTGTGTTATACTGAAAGAGAACTTTTTACAAAATCCTGGTGAAAGACACACAACAGGCAGTGAGCCTTTGGGAGAAGGATACCTGGCAGGGAAGTATACCAGGTAATCCATTTTGACTGGTATCCGTATAAAATACAGAAAAAAACATTAATGACAAAGCCGGCACTGGAAAAATGACTGAATTAGCATCATGTCGAACAAGGGGAGGGGGAGTGGCGGGGGTGTCCCCCACTCTCCTTGATCAACTTTATGGAACTTTGGGGGTGGCAGGGTTGTTCCCCGCTTCCATAAAAAGGAAAGCGGGGGACAAACAAAGTTAAATGAAAAAAAGGGCAAGGACCTTGCAGTACTGTTTCCCATCTATGTAGGTGAAGAGAACTGGCATTGCCGGGAGAAGGAGAGTCGGCCGCACACAGCGAAGAGTGCCTTCAAAAGGTAACTAAGAGGGTGGGAGGAGGAGCGCGTAAAAAAGGTGGCCTTTTCTGCAGGCTCGTGATTATTGTGATTTTGAAAAATTTGAATTTGTAATTTTCGCATTCTAAATTTTCAGAATCAAAGTAATCATGGACATCTATTTTGACTATGAGAAAGATAACTTTGTAAAAGGTCCTGGTGAGAGAAGCACATCAGGCAGTGAACCTTTGGGAGAAATATACCTGTGAGGAGAGTATATCAGGGGATCTGAAAAACCCAGAAGGATTCCTGGCAGGGGAGTATACCAGGAAACTATCCTCAAGAAAGTGTTGGGTGAAAGAGACATTTAAGCTAATCTTGAGAAGTCATTGTTTGCAAATAAACTTTTGCTGTTTTTCAAAAGCCACTTTTTGCAAGTTCTAAGAAAGTGTTGTGTGAAAGAGACATGTATTCGTCAAAATTCTTTTTTCACATCCTGAAGAAAAGTGTTGTGTTAAAGAGATATTTCCGCAACTCTGTTAAGGAATCAGTAGTTGCAAAGGACACTTTTGATATTCGACCTGAAACAACCCAGAGGGAGGGAACCATCTGCTGTATTCAAGGACTGATTGTTGAATTTTCATATTTGATTTTTACACACTTTTTACTAAATCAAAACAAAAGGTATTATAAAATATAAATGCCATATAAATGCCAGAAAAGAACTCTGCTGCTCAAAAGGGCTTTGCCAAAAATTACATGGGCAGCACATTAAGAAGGTCTAAAATGTCATCAGTGACATAATCATATACAGTAGAAATCCACATAGCTGGTTGGTGCAGACATATACTGGTGCCTGCTCCATTTGGGATGTCAGCTGCTAATTGGTTACTTCTTCTCAGTCGATCTTGGTGCACGTGGGTCACCTAGGATCAACCTTGCAGTGAAGGTCAGGGCAAACATTAGAAACTCTCAATCTAATCTAAGCTGAATAACAGGAATTAGTTATTCATTCATCGTGACATGCACCTGAACATCATAGGAAAGGGGTGCCAGAGAGAAAGAATACAGTACAGTTATGTTGACCCCTTTATTCAGGGCTTTGTTAATACCGCAGCTCCCGCCCCCAAGGTCTCTCCCTGGGTATTTAATCAGTGATTTACCCTTCCTGGTACCTCATATTACAAGAGACGTGTGTCGCTATTGGAGAGATACACAGTTGCGCGAGCATTAGATCTGTGCTGGGTACCATAGAGGGGTTAGGGCCGTAGGGTCGGGCCAGTTAAGTGTGGCTGGCTCTGGCCTGGCTGGGTGGGGGTCAGAGGTCCCAATGGCAGTTTAGTGGAGATGGATGAATGAATGCACTCGAGTTTAGTGGGGATGGATGAAATTAAAGAACAATTCTTTCAAAAGAACATGAGTAATTTGTTCACTCCAGAGCAGGAACATCCATGAATGCAATACCGGAGATTTGCAACACTGGATGGACAAAAGAGAAATGGAATTCCGTGGGACAGGGCTCGCACGGAGCTGGCCTGGTGTGCTGATGGCTTGGCATCTTGGTGCAAACTCGGGACGCGAGCCCTGCAGCCCTGATTGTGTTTGTTCTGGGGCTAGTACAGAATGGAGTCAAGGGGCAGGGGAATGGTTAGCGCTATTCACCTATTTGCATGCACTACAGGGTCTTTGTATTTACCCTACACTTGTTCTGGGAGCTAGACCCCTTTGCTGGTTATATCGCACTGCAATCCCCATGTTTCGATGTATATGGTCTATAATTCAACTGCTAGACTGCTTAGATCTTTACTTACTCCTGATATATTGTTTCTGTCTATTTACTCTGACAGATTACATAGGATACTTCACTCACAAGAATATATCCATCCTGATGAAGGCCTACTAAACCAATGCTTCCCAAGTTTAGCTCAAAATGGCCGAAACACTGTTGTGTTGACCTGTTGTTTATGTTGTTGTTTAACTATTGACTGTTTTCGCACAAATGAGCTGCTTGACTTGACTATTACCAGACTGATTTTGCAAGTTTCCTCCCTAAGGGAGCTTTAGAGAATGTAATTGCAAAAAATGTGTTCTTTCAAATATCTGTCATTTGATTTGTATAATTCATGTACTACACCATGTATGTTTTAATGTCGAATATCCTATGCCTCAAAGATTCAAGTGTACTCCTACACTTACTGCATACAAATTAAATAAGAACTGCAGTATTTTTTTTAAAAAAAACTTGTGTCCACCCAGTCCCTTTTTGAAACTCAGGAGTGAGTAGTTCTAATTCAGCAGTTAGACCGCTATGACCTTGCTCAATTGTATTGTTTATATAAGTGTACTCACCTGGGCAGAACAAGGCAGCAACCAGGCGCCCCGTCCAATACTTGCTTCACATTTCTGACACCTCCCTGTTATTATAGCTATTTTATTATAAATGTCATGTTAGCCACTATGAACTTCTCTCAGCTCTGTCTGCACGTCAAGCCACAATGCAGTTTCCTAAATGTACTGAAAGTGCAGAAATAAGGTTGTACAGCACTTTGATGAAATGTTTGCTAGAGAGGGTAATAGGGAAAGCTTTTGTTGGGTTGGGATGTGGCAAATACAGGCCTTAAGCTTGGGGTACACATCAGGGCTAAGGATTGAATTACAGTTTAGTTTGATTAGAAGGTGCAGCATGGCTTATTACTGGGGCACAGTTGACAAATACTGATACAACCATTTGTGAGTTAAACATGATTGGAACACTCAGTGTAATCACTTGAAATGTGCTTGTTCTGCTGATAAAAGGAACTGTAGCAAAATAACGGAGCACTCAGTGTGACATTGCCTGAAAATAGGCACAGCATTATTAAAACAGCTTCTGAGCATCAAGGAAGATGAGCTGAACACCAGCTGCCTGATAATCCTTGATAATGATTCTGGAATTCCAGAAGGTCCATAGCCCTCTAGAGGCCTGTGGAAGTACAGTATATGAGAGTGCAAATGTCTGGTGTTCACTTTCAAATCCACACATCCCATGAGATGTGTATAGGAACTGACCAGCACGATTGTCCCCAACCCATGGGCCAAATTGTAACTGGGACTTAGTCACTCACAGAGATGTGTGAGAAGTTCAACCTACTATTCACCTTCTTCTCCAGGGAACACCACTGATCTATGGGTTAGCATGGATTCCAATGGAAATTATGGTGCTTACAGCCTCCCCAGCTGCAATGACTTAGCAAGTTACTGAAAGGACAGCAATTTGCTGTTACAGCAACAGAGTCTGCTGGGATGGATTGTTCTCTAGAATGACCTTGCAGGGTAAGCTGTTGTTTGAGAAGAAGGGTGTTTTGTTGTTGAGTTTGTTTTTGACCTTCCGCCAACTTCCATTTTGTTTTACTGACCCAAAACCATCAGTGCCATGTTTTCTGGACTCGAGAGGTAAAGAGATACATAAGCTTACACATTGAATATCAAGCAAAATGGCATGAGGAGCTGCAAAGACAGTTAGATAATTTGTCACAATGATTGGCAGTAGGAAAGATAACAGATGTGATGGCAGATGTTGGAGGTTTTTTGTAATGAAGAGAAATGGGCTTTCAAAATAGTCATTGTCCAACCGCCTTGTGTACACGCTATGATATAATATGTTCAATCAGCAATGGAATCTCTGAAAAAGCTTTTCCTCATCACTTCTGTGTGTCTGATACTTTTCTTTGTTTTTCTACTAGAGATCATGTTTTGCTGTTGTAGATGTTGATGTAGAGAAAGTGGGGTGAAGATTCTGAATAGCACCTCCAGCCCCGGGTTCAAAAATAAAGCATGATAACTTGTATTATTTCCTTGTGATGCAACAGTTTAAAGAGGCTGTGCCGTTACAAATGGAAATTGAGGATTTCACTCTTCCAAACCTCTGTAGTGTTGCAGCCTTACCAGCAGCCAGTAGATGAAGTGACCAGTGTCAATTGAATCTCAGAACCTCTTGACTTAAATTCCCAATTTCCTTGTGAATCTCTGCCTTGTGGGCATTGGAAATGTCAGATGACATGCCCAGCAAGAGCTATTATGAGCTAGAGAATAGAGGTGGTGCATGTGGTCAAGAATACAATAATAGAGAGATGATATTGACAAAGGTGAATGTTTGGGTTATTCTAGTCTCTGGACAGAAGCGAGTCTGCTCATGGAGCATGGCAGAAAGGCAGTACAGATGTAGGAAGTAGTCATAATATACTTTTTAACAGCCTATAACTGGCCCATCAGATAATCTAAACAGTATGGTGATTACTGTCTGGCTATCACGTTATGTGTGGATACAGTGGCTATAACACCACTGTATTTTTCTCATCTCTCATTTTCTTTAGGTGAAATGTACCCTCTTGCTCCAGTTCTGTTATACAAAAAGATGCTAATGCCTGTTGTGATTTTACATAAACAAATGAGTCAATATAAAATATGTGGAATTTCAACATATTGGGCCTCATTACAAGTTAGGCGGAATGGGTTAACGGGGTCCGCTAAAGGATGCGGACCCATTATTCCCATACCGCCTGATTACGAGGTTATGGTAACCGGGTCCCGCGAGGGGGGACCAGGGAGCTAACAACGGGCCGGTCGTAATTGGCCCATTGTTAGCTCCCTCTCCCATTCCCATTGAGCCCAATGGATGAACTGATATAAACACAAACAAATAATAAGCAACTGCACCTAAATGTGAATCAGTCTCTTTCTCTCCAGTTTGACAAATATTGTTTTTTTACAATACCTTACTTAATATGGCTCACTGTGCTCAGAGAGGCACAGCTTCACCACACTGATGAGGCCCAACAAGGCTGAAACACGTGTACGCGGTTGCTGTTGGTACTCTTCTTCAGAGAAGAATTGCCATAGCATTTTGGTGCTGGACAGCCCATGTGGGCGGGACAAAGACTGATATGCAAATGGATATTTCCCATCTGTGAAAGGTACAGTGAGCAAAAAGCATGTGCTGCAAACTCTCATCTCAGAACAGGTTATCATGCCATGTTCTTTCTGGAGAAGAGCGCCTGCTACCTTTTTTGAAATATTTGCAAGGAACTTGGGGTTGGTCACCCTAAGTTACCTGGGGGCAACAGACGTGGACTCCCTGCTCACTGTGCTCAGAGAGGCACAGCTTCACCTCACTGATGAGGCCCAACAAGGCTGAAACACGTTTATGGGGTTGCTGTTGGTACTCTTCTTCAGAGAGGAATTGCCATAGCATTTCGGTTCTGGACTGCCCATGTGGGCGGGACAAAGACTGATATGCAAATGGATATTTCCCATCTGTGAAAAGTACAGTGAGCAAAAAGCATGTGCTGCAAACCCTCATCTCAGAACAGGTTATCATGCCATGTTCTTTCTGGAGAGGAGTGCCTGCTACCTTTTTTGAAGTGTTATCGTTTTAAGCCAAAGCCACAAGTGGAAGAAGCAAATCCAGAGTACAGTTTAGAAAAAGGATGGAAAGTAAACATTGTCAGACAAACGTTTTTTGGGGGATTTTGAAGAGAAGTTATAATGAGGATGTGTGAGAGATTAGCAAGTATGTTTCTGTGGGAAAGGTAATGAAGAAGCTTGAAGAATATCTAATAGGTAGTTGAGACCAGCAAGGCAAGTGTACAGTCAGTTAATTGTCTGGTATTATTAAATATTATTATTAAATCTGTCCTATTCATATATAGGTTAATCTGCCCCAGAGTGATGAGGCTCTCTTTGTAAGAGACATGGTTAGAGAACCATATTCTGTTGGTTAATGTGGGATGCTAACAGGTGAGCAGAAATTGGTATGGTTGTTTGGAAATTGAAGATTTACCACCAAAAATGGGCCTATTCTATGTTGATGAGGCTGGGGAAATGTCAATTACATGACAAGGAGTACAAGGTGTGATTGTCATTTTCTAAGCCATATTGCCTTTTTAGGAAAAGTTCCTATTGTGAAATGTCTCCATTACACTGCAGGCCAGACTGCCTCACCAGGAAACATTAGAGATGATAACGATTTTCTGTGTGAACAGAAAAAGGCAGAGTTCCCTTAATATGCTGTTTTTTTTAGATGGGGGATTAGGAGACAGAATCATAGAAAATGCCATAGTGCTATACATCCTCGGGGTTGATTGGAACCGTAAAGGGAAAGGGATGTGGACCAACTTATTATGGAATAAGTAGACTTTTCAAGAGTTAACAGACTTCTTGAGGTTCATATGCTTTGGGTAAATTCAGTCACATTTCAAGCTTTTTGATTAAACTTCCTTTCATGTGTATCTCTCAATATATTTCAATGGCCACACTTGAATATTAGCAAGAGTTAAGAGTGTTCTGTATGAGCACTGCCTGTGCTCCACATCTAGCCCATCATCGGGGGCCTGGTGGATGGACTGGCCTGATTGTTGCACTGTGATCAGGCCTGAACTCTGCAACGTTTTAGAATGTATCAATAATTTCCAGGTCCAAGTGTGAATGCAAATGAAGAGCCCTCTGGAATGTTGCTGTATTTGCATTCACAAAGCAATGTTCATGTAATATAATGTGCTGCATTGTGAAGCAGACTTTAGGGTGAAGCCTTGGGAAATATTTGCCTAAACACTTTGATGCCAAGTAATGCGCTCTGAAGGGTAGAAGCGTTTCTGCATGCAAAATCTCCATGGAACCCAGTAGACCCATTTACAACTGCATGTGAGACCCATGTGACAGAATCACAGTCACGGCCTTGCTGTCTTACTTATATGCATTATCCACAGCGAAACAGAGTTGAAGATGGGGAGACCCTAACCCTTCTACCTCATCTGTGAGTGGAATACTAGTTAATAATGCATCAGAGTGCATGATTGGGAGTGTTTTGATAGAACCTCTCATTTCAATAATGCCGTACATCAGGTGTAGTGTCCAATGCCCTGGAACCTTGTGAATCCATAGATGTCTATATGAATAATGTAGGCGGGTGGGCTTCAGTACTGTTTGGACTATTGAATGAGTGCTGTATGGTCAACATGCAGAGACCCACCTTCTTGGAAATGCTTAATTATCTTATTAGTTTAATGTCTTGAGGAGCTAGGGTTTTGTTCAAGTCCATGTGCATTGTGCATCGTGTCTTTTAGGGCGCAAGCTAAATTTGTGCATTATGTCCCAACTCGCTCTCTTTGCTCTCAGTCAGCTATTTTGGTAGTCGTCCCTCAGTTTAGGTTGGCCCTTGTCTTTCGCGGAAACGGAAAACAGTATTATTCTAAAAGCCCACCTCTATTGAAACCTCCTTTACACTACCTGCGCCATGATGCCTTTGGGCGTCCGTGCGCTCAACAAATTCTGATAAAATAATTAATATAACTTTACAAAAAGGGCCCACAGAAGCACCTGGACCCATAGAAGCAAATGGCAGATCTAGATGCTGAAGCCAAGGTGTTTTTTAAACTTCTACTCAGGAATTTAGATCACAGGATATAAAGAGAACACATGGTTTCTGTTTAGGAGATTTAATGGTGATCACTGCTTCACAGTGTAATGTTTAATCTTGAAGTGTATTCAAACGATGCATCAGTTTTACTCATGATTAGTTGACAAGTGGCATTAGTTAAGATTAGCAAGGACAATATATCGATGTAATTGGGGAATGCCAAGTATATGTATTAAAGAGCCTTTGTGGACAGACAAGCCGATTATTTAAAGATTACATAATTAAACATTAATTTCATATTCAGAACAGAAATATTACATTAAGTGCCACTCAACATTTCATGTAACAAGGCCATAGACTCAAGACAATTGAAAGTGCAAGGTTTGGAAATTATACCACCTCATCATTGACTGACAGAGGTACACAATTGTGTTTTTGTGAAACATTTTGGACATTTTGAGATCTAACACCAGCTTGATATTAATTGAATTATTACATATGACCATTTTCTCATATCCTTCACAAATGTGTCTTCCGGGATATGATTTAAGTATTATTGAATTGTATTTATTTTTCTATTAATATTTATTCAATATTGATTTTCCTTAAAAAGATTTAATTTGTGCTTGCATTTCTATGAAATCTCTTAGCATCGGGATGTTATGCTTAAAATATTTGTTTATTCGTGTATTGATTTGCCGACATAACAAATGTATAACTCAGACAATGCATTGAGTTCTAGTACACTTTATGATATTTGATATTTTGTTTCCCCTATGGGTCCCCCCCCCATGTTGGGCTACACATTAGATTGTAGATCTAAACATTGCTGCTAATAACATTGAGTTTGAAAGAGAGAAAACAAAAATCATGTTTGGCATAGAGGTTGATAGGATACAGTAAAACTACCGATTGTGCATCGTTTGTTTTTTCTCTAATACTGTAATGGCAATATTGTTTTTCCCAACTGTTTAGCAGTTCCAAAAAGAATTGTGAAAGAATATCGTAAATTTAACAGCATTTTTAGAAGCCATTTCATACCTTCTTAGGACATACTGTGACAAAATGATTTAATTGCAGGAACATGCCTGATGTTTATAGAGAGGACAACAGCATCCATTAATTATAAACTGTGAGGTGTGTGTGGCGATGGCGATTGGCAATGATCTACCAGCCATCACATCAGAGGTGGCTCTAAGAACTGAAGAAATGTTCACACTGATTGAATTAAAGCAAGTACATAATAATTCTTGCTGTTCTCTTGGGTGATTGTGTGCATGATTAATGTCTCGTTCACATGTATTAATGTATTCGAGATTATGGCCATGCTTTTTATCCATAAGGTGTTGCCACAATTAAGGGAATCTTGACTGTAAAATGAATAGGGACGCTTGTTCTGAAAAGGTTGTTGGATTTCTCTTTTAATTCACCGATTGCACCATGTGTTGTGCAGAAGGGGTTAAACAGTTCTTCAGGTGTGAATGCTATTTAATTAAATATGTTCTTCCTTATGGAAAACGTTGTATAATGGCATTTTGTTTGGACCAGTTGGTTAAAGATTTCCTTTTGGGCCAAAAAACATTATCATAGATAAAAATTGCATCAGCAAATGCTTCATACTTTTGTGTGCAGAATGTGTCCCCTTTGCGATCAACCCCACAATCAAATTTTCTAACTCATTCTGGATAGGTACATGGTAGGACCAATGAGAGAGGATTTTACTTTATTAATTTCATGGGAAGATCCAGGATGCTGGTGACTGTGGGGCAATTCACTTTTTAACAAAGATATCTCTCCAAGATAAATCCTTAGCATTCTATAGATTGCTTTTATTTTCCACACAGCACCTGATTGCCCGAAGCTGGTAATATCCAAACCGTGTGTCAGTAGTGTTTCTATTTTTCAGCCTCAGAGGTCGTTACCTCATGGGAAATATAGGTTATTTAATTTGGCATGGCAGGAAAGTGGATGCGTGGGTACTGTTGAGATCAACTCTGCCTTATATCTTTGGGAGGTTATCAAATGAGTGTCACATTCCATTTGATAACTCAGTACATAATGTTCTATGTAAAGCACATAAGTGCCATATAAATACCATTATCGTTATCTGGTTTTAATTTGCTGTGCTTGATTGTCAGATTAAATAGAACAGCATATCAATCAACTGCTTGTGGAATGTTTTACAAAGGTGCCAGTTTACTGCTGCAAAGGGAAGACACATGGAGAAATCCCTGTTAGATACTTTTGCTTTGAAATTAAGCATTTGTATATTGAGTAGATCGTTGGGATTATTGGATGTTTGAACATGTCATGGTTTAGATAAACAGCTTTCTGGAATACAGCGAAAGGAATGCCCGAATACAAAAGAGACTATAGTAACACGTATTGAAACATGTTCAGGTACTCAGATCCACTCTAACCTTCTAAAGTTGTATGCTGTTTTAATTTAATTTAATCAACATTTAGGAGGAAGGCTCTTAATGAAATAGACTATGCATCTCTCTTGGATTGGAGGATCTCACAGCGGTATTGGTAGCAGGAAGATGCTGTGTGACATGGGTTCCATCTCCAGTCAAGGGTTTTGAAGCTGAAGAGGTCTGGCACGAAGTGCTATACAAATAATACCCAGGTGAGTTGACATGTTCTGGCTATTAATATTATTGTCACTGAGGATGCGTATTTACTTATTCACATTTAATTGACTGAGTTTGGAACTTTGACCAGAATCAGCATTCATGGAATCTAAATTCGCAGCAGTGACATCCCCTTCAGGTGGGCACCACTGCATAGCTATATTGAATATGCAAGAGACATTAAGCCAGGCAGAGTAAGGGTAGGACATAGACACAGTAAGACACATCATATTTACTGCTGCATCTTGTACATGTATGTATCTTTGTTGAACATGTAAACATAGCTCCCAGATGCCTTTGGGCTTGGCGCGCTTTACACGTAATAAACTAAACTAAACACATACAAAGAGGAACTCAATTTAGTGTGAGGCATACATAAATATGGGGTACATTTAGACCTTCAGTTGTAGGAAGCTGAAAGAACTGTATGTGCTATAGTTTCGTAGTGGATTAGGGTGGGCATGAACAGGAATTGATGATGCCCCTTTTTGGGCTAGCGGGTGCATAACATGTCTAGTATTAAATACTTCCACTGATTGATGTTTTATGATGCTTGGGAGGAAAACATTCCAGTTGTAAGATGGAAGCACAAACATGAAATACAAGTGAAAAAATATCACAGTGGCTTTAGAGGGGTGGGTAGATCCTCCTGATATTCACATGGTAAATACTCGCAGTGATGAAGTAAGGTATTGTAGGATTACGGTCCAAAAAAAAAAAAAATCCAGGGTTGCATGAATTGACTGATGGGGTGGAGATGTTAGAAGAACAAGACATAGAAGATGGGAGAATGTTTTTTTTTTGTATTGGAGGCTTGGAGAAAGATGACAGATTTCATAGAACAGTTTAACTAGAAGAAATCTAGTGTCATACAGTGATCAAAAATGAAAAGGCAGTTGGAACAGGGGAGAGGAAGGACAAGGTGAAGAAGATCTGGGTGTCATTGGAAAATAGATGAACAGAGAGCTGGAAGGAGAAGATTAGTTTTCACAGGGAGTATGTGGATGCAGTGAAAAGCAGTGGGTCCATACTAAGCTTTAAGGGACACCCATGGAAAGCAAATTGAGTAAGGTGTCCTTGGAGGCAGGGGAGTAGATAATTTGGAGGAGTGATGGAAGATCTACAGTATTAAAGGTGGCAGATAAATTGCATAGGAAATAGATGGAGGAGAGCTTTGAGGGTTGAGTCATGTCAGATTGCTGACAGTAGACAGAGAATTGCACATCGAGTAACTGCTGAAGAAACCACATTGGAAAGGGTGGTATAGGACATTTTCATCAAGGTAATTGATGATGAGTTTGATGAGTACTTGCTTGAAAACTTACAACTTAAAAGAGGTTATAGAGGGAGCAGAGATAAAGCAGGTGATGGTTGACAACTCTTTGATAAATTGGGTTCAAGATACGTTAGCTGATCAGGGGATGGGTGTATGTGGGGAAGTGAGAGAAATAATACAGTGTTTGAGTGCAGGATGGGGAGGAGACAGAGAGGAGTAGAAGGGTGTAAGGCTGTCTTGTAATTTAGTGATTTCTAGAGGAGAAGAAGAAGGCACAGTCATAAGCAGAGTGGGAGTAGGATATGAAATAAAGTTTAGGGGCATACCATGCACTTTCATGGACACTTTGGAATGGTACCAGCGAAGAGGATACAAAAAGAGATCAATGTAGTAGGAAGAGGTTGCATATTGAGGTTAGGGATAGAGGCCATGTAGATAGTGAGGAGAGGTTGGGAATGACCTCCAACAATAGTGTATATAGAGACATATAGTTCAACTTATTTGTTGACTTATGTGTTGATGGCTGGGAATATCTATGGTTGTGGGTGTGGGTGAACACATAGGAATAACATGCTGAATAGCATTAGCAAAAGGAGGGTCGCCAAAGAGGTGTTGGTATGAGCAATAGTAGGAGAGAAAACCTGGATGGAGGAAGTGACTTGGTCTATAGTGGGGCCCACTCAGTCAGATTTGAATTTTACCTCTATGATACACTGGAGAGGAGTGAGGGTGATAGGTAACAGAGACTGTGAAGCAAATGAGTGAGTAGACAGGGAGTGAGGCATCCACAGATAGAATATATGAGTCAAAAGCAGAGGATAGGAAGATGATATGAGGTGATTTGCTGTGAATGTGGGCAGGGCGTTTGTGCACATTGACTAGAAAGTAGTCACAAAAAGATGAAAAAGTTCTCTTGAAGGTCCTTAGCCATGTTAGTGAGGTTGAAGGTGCCTATGATGATACCAGAGATGTCAGCCAGGAGGGTGTTGAGTAGTAGGCTGAGTTTACTAAAAAATAGATTATGGGTGCACAGTGTGATGTAGATGAGAAGGATAGTGAGGGGCTGGGAGAAAGAAGTTAGACAGTGATATGTTCAATAGAGGACAGAGTGAAGTTATACGTTGGTCGAGAAGCTGATGATGTGTCTTTACCGAACAACATCAGATATTATTATTATCAATTTGAGGAGGTGGAACAATGTAGTGACATCAGTGTGGAAGGCAGCAACACTAAAGTAGTCAATGGCTCAAGGGGTAACCTGGGTTGCAATGGAAGTGACTATAGAAATATTGATGTGATGGGAGTCAACCACATCAGTTAAGAAGGCAGTTTTATAATAGAGAGCTGGGGTGTTTAAGAAGACAAAGCAAGGTGTAGTGCCAAGGGGAAGGAGATAGTCGGGTGTCTAAGGGGAGATTAACAGATGTGGATGATGTTTCAATGGGAATGGAAAGAGTGAAGGAATGTGATGTGGATAACGAGCCATGTGAGAATTTGGAGGACACCAAGAAGAAGTGAGAGCATAGTGAGGCAAAGGGGTAGCATGTGGAGCAAGCATGCTAGGTGGCTTGTTCAGTAAGTTTTAGTAAGGTGGCAGTATGGGCTGTGAGAGGGCACATGAGTATGGACAGGTGGTGGTGATTTCCTTGTAAGGTAAGAGTGAAAAACAGCAGGAGCAGGATGTGAGATTATAGACTATTTCAATCCTTAACAGAGCAAAAGAAATGTTACCTCTATTCTTTGATGATTAATGTAGCAGTGGTTTTGAGGTGATAGTATGATGTTTTCCTCCAATCCTAATCAGGCGGACAAGCATGGTTAAGCTATCTCCACCGACTGACTTCCTTTATGGTTTTGAGAGGTTGAGAGAAAAAGACCAGGGTACCAGATGGGATCATTACTGCTACTAACTTGCCTCATTTTGCAATGCTGTGTGCAGGTGGAGTTTAGCGCAGTAAAATGTATGTAGTAGGGGATTTAGAAAGCATAAACCTAACTAGACTGTAAGAGTGATCTATAGAATGGAGGGAGTGGTACATGCGGGATGAGGGGAAAACACCATTAAAGACGGAAAGATAGATTCCAAAAATGAAAGTTTCTTGTAAGTGGATGTCTGCATGACAAGCATTAAAGAAGGCCATCAAGTTCTGTCCTGAAGTTAAATGCTGTTTTTTGAACATGCAATGTTTGGTAAATTACTCAACATGCTAAAGGAGATAAGAGTGGTTGCTGTTAATACATTGCCTTTAGTAGCTCTGTCAGCAGAAGAAACTGCCTTGATGCCCCTGAGTTTGGTGTGCTTTATACATGGATAAATAAATAAACAAATAAATAAATAAATAAATAAATAAACAAACAAATAAATAAATAGATATGCTACACAGGGGTGAGGATTTATTTTAAAAAGTATTTGCCCAGTTTCATTGATATATTAAAACATCATAGATTACAAAAGGGCTGTCATAATTCGGAAACATTCAAAACTTGCAAAAAGGTGAGATGGTTTATAATTTCCAAAGGATTATTGGGGGTGTGCAATACATTGCAATTAGATGGATTTTGAAAATAAGCAATGGTCTGTGCTTATATGGATTCAGGGGTCCAACAATGTTTTGGACTCAGATGGATGTTGGGGGTAGCCAGCACGTTGAAGCAGACGGTCCAGAAAGGTTGCCAATGTCTAGAACTTAGATGAATTATAAGGGAAGCCAAGGAACTGCTCTATGAAATCCATAAGGATATCAAATGTGTTGCACTTAGGGTTTGAGCAGTTGGCCAATGTAATGCACCTGGAATAATTCATGAGGGTGTCCTGGGTGTTGCTCTCAGAGGACTTATGAGGGTAGCCACTGTATTGCGCAGATTGCAGCCGTTGCACCTAGAAGACCTCAAGTGACAGCCTTTACATGGCACAACAGAGGTTGTGGAGATGGCCAGGATGCTGCACCTTGTTGATTCTATGAAGGTAGCCAATTAACTGATTCTAGGCAATTGTAGAACATGTCTATTACATGAAATGCAGGTGTTGGTGGAACACAGCCTCTATGGTCTTTTTGTGGATAGAACTTAGCCACGTTATGATAGCTGGATGCATGCAGAATGATGCCTCTTTAAGTTATCTACCTAGATGTTTAGAATCTAGTTGAATGTCCCAATTCTAGGCATTCCATTGAATATAACCATTGCATTTTTCCTCTCGCACCCCGCGTTTATGGAATTAGCCAAGGGCGCGTCCATACTCCCGCACACATCTGCTTTCTTATAAAACTCCCACATTACAACTGTACCAGACTGGGCGGATCCTTCTTCACCGTCCAATCTCTGATCATCTGGAACTCTGTGCCCTGCACATCCGCAACATTGATAATAGCTTGGCATTCAGAATGGTCCTTAAACCTGGCTCTTCCATTTCTCCTCTCGAAACCTTCTTGCACTCTATACTGCTGATACAGGGACACTGGCACAATTCCGACAACATACCCATCCACCCTAACCTGCACAGAAGCCAGCAGCATTTGCAGTGGCACACCATGATACATTTGCACACCATGTGAAATGTGCCCTCCTCCACACCCACAGATGATTGTACATAACTTCCTCATCCCTCCAGACCCCTCTTCCACTGCTGAGACTTTCATTTTAGGGAAACAATAACTGAGACTAGCCAATCGCGTCAGACTTAGAAAAACGACATTGAAGACAAACTACATCCGAGTGTAAGGTATGTATACCTTGCACCAAATCTGTGAACACAGGCCACAGGCAAGACCCCCCACCCATACACTTTAGAATGCAGCTATGGCTATGCAATTACGGTCTAGCAGCTCGCATAGCCATCCACACTGAAACATCTGATGTACCTCAACACCTCTGAAATTAGTATACAACGACAACCTACAAAAAAGTTTGATCTAGCTGGGGACACATCAAATCTCCGGCACTAGCACTCTTTCCTAAACCACCAACCACACCAGTCCACTTTCTTGGTCTCCAAGCTGCTTACTGGAGCTTAGCCAACCCACCTAAGTCCTAACCCGGCAAAATGTACACACACATTTTATAAATTAACTCTTAGAATCCCCAACACATGAACTACGGTCATCGTGGGCTTTCCAACCACAAAGCGAAGTGAGGCCATAAAAATAGGCAAAGGGTGATATATAAATGACAAATACAATACAATACAATGCAACTCAAATGACACTTCACAAAACACTTCTCCCATAAAAATGCAGCTGCCTTTCATGACAATAATTCAAACTGTAGCTACACACATAAGTGACCATCCTCATGCACACACCCTAAAGTTTATTTCTCTAGTGTACCTCTCTCCACCATCCACATGCTATTTAGACATTAGTGGCTAGCAGGGACTTGGCCACCCCTCATAACCTTTAATGGCCATTATGCACACACACAAATTACCTCCCAATTACCCATACTTTGGACTTTGGTCCATCTGAGGGCGTTCAACCGACAGCGGCTCGGACAATACCCATGGTGAAAGGCACTTTACAAATGACGAAAATGAGTGAATGAATGTATTAATGAATGTATATGTCCCCCATCTGTTGGTGAAGTGTTCCTTAAAAGGCAAAGAGGGATGGTGATGTTTAGTACTACCATATGAAGCAGGCATTCAGGGTTAAACCAAGCCTACCGCTATACAGTCACCTTTCTTCTCAGCTCTTATAGGAGTTCTTCAGAGCAGCTGATTTGCCCTTGATTACAAGAAGCTGGCCAGGATTTCATGAAGGATGCACTTGTTGTAAAGTTACTTCTATATCATTGCTCAATTTGGGGTTACAACCACCAGATCACTACCAAAGTATTACTCACACGCAATCGCACAAGTTCAGTAACCAGGTACTTATGCAAAACAAATATGGTTAAACAAGGTCCTAAATAAGGCCTTTCAATGACACATATTTGCCTAGGTCCCGAAAAGGGGGAACAATCAGACTTGCACGTGGTCCACAGTGCTGTAAATAGCATTTGTGAGCCCCTGCACAATTTCATTTTTCAAATCGCGTTCTCAGTCTTTTAGTTTGCCATACAACGTGTTTCACTAGCAGTGTTTCTTGGGGAAAACATGTACAGGTCTCAAAATTGAAGTAACCAGGAAAATAATACACAATGGGGCTGATTCATGGAATTTGTGCACCGAAAAACGGAGATATTTGTGCCATTTTGCTCGCAAATCCCCGTTTGTTAAACAGGGATTTGCGGGCAGAATGGCACACAAATCCCTGTTTTTTGGCGTACAAATTCCATGAATCAGCCCCTATGTCTTCAATGATTAATTTAAACTTAGGACGGCACACAAGGAAAACAGGGCTGTACCTCTGTGATTGCCTCTGAAAGGGCACATGCGTAATTTACACTTCCACAGCCCCATATCCTTATGACAAAGTAGACAAAGCAAACATTCACAAACGTGGCGTTGTCACTAAAGTCACTTATCTCATGAAAGATTTAAACTGCAAAATATCACAAAACGTTAAGTGCTGGCTTGTACATGAAACAAACCGATCCTTGATATGTCAAAGCACATACGTTTTTGATGTTGCAAATGTTTCTGGCAGAGGCTCAATACCAATATATTTGCATCAGTTTAGATCAAAAGAAGGACATCTTTGATGTCTCTCGGCTGTAAAAATGATATTTTCAAGGAGAGGCCTGGAGTTAACTTACTGCTGCATTTAGCAATATCAATCACTCAGAAAACATTGTGCATTACATCAAAATGTGCTTAGTACAGAGACCCCATCAGAGAGGGCCTTGAAAAACCAAACAAACAATGGCAACGTAAATAAATGTTTGCCAACTTTCCTGACAGAGGGCCTCATCACGTAGCACTATTACCGCCGGATTTAAGGGTCCGCCGAATCAGGGCTTCGACGGATTTCACCCCAGCTCTGAGCTGAGCAGAAATCCGCCGAAAATTCGCACTATTACCGCCGGCGGGAAATCTGCCGGCGTCATTAGCGCGAAGATTCCCCATTGACCCCAATTCCCGAATGGGCTCAGTGGGGAATGGGGACTTACATTACCGCCAAACTCGTGATCCGGCGCTATTAGCGCCGGGGAGTTCGGCGGTAGGGCTAATACCACTCACGCTAATAGCGTTACCGTTAACGCCCAAGTCGTGATGAGGCCCAGAGTGTGTATCTTGCATTTCATTAAGCCAGAAATGCGCAGATTTCCAAAATAAACTCTAACATAACCACATTTCGGATTGATTGCAGATTATTGGGTATAATGGTTGTAGCAACATATGAATTTTACTGAATGCACATTGCTTTCGTGAGGACCGGAAAATCATTATGATTTGATGATATAAAATCATGATATGTTATGGTCATTTAGATTATTTTTTTACTAGATGTTCCTGTAAACCAACTGTGAGGATGTGCCATCAGGCAAAGGTGCAACGTACTGTTTATTTATTTATTTGTAGTACATAGAATGATGTGGATGATCCCTTCTCCAAGGGGTTAATCGGCTAACCAGATCACCATTAGTCTCAACTCTGTGCTAAAATCAATGTGCCTTGCTGCATCAGTAGCCTGATCCGCAGATTTCATCATACTCATGGTGCATAGCAGGTTCAAAGGTCACAAGGTCCCACTAGACAGCTGAGGAGACAGCACATTAATTGCAGAACAGGGACAACATTTAAGAGTTGCCTCTGCATCCAAACTATGATGATTGTGAGTACCCAATGCTGGTGGCAGGATAATCTCTAAGAATAAGCTATGCCTGTGTTTAGGCATAGTGCATGGCAGTACTTATGATTATGGCCACCACATCCCAATTGATATTGCACATGTGTTAGCTCCTATAAGTCAGCTCTGCTATGGAAGGGAATGTGTATTTGAGTCAGATGGTAAAATACTACCACATAGCAGGACAGAAATCCAGAGGACCCAACCTCTCTTTGATTCTCGTTTTGAGGGCTGGTAAACTTCTCCCCCAGAGACAGCTGTACGGACGGCAGCACTCCAGGGCCCAGGTATCAAACAAACATACCCATTCCAGAGGAGTACCCTCACAGCAGGGTGCTTCATATCGAAAGTTATTTGTCATCAATAGAAGGGAACGGTGCAGGAGTAGAAAAGGCAGGAGTGCTCTGGACACTGGAAGAAGCCTTCTACTATCTTGTTTCTCACAGTCTCTCTCGTTCCCTTTGCTGCCTCCTCCACTTCCTCTGGAGCAAAGCACTTTGGTGCAAGATCAACAGGGCAAAGTCCATTCTAGCCAGTATCAGGGATTGGTCCCCTAAAGCAGGCTAGCTTTAGACCAATGAACTGTGGATTAGCGCCTTTAAAAGATGGAGTCTCACACCCCTTGAGCAGAATTCCATCAGTTCCTCAAGGATCCTTTAAGACTGAAGACACATTCTTACCATTCTTACCTGGACTTCCTTTGGGACAGTTATACTGTCAAAGGCTGTCTGCCTGAGGTGAATAAGTAGACATACAAGACAGAAGGACGATCTGTCCACTAGACACGTCCAAGGAACATCTGGAGTGACCAGTGCTGTGGACCAGGATCCACAACTTTGCAACGGATCTTCTGTGTCAGAAGTTCAGACCCTGTACTGGAGCATCCTGTCGTCAGGTCCTTTGTGACACCTGACAGCAACAGGGGGGCCAGGCCAGCCAAATCCCCCTCTTATATCACACCCAATTGGTTGCTCTGTGTGCCCTGCAACCTGAAAAGTAGGAAAGTCACTGGTGCTGGTGTCTGCGTTGCTCCAAACAGGTGAACTATTAAATTGTATCTAAACCAGCTCAACACTGTATCATGTCCTGGTGAAGCACATCACCTGCTAGGACCAAAGTGTCTGCTCAAGACCAGAACCCAAACCAAATCTCTGGAGGGTCATTAGCCTACTCTAAATGGGGGATATAACCACGGCTCAGCCCAGCTAGCCTGAGAACTGCCACCTCATTGACTGCATATCGAAACACCCTCAATCACCCTTTCGAAGACTGACACTCACTGACTGGAACAGCTGGAGCATCACTTGTTGACTTCTCCCAGCAGCCAACGCTTGACTCAGCCTTGCCAACTGTGAAGCATTCTTGGGATGGACCTGACCTGCATCATTGAACCTCTATCTTTCGACCGCACAGAGCACCTGCATTCAACCCTACTGACCACCCGCTTGCTGCGAAGGCTGCCACAATCCTCTGTGCCTGATTGAGCCTGATCAGCTCACATCAATGGTGAAACCCAGTTCTGATGTGCAGCCCACTAATAACTGAATCCAGGTACTGTGTCACCGACCTGCCCCCATGGTCCATAGAGACCCTAAAGACTGCTCAGTTCACTATCGCTCCTGCTTTAAACCCAATATCCATTTTATGGTAGTACCTTACCTACCACCCCTGCAATTGCACTAAGAGTGCTACTTTGTCCAGTCTCTTGCATCTTCTTGGTTCTTTCCCTTGGGGTGTTTTTTTATAGTAATCTCTTTTGTTCTAAGTGCAGATGGTGTGTTTTATTAAAGTGTTTATATTTGTATAGAACCTTGATTGGAAATGTCCTTTATTTTTGACTGTGATACTGTGTTGTTTTGGTCATGACTGGTTCACCTTCACACCCTTCTTGAGAGTATAGCCTTCACTCATTCCACGTTACCAAAAAAGGCAAAGTAGTTATATTTTGTGATTGTCCGTTTTACCTTCATGATTGAGTTGTGTTTTGGTTTGTAAGAGTGTGAGGGCTGAGTGGGCCATTTATCCCTACTCACCCTTGTTCTCCTGCAAGGCAGAATCCATTTCATCACACCAAAAAAGAAATGAAAGGAAAATTACATAAGAGTTATCATATTGTGACAAACTCCACTAAATGCATATTTTGATGCCACTGGACAAAATATAATTTGTAAAAGAAATGAAAAGAAAAGTCATGTGATTTTTTTAATATAAATGGGCAGTATAACATACATTGTCCACTGTTGCAGGCACAATTATAATTAGGTAACAACTTGATATTGTGCAAAAACATATTTTAATGCATATTTGCACCAGGGCAAAGGACTATTACTAGTGCAAAAATGCATTGAAAGACTATTTACTTTTCATTCATTTTTAACCTAGTTTTAATTTCACTTTCCTTGCTGCAAAGGTTGTATAATAACACCTGTCCTTCAACAGTTTATCATTGCAAAAATATGGCTATATTACATAAGCTTGGCACATGTGTAAGCACATGTAAAGGAGTAGCCAAGTACCGCCAATCCAACTGCCACGCTTCATTACCTGAAAAAAATGAACCAAAGTATGTGACGTATACAGGGCAGTTAAACAGCAAAGAGAAGAGTGTTGGCTCTGTGCCTACTCATAAGAATGCCTGTACCTAAGAGAATGTGCGAGGTAAAGTACCCATTGAGCAAACCATACCTACAAAGAAGGCAATATGATGGCCAATTGAATGAGATTCCTGAAGAAGCAGAGAAACTAAAAGCAAAGATGAATGGTGACGTCACACAAAATCAAATTGACACCCATAGAAGAGATAAACAGACCAAAGGATGTAGATGATTTATAAACCATCAAATACCAAGGATAAGTGATATCTTCGGATCAAGGTGAAGAAACGTATGCCACAGACCTGATGAAGATACTTATTTAGTTTAAACGTGTATTGATGCAATGAAACACAAGCAGCAAAGCAATAATGAAGCTAGCCACATGCTTTTGAATAGTTACACTGCGGCAAGCGCCAACATATACACATAAAAATACATATGGACAAGTAAAGGATGTATGTTTACAGAGCCAAGAGAGCCAAGGTCTTATCAAACTGGAAATGGCTGACATTGGATACAATTAACGTGAAGGAACAGAAACTCCTGTTCAGAAAGGTCAAGCAGAACAAATAACGTCAGAGGACTATTGGAGAATAAAATCAAATACACTAAAAGGCTCGATTTCATGGTGTCCGTTCATGTGATAGAGGGATGTTGGACAAGCAAGATGGTCACACCTTCGCACGAAGTCTGGCTGTGCCCATACTCCTTAACAATTCTCAGAACACAGTACAAACTCAAAGCCAACTTCAGAGCACTAATTGATAGTGAACCATTGAGGTGATGATAGATGATATGCTTATTGGTGGGAAGCTGGTGCTAAAACGAGCCCACCCGCACTTGGTTGTTCAGTCAGCATGCTGCTAGACATAGGTGGAAAAGTAGTTATGGGGGTTAGAAGCTAACCAATTGTAGCGGACTGCATAATTAAGGCTCCTATACCTTGTGTAGCCAATGGGACGTCATACATTTAGTGACATTCATAGTGGCCATTTTGACGGGAGGGCTTAGTTGCCCCACCTGATGTTAAGTATCCTATCACCTTCCTCCACTGTTATACATAGATATAGAGCCTATACTTAGAAATACACTTAGACCCAATCACACCCTCCGTTAGGTTTTTGTAGTTTGCCACGTAGGATGACGTTGGTAATGACGCAGGTCAAAACATCAATGATGACCAATTTTGGGTATAACACCCCAGTTTTTTTATGATTTAAGTAGAGTCAGAGGATCAAGCGATTGCTGATGTGCGTTGTGCTTCTTGTTTTAGATACTTGACACAGACAAACTTTACCAAACTATTTGTGTCATCTTGATTATTGATGTATGAATACAATCTGCATCCCCATTCATCTCCAGGGTATTGCTACTCATCTTAAAGGGCTGTCTGAGAGAACAACCAGCTCACACAAATTTGCTCTATGCAAAAATTTTACAAAAAACACATCCTGTAAATGCATTTTTGCTGCAAGGCAATATTTGTTCTAGTGCAAATACAGATCACTGAAAAAGTCTGTTTGACAAATAATTAAGTCAGTGTTAAGGTTTGAATTGCAGTGATATGGAGTGAGTGTACATTTATTGTTGTTGATGCGTACAGCTGTATGGATAACTTTTATCTGAAATAAAGTAATTTGATAAAATGTGTATACTTAGAGTTTCATGTCTGAGTTTATTACATATTACCATTGTTTTTTCTATGCTTTGTACACCTTACTTTTTTAGATTAAACTTAACTCTTGATTAAAAAATATTTTCTATGAATAATGTAAGTGTTTTCGGTGAGGAGTACAGTGTTAAGCCTGTCATTGCATGCAGTATAAGTGTTTCCCATCTTACTGCATTAGCATATATGCTTTGCATTTTCAACAATTACTCAATAGGTTTCATATGTATATAAGCGTACATGTATGGAATATACAACTTCCCGATGTACCTGTACATTTTGTATTGAAGGTGTACATTGATTCTGAGCATTTACCATAAAACATGTGTTGTGAGAATATGTACCATAAGTGTGTGTGTGTGTGTGCGCAAGTGTGTGTGGCAGAGGAACAAGTTGCTTAACAGCATGTGGCTTAAGTGTATGTGTTCTGCGTGTTTGTGTGTTGTGCTTGTGTGTCATATGAGTGTATGTGCTAAAATTTATGTCAAGTGTGTTTTTGTACTGTGTGTCATGGGAGTGTTTCTCCTAACAGTGTGTGCGTGAGTGAGTGTGTGTGTGTGTGTGTGTGTGTGTGGTAACCAGGTGTGTCCTAAGAGTGTGTGTAGAAGGAGTATGTTTCGTAAGAAGGTGTCCATAGGAGCATGTGTCGTAGGAGCAAGGAGAACGTGTCATAGATGTACATATCATAAGAGCACGTGCCATAGCAGCATATGTATTTGGAGTGTGTGTCAGAGGAGCACTTCTCATAGGAGCATGCATAGTAAGAGTATATCTTGTTGGAGCACATGTCACAGGAGCATGTATTGTAGGAGTGGGTGTCAAAGGAGCTTGTCTTGTTGGAGCATGTGTCGTAAGGGCATGTGTTGTAACAGTGTGTCATAGAAGAGTGTGTCATAGGAGTGCGTGCTATAGGAGTGGATATCATAAGAGAGTGTTTCGTAGGAGCATGTGTCATAGAGTGTGTTTGGTTGGATGGTCCGCTGTAGGAGCATGTTTCATAGGAGCATATGTCATATCAGTGTGTGTCATAGGAGCATGTGTTATAGGAGCGTATGTTGTAGAAGCAAGTGTTGAAAGTGTGTGTGTGCTTGGCTGGTTTGTTGTAGAAGCATGTGACATATGAGCATGATATAAACATGTGGCTTTAGGCTTTGTGGTGTAAGGTGCATGAATGCATGGTGCGTAAGCTTCTGGCATTGAGTGTATGGTGCATGAGTAACATAGCATTGTTTGGTATAGAGAAACAACTTGCACATGCCCTATATGCCTTTAATATGTAGGGAAACTTACATCAAAGTGTTTAAAGTCAGGTTTGACTTACTTTGATGTGATGTGATATTTAATTATGCACAATAGGCATGTATTTGTTTTATAGTTCACAGTTGTACATAATTTACAACTTCTAAAAACTGACATCAAATTAAATCTTTACCTATATGTGAGTTTCCAGATGTGTATTAGTGTAAATATACAACATGTGCATCTCCCACACCTAGATGTATAGTGTGTATATATATAATGTGCAATCATTTTGCTCATGCATTGCATGCCTCTTACATAAGTGAACTATAATGTTGATGTGAGTTTTTAATATGTAAAAGAGTTATATAAGTTTTGCAGTTCATACTTTTATGCAATTTACATCTCTTGAAAACAGACTTCAAAGTCAGCCCTAACTTTGATGTGAGTTTTCAGGGGATGTACATTGCATAACGTTAAATCCATACTCCTATTTGTACGGTTCATGTGAAAGATGCAAATTCATTACATCTCCTGAAAAGTGACATCTAAGTCAGAGTATGCATATGGGATGTACATTTATTCTGACGGTGTGTAATGTACATATTCTAGATGTACATGTATATTTTGTGTAGAAGCTGTGCATTGAATATCAGCATCTGTAATGTGCATTTTCAAATGGACAATGTATAGAAGCTCTGCACTGATTGTGAGTATGAGTCGTAATAGCATTAGAGCATGTGGTGTAAGTGTGTTGTAAGTGTATGTTGTATGCGCCAGTGTGATAAGAGTTTGTGTCATGTGTAATTCATTGGGGCTTATGTCTTAGGGGCAATTGTCAGAAGAGTGTGTGTCATAGGAGTGTGCCTAGTTAGAGTATATGTTATTAGAGCATGAGTCATGGAGCATTTATTGTATCAGAATGTGTTGTAGGAGTGTGTGTTGTAGGATGATGTGTCATAGGATCGGGTGTCATTTGAGTGATCTGTAGGAGTGTGTGTAGAAGGAGCTGATCTCACAGCAGTGTGTGTCATAGAAACATGTGTCATAGGAGCGTGAGTTGTAGGAGTGCTTGTCATATGAGTGTGTGTAATAGGAGTGTGTGTCATAGGAGCCTGTGTGAGAGGGACCTGTGTGGTAGGAGCATGTGTCACAGGGGTGGGTGCCTAGGAACGTGCATAGTAAGCATGTGTGTTGTTGTAGTGTGTGTTATAAGTTGCAGGCATGTGTGTCGTAGAGTTGCATGTTGTAGGAGCCATGTCATTGTTGCAGGTGATGAAGGAGTGTAATATAAGAGCTTGTGTCATAAGTGTATTTGTTGTAGGAACACATGTCATAGTATCAAGTGTCATAGTAGCTAATGTTGTAGGAGTAGATGTCAATAGAGCACATGTAGTAGGAGCGTGTATTGTAAGATCACATGTGGTAAGACTGTATGTCATTGTAGTCAGATAGTACATAATGCACATAGACTACATGCACATGTGCAATTTGCATAGAAGTACACTGATTTTCATGGTGGGTACTATACACAGTCTACATGTCCATATACAGTGTGTTTTGAGACTGCCATTAAATCACGGTGTCTGTAACATACATGTTTTAAATGAATGATGTATAGAATCTGCACGTTGACTTTGTGCACATGGTGTAAGCGTGTGTTGTAAGAGCATATATGGTAAAAGTATGTGTTGTAGGAGCTTGCGTTGTAGGAGCATGTGTCGAAAGAGTGTGTCATAGAACTGTGTGTCAATAGACTGTGTGCAGAAGGAACCAATGCCATAGGAGTGCGGGTTGCAGGAGCAGGCATAGTAAGAGTGTTTGTCATTAAAACGTATGTCATACAAGCATGATTCATACAAGAATATCTTATAACAGTTTTTCTCATAACAGTGTGTGTCATAGCAGCATATGTCATAGAAACGCGTGTCATATGACTGTGTGTCAGAGGAGAGTGTGTCATAGCAGCATGTGTCATAGAAGCATGTGTTGTACGAGCACATGACATAGAAGCCCATGTCATAGGAGCATGTGTCATAGGAGTCTGTGTCATTGGAGCATTTGCAATAAAGCATGTGTTGTAGGAGCGTGTGTTTAGGAGAGTGTGTTTTAATAGCATGTGCAGTAAGAATTGGTGTCATTGAAACATGTGTCACAAGAGTTTTTGTCCTAGGACAATGTGTTGTAGGAGCACATGTTGTAGAAGCACATGTTAAATGAGAACATGACATAGAAGTGTGTGTCATATGATCATGTCTCAGAGTGTGTGTCATTGGAGTGTCTGACCAAGCAGCATGTGTCGTAGAATCGTGTGTCATAAGAGTCTGTATCATTACATTGTGGTGTAAGACATATGAGTACATGGTATCTAAGTGTCTTGCAAGTGAGTGGATAGAGTATAAGTAGCGCATCAGGGTTTGGTATGAATTCATAAAATGCACATGTCCATTAAGCCTCCTATACATACGAAAACTTACATTGAAGTCAGGTTTATCTTTGATGTGAGGTTTAAATGTGCACTTTTACAGTTCATAACTGTTTTCAATTTACTTCTCTTTAAAACCGAAATTAAAGTCTGTCCTGAATTTTATGTGCGTTTTGATATGTATAGTATTGTTCATTCTCATCCCCCACACATCCATGTAGAGTTTGTATACAAAATGTGCATTCATTCTGCATTGCATGTGCCCTACATGTATGAAAGCTCACAATTTTTAGTACGCTCAAGAGGCATATTTGAATTTCACATTTTGTACTTTTAATGCAAATTTCAACTATTTAAAACTGACATCAAAATCAGCCATGTCTTTGATGTTACTTTTTAGAAGTTTTGCTTCATGCTAGGTTTGCGCAGTGGAATGGGAAACTTTAAGCAGGCATGATGGAACAACGGAACTGGGTAAAGTGGATCAAAATCTGACAGATTTTGCTTCCTCAGCTGGCAGAATGGAATCTAACAATTTCACCGAGCCCTACCTATGACCCCCTTATTCAAATGCTTTTATAAGTGATTTATGACTCTTTTTACTAGGCTTTCAGTGTAAACGTGTTTTTAATATATGAAGGTGCAACAAAAGAAGGAACTACATCTACAAGACACCAGCAGAATTTCTCTTGCATCCAAGAATACTATTTTCCAACCAATTGCCTCAAATTCAACAAGAACATTGTGTCTGTAGGTTTGTTCCAAGTGCAGTAGTTTCTGGCAGTTCCATAATGATATGACTGAATTTGAGACGAGACAAAATTAGCTGTGAGAAAAGTTGGACCAGAGCCAGGTCTAACCTCCACAATTATTGCAATAGCCATCCCATTCATCTAAGATTCAGGTTATTTTGAATTGAGCCTGCAAGCTACTGAGAAGTTCATTATTTTGCAGAAACAGTTTTTATCACATCTCAAGATGAGCATAAAAACACTTTAATGAACATCGCATTATTTTCTGAGGTGAACAATATGGATGCCTGCAGTGTGTCTTAAGAAATGTACCACTGTGCTTGACAAATCCTGTCAAATCATAATGATGCTATGGGTTTGACATTACATTCTGATTTCTCACACAGTAGTTAGAGGGATTCTAAGGAACAATTCATTGTAGTGGATGCCATAGAATTCCAATGTTATTTCATTATAGTATTGATTACTACAACTATAGTTAATTTATACGGCCTCATTACGACCCTGGCACTCCCGTAATGAAGGGTGACGGTACGGGACCGGCACCGTTCATTATACGATGCCTTATTACGAGGTCCCCTAGCGGGACCCACAAGAACATCTGGTCAGACCTGACGTCCTTAGCAGGCCCCGCAAGGGGACCAAGGAGCTAATAACGTGCCCGTTATTAACATGCCCATTATTATCTCTATTCCCATTCCCATTGAGCCCTATGGGGGCTCAAATGGGAATGGGCATTGGTTTTGTGAATGAGGAATTACCGGGTCCTCCAAGGTTGGAATGATCTGGTAATTCCTCATTCACAGAACCCGCAGCTGAAACCCGGTATGGAGGCAGCCATGCCCTTATTAAGGGCATAGCTACCACCATACTCGTAATGAGGCCCATTGTGTTGCAAATTGCACACATTGAAGGTGGAGTTTTAGGGTGATTTCTCGACAGCATTTTTTGATGAGTGCTGTGAAACCATCCATCCTAATTCTCCAATGCCTACACTCTTTTTATTGGTAGCTATTGCAGACCAGTAACCCTTCACTCAAGGGATGAGGTAAGTCTGGTGGATACAGTTAGTTACCAAAGAGTTCAAATAAGAACTTGGGTTGCATTACACTAAAGCAGTATATGTACATAGTGATACGCTCAGTCCATTACAAAGCTAAGGGGTGGGGAGAAAGGGAGACCCAAGACAACAGTAACACACATTTACACAGTCGTAATCACAAACCATACATTCCATACATGGATTTGTCAGAGATTCCCCACAACTTCCCACACTCTAGCTATTGCAGTTAAGTGCCTAAAAGATGATTGTATGCATTTAAAATGCCATCAAGGGGAAGAGAAGGGTTAACCACATTTCAAAGCTAGGCCTAGAGGACCAACACATATTCACCAACGTGAGACCCATATAGTCCCAGTTTCATTCCTAGAAACAATGTAAACCACAGGTTGATACAAAGTGTCCAACGTTTCTACAAGGAAGGAGTGACCTGTAATTGTAATTGTAATTGTAATGGGTTATTTATAAAGTGCTTAGTACCCAGAGTTTTCTAAGCATGGACCTAGAGATCGGACCTGTGTTGCTCTGCATCGTCTTGCTTCCAAGACGAGCACGTTGCCCCTGAGCTATCCTCCCAAGATAGGACCTGGAGTATTTCAATGTATCAAAATAAAATAAAAATCCCCTGTATCCACTAAAATTCCCAGTATATATCTAAATAGAGCTGTGGTTATAGAGAAAAGGAAGGCAAGTGTTTATTCCTCACTATAGGTGCATACAAAGCTAGAGGAAACCATAGGAAATCTCCTAGAAGATTACCACGGCCAGGTTCATGAACCAGCTAGCCATAGAGGGAAGGAAGCAGAACCAGATTTGGGCTGATAGATTGTAATGGCGAAACAAAGGGGTGGGAACCTTCAACAGCACAAACTGCTGGATGCTGGGGATTGCTGGTGATACATTTGATGAATATGCAGGACCCCAGCACCTGGGGCCAATACTCATGGTAAGTAATTATGGACTGAGCTGGCATGTACAAGGCTTATTCAATGGGACAAGAGTCAGGATCCATTATGAATGGGCTTGGACAGGCAGTGGCCCAGACTAAAGAAAAGAAAACGTATTCAGATTCCTAGGAGGACTACAAATCAGCCAGTAACAGCAGCAGGGATGCAGAATTTGCCTGGAAGATAGAATATCTCAACCAAGCAGATCCAGATGTCTCATCAAGTAAAACAGAGCAGCCCACCTCTCTTTTGGTTGGTGTAAACTCCCTACGCTGAAGCACTAGGGCCAGGATAATATTACTGAGAGGCAGCATGAGAACAGCCCAGCAAAAGTCCCAACACTGTGCTTTGAGTTTAGATAACAAATCAGATGGAGAAATGGAGAACAATGTAGAAAGGACATACAGCAACTGAAGAAGTAATCTGAGTGAAAACAAAGGACCCAGGGCCCAACTGATAAAGACAAACATAGGCCTAGAAAATCAGAAGCATATTGTTGTGGCAAATCATCCAGAAATCTATGTAAGAAACTGATCCAAGGAATGTATACTGTCTTCCCAGATATGAGCATTCAATCATAAACTTGACTAAGCCACCCCTTAATTCACACACCAGGCAGATGCAGACATGCTTTTGCAGCCAGCCTATATAGTGGGCCCTATAAACACCCTAATCCCTATTTACACGTATATTCAATTTGTACTGGGGCTGTATGGAGATAGAAAGAAATCTGTCTAGTCCAGTTTAATCCACTCCAGAGATTGCAGGGTTGTGTTAGTGGCAAGCTCATGGTTACACAGCAGACTAGTGATGACCACAGACAAAGGAATAGCCAGAAGCACAATTTCCGTGTGTAAGGCTTAGGAAATCCTTTATCACCACAATGGCTAGTTACTGATACATTGGGCTATAAATGTGGTAACACCAGAGGCAAATATGCTGCAGCCAAACACAACACATGTTTTGGCTGATATAATTACCTTCCGGTGATCCAAAATCAACTTGGCGTAGGAGCCATATGGGCTACCATAGAACAGCAATTCATACAGGTTTGAGGTGGCAGGGCGACTTTAGTAGAAGTTCATCTAACCAAAAAAAAAGTTCAAAGAGCCAAGAAGCCTCATTGGAAAAAAGGAAGACACGTTTAGGGGTGCCTATTAAGATCAGACAACAGGAACACAAAAAAAGAAATTCTGCAGGACCACAACAAATGGAATTCTGTCCTAAAATGGGCCCTCTTCCGAAGCCCAATAAGAGATTCCAAATCTTACCCCTTCAATTTTTTGAATCGCTAAAGATAATTAAATCTGGAAACAAGATTGTTATACTATATACAAGGTTTTCAATATCAGAATTAAAGGTTGGGAGTTGCAATTATTAGTTAAAACCCTCCAAGTCAACACATTCCTGGTCCGGGCCAAAAATATATGTATGAACTCAGTATCACCTTAGTTTGAAGTGATTTCAAGTTCATGAAATTGCCAATATTCTGCAGTGGTTCAAACGAACGTGTTTCTCCGGGAACCATTAATGGAAGGTCAGGGTGCCAACCCGGCAATGGCTCCCAAATATGGACACTGCACTGTACTTTATGGGCAGCAATAGAAATAAATATGTATTTTTTTCATTTGCAGATTAGAATTCTATCCACTCTGGAAATTAAAATGTTATGTTTTGAAAAAAAATATCATAGATATGTAGGCTTCACACTATAATTCCACTATAATTATATGTTTTATTTAACTTTACAGTGCTTGACATTAAAAAGTAATACGATTGAAATGTCTAGAACATACCATATTAAAAAAACGAATTTGTTTTTAAAATGTCCAGGTGTATGGTACATGCACTAGACACATTGCTTTAACTATTTCTACTGCATGTGCCATATTTACTACACATATGCTTTGCGATTTCTAGCATGAGCTCAAATTAAATATGCACAATAAAAATACTATCTCTTTCAAGAGGACTACAAAACATGGAGTATGTTTGTTAGTCATCTTGAGGGAATTGACCTCATTTCTGAATTTCAGTGAAAGTTTGTGGTACGATTTGCAAGTCCAGGCATGCACTCATCTATGTGGGTCATCCAAACAAAAGAATCTTTTTTTTATTGTGTTTGGTTTGGAAATAAACCTTTTCACAAAATGTTCAAAAGGGGAAGGAAAATGACATACAGCAATACAATAAAACAGTATATACTGATCTGTCCTAAAATCCAAATTTACTTTTACTATAGAAACAATCGTGTACAGCAGCAGAAGGCACAAAAAGAAAAACGTTTGAAAATATGAATATTAACAAATCATTCAGATTTGCTCTTGAAGTGGTCCAAAATATATTATGTGCCTCCATCAGCCAAGACCACAATGATTGTAGTGCATATATGAAGTTAGTGTGCATATATACGCGTTAAACCTGATATACACTGATCTTACCCGGCTACATGGAAAAAGACATACATATCTAGGAAGCTGGTTTCTAGGTCTTATTAGAGCCGCATATTCCTTGTAAATTGCATAAGAACCTAGACATTCGATGGTGAGCATTTATTCTCATATTCATATAATTGTTTCTTTGTTCTCAAAGGTTTATTAACAAGTTCCTCACAACCGGATTCAATATTCTGCAAAATCCAATTCATAGAATTACCAGATTCTGAAATAGAGGGAACAGAACATGAGTTTAACCTATAACCAAGATCTGATGCAGTGAGTTAGGAGGAGCATGTACACATTTTAAAAATAGACATTTTTTTTTCCAGATTACCCTAGAACTCAACTAAATTAAACCAAACGTGTGTCTAATAATAGGGTTTAGAATTGAAAGTGGATAATTGTGTACCCTCTTCCACATCATTGGTAAAACCGAAACGGGGGGGTGTCAGCTCATTCACGGTGCGCTGCACAAACTGTACGTTGAGAGGGGTACGAGTAGGACAAATAGATAGCCGTTCATTTTTTCAAGAAGTATGGTTCAAGCAAAAAGTCAAAGTCATGAAACCATTGGGTTACATAGAGAATAAAGTTTATAGTATAATTTAGAACAGATCTGCCGACACCAAAACCGGGTCCAAAGCTGAGTGTAATTCAATCAAAACAAACACATGTGTATCATGACATTACAAAACAAGCAGAAGAAGGTAAATCACAAATCATAAATGCCCCCAGAGCAAACCAAAAAAAGAGTGCGGTGGGGGTGCATATAGTTGATGCAAGCAGAGATGTACAGACCATATATATACATCACACACAGTTCATGAGGGCAGGGTCAGGTACAAAAGGGGAAACGCAGCCCGAAAATAAAATAAACAGTGGAGGGTCCAAAACCGACCAAATATGGTCGCACAACACATATAATGGAATATTACCAATGGCGATGAAGGGCGTAGTATCCAAGATGGAGTAATGTGGCACCATTTGACCCAAATGGTAAGAGAAAAAGAAGAGAAACACAATGAGGGGGAATCCTATTTGTACAATGCAAGGACAATGAAACAATGACTAGTGTTGTAGTTGAGAGAATACCCTCAGCACAAAGTTTCACAAGAAGGAACCAATAGGTTGATATTCTGCTAGGTTACTGTTCTGGTGCCACACCTGGATAGTGTAGTCCTACTGAAAACATGCATGTGAGCAGCGTGCCAAGCATGTGTTGTGCGAGTATACTGATGAAAAAGGAAGATAGTGAGGTGTTCAGTTTAAGAAACCCATCCCAAGTAATAGATGGAGGGATAAACTGGAAAAAAGTGTTGCGAGCAGAGGCAAGGAGAAGGGGAGTTTCAGCCCGTGATACTTTAGAAAAGCACAACAAGGAGTAATCCTGATGCATGCCATGCCATATGATACCACTACATGCAGTGATGGTTGTGAAAATTATATTTGATAACCATAGATGTTGAAGGGAAACAGGCACTGTTAAAGCAAACATGCTGTAAGTGAGCGAGCGAGCCAGTGAGGATGAGCAAAAAGAAATATATTGAGGGTCATGGTTAAAGCAAATTGTAGTCTTGTGTGTGGAGAGATAAAATAAGGTTCAGGACAAAAGCAATTACTTAAGATAATATGTGTTGCGCATGTTTGATGGTCACGGTCGCTACGTGCTCTTAGTAGAGCAAGATCAATTGGCATGTCCAAATTAGTTGTACCATGCCAAAACCTACAAAAATGTACAAAAAACAGGTATACATGCATAAGTTGGACCGGGTATGCGAAATCGCTAGGTCATGTAAGATGTTATGCGCGACTATACGGAAATGTTGCCTACCTAATGTAACAGGGTTCAATCTCCTGCGTGAAAGTTGCCCGTAATTGGGGTGCGCACTGAATTGATGGAACAAGTGGTGCCTTTTCTGAGAGTATAGGAAGTACCAGGAGTTACGTTATGTGCCGTGGTCACACGTGTGTTTGACATCACGTGATGTGGTGACAACGGCGTGCGTGCGTAGTCAGCAGACCAAATATCAATAATTATTGGTGCATGCTTGCGGTTTCCAGGAAATCATTGCAAACTGAAAGATTCTAACATTGTTATGAGCGGGTGTGGACAAAATGTACATAGTAAAAATGAGCCTTGCTCCCAATCAGGATATGGTGCTAAAAAACTAATTCGATTAAATGGATGTGTAGGTTTTGGAAAAAAGATATAGGACTGTGAAGGGATCCTGTGGTGGCATGAGCCAGGGACGTGATATAAGTATAGACGGATGATGTACCACATTAGTGTTGAGAATATAAAAGGTGATCAAAAAAGTGTGAATACAAAGGTAGTAATGAGAGAGATGGGCAAGACCAAATTGGGCACCTTTGGTTGTGTTGGCTCTTCAGGTGAGCAAGGAAAGATGAATGTGAAAAATAGATCATAAAAAGAAAGATGGGCGAGACAATGCAAACAAAGGTAGACTGTACCAACATTAATACATGATAAATCAAGATATAGCATTAAAGAAAGACATTCAGTTATATATCTTTGTTGAGTATCAGACTGGAACATCTGAGTTTGGCAATGGTCCTTGCCTCAAGTTGCTGCAATATAAGTTGACGGTCACCGCCTCTTGGGTGGGCATGTTCTTGTAGAAGTCCAATAAACCTGAGGTCTTTGACTGAGTCCAATTGAAGGGTTTTTTTGCCAGTGGTTTGCAAGAGGTAATTTAGGAGCCTGACTTTTCAGGTGGGTGAAATGTTTGTGGATCCGAACCTGCAGTTCTCTGATTCTTGAACCAACATATACCTTTTGGCACACACAAAAAATGGCATAAACTATGTACTTAGATTTGCAATTAATAGAGTCACAGATCTGTATTTTGAGACCCTGATGGCAGGTAAACACATTCTTATTGAGAGGAAATTGGCAGAAGTTACATGAGCCACATTTGAGAAAACCTGAAGGTTTTGGATTGAGCCCTGTGTGTGAGAACAGGCTTTGGTTGGAAGAACGAGGGACAGAGCGGATTATCACTTACCTGGGCATATTTGGTGATAAACTGAACATTAGTAGGGTTTGCAGTATATTTTTCTTTGTGAGTGCCCAAAATAGATTCTCTGGTAATCTTGTTAGTGCGCTCCAACCCTTTGTTAATGGATTGGGCTGAGTAGCCTCGTTCAGAGAACCTCTGCCTGATCATGACATACTCCTGTTCATAAGCTGCCTGGGAGCTGCAGTTACGACAGGCACGATGAAACTCTCCAAACAGGATGTTATTTATGACAGATCGTCTATGACAGCTTGAGGCATGGAGAATGGCCTTCACAGCTGTCGCTTTACGAAAAGTTTGCGTGTGCAGCATTCCATTAATGATTTGGATCTTTAAGTCTAAAAATTCCAACAGAACGGGACTTACATGTCCAGAAAATTTGATGCCAAAGTTGTTCAGATTTAAGTAGTTTGAGAAAGCTGTAAATCTTTCAGTCGCCTCATTCCAAATAACCAAAATGTTGTCAATATATCTTTTCCAGACAACTAAATTTTGATTGAATTCATGGGCACCAAAAATGTACTTTTCTTCAAAACACCCCATAAAGAGGTTGGCCAGGGATGGAGCATACTTTGCACCCATGGCCACTCCTTTAGTCTGCACATAGTATTGTTGGTTGAATATAAACTGGTTGTGTGCCAAGGTAAATGCCAAAAATGCTTTGATAATTTGAACATGTTGCGTATGTGAAGCTGAATGATTGCGAAACGCAAAGTCAATGGTGTCAAGTGCTAGATGGTGCTGGATGGAAGTATAGAGTGCTTTGACATCAAAGATGGCTAATAGGTAATGAGAACGCCACTCAATAGTTTGTAAAATCTGGAAAGTTTGAATGGAATCATGTAGAAAGAAAGGTACGGTTGGTACAATATCCTTGATTGAAGTGTCACTGTATTGGGAGAGACCCTCTGTGGTCCATCCAAGGCCGCTCATAATTGGTCTAACCTGGGGAAATGTGATGAAATCTTTGTGAAGATTCCATATCATGCCTCTTCCATATCATGCCTCTTTCATATCATGCCCTGCACTGTGCTGTGGAAGTCATTGAAATTCAAGTTTGAGTGCTCTATACCATAGATTAGAGTGTGTTCAACTTTGACAAGGTGAAAATGCAAGATCAGGAGTAGTGTAAAGCGGGACAGTTTCTCGAAAACTCTTTTCATTTGAGCTAATAGCAGTGGTATTTCAGATCTCAATTTAGATGTGTAATCAGTTTGGGAAGCTGGTGTTAGAAAGCGTAAAATGGGGAGAGGCTCTCTGTTGCTTAAAAAGAAATGTGTAGCATACACAGTTGTCCTTGACGAGGGCCAGGCTCAGTTCCTAGGCACCAAAGTTACATCATTATGTTTTGTACTTGCATATTCACAATGTGCTAAAAAATAAAACACAGGACAGATTTGCAAAGGAATGCTTTCATGTCCTTGCTGATGCTCCTCGTAAAGGTTTGCTGCAATCCTCTCTAGGACTGTAGCAACAAGCAGAATATGCATCCCTTTCACACCTATCCCGATTTCAGAAAACTTTACCACATAGCTGGTCCCTAGTGGCCATGTCCACTTTAACCCCATTGCTGATCCCTGGTGGACATGGCCATATGCTATACCTCAATCACCAAAGGTATATCACTATTTTATGTACCTACATTATGACACTTTTCAAAAAACAAAACACAGACACATTTGCAAAACCATGCTTTCAGGTCCTTGCCAATGCTCATCGCACAAGTCTACTGCAAATCTATCTACTTTTTTTTTAAGTGTCAAAATGTAGGTACTAAAAATAGTGATATAACATAACACCCACTTGGCAAAACCCACTCAAACTTTGCACACACATTCAAGTGTGGGTCTATAATCTATTTGCAAACATGTGTGCAGATACGGCAAACATCACCAAAGTTATAAGCCATATCAAAATGTTGTGACCCCCCTCTAATGTTGCTGCCTCTAGACAATATACCACCAAACCTTGTAAAAACATTAACAGTTGGGTCTAAAATCTTTTTGCAAACTTTTACATAGATTTGTCAAACGGCATCAGCATTATAAGATGTCAAAACATTTTGGGACCGGCCATCTAATTTTGCCCCCTCTTGGTGAAACAGCACCAAGCGATGCATATTCAAAAAGTGTGGGTCTACAAGTAATTTGCAAAGGCTCATGCAGTTTTATTGAATGGTGCCAAAGTTATAAGCAATCTAATAACGGTTCTTCACCGACCCTCTAATGCAGAAATATGCATGGATGTCCTTGAACATTTGTCAAGTGCGCGAACATCTCAGCAATGGCCCTGAACATCTGATATTTTTGCGGACATCGGAAAAGAAAAAACACCTGATTATGGGGGTTTTCTGGACATCTCCCATAACATGCTCATCACCTCCCCAGAGATAGTTTCATTAGTTTGACAAGAGTAATGTGTTTAATATGTTGTTCCCGCCATATCAATGGACTACAGGCACAATTTGCAAGTCCAGCTGTATGTCCATTTCAAATGTTTTGATGCACTTCACATTTTTATTTGACCAATGACTAGGTGTTTGTGATGTCCGTGAACATTACGCGGTCTGTGATTGGCCAGAGGTGTCTGTGGACACAACCAGGAAGTGAGTCCACGGAATGGACGCAGATATCACTAATGTGTTTGTAAATTTTAAAAATATCTACTTGACAGATTTAGACCAAATTTGCAAAAGCATGCTTTTGAGACCAGGCCACTGCTCCTCGCAAATCCGTCCAGCGGTACGGGCTGTACGCATGAGCAAAATGGTTTTCAAAACATGTCTGTCCGGATTTCAAAAATGATAAGCCGCCTAAAAAATGCTCTTCCTATGGGTTGAACAACTAAACCATAACCACAGTGCCGCAACCGCAGGCCCTGCAGTATGCACATATATACATATATGTACTTTTCTTACACTGGCAGAATACTGGTATGAATTGTGCGCAAAGGCATCATGGAATTGCACCTATGCACTGTTGATGACTCAGCATCTTTCGGATTGTTTTCATGCGTTTCCCTACAAAATTGATTGGAAACTTTGCAAATTGTTATCCAATGTCCACAGAAAGTGTGCTGTAAAATCTACAAGTGTAATCTGTTGTTTTAAAATGTTCTCGGGGGAACCTCTCTCAGCCACTGGGTTGGTTGGGTCTCCCTTGCTCTGCTGAGTTGCTCGTGCACTTTTTTGGGCCTATTTACACATGAACAAATAGAGTCTCCTTCCCTAGATGACATCTTAAATCTAAGTTGTGGTGTGCTGCACAGCGCGGTCTTGTGCCCCATAACGTTTACGTTTATCTTTGTCGACTCATTAAAAATAGCAAATCCCTATTTCCATGTGATGCATAACTAAAAACATAGGTGCATTATTTGGTGTCTTTACCAGCAGAGAAAACCAGAACCTTCCAAAATTATGACACTGCACTTCAACAATTCATGAATGGATAGACAATTACTTTGAACATTAATTCATATAATAAAAAATTGCTCATGAAACCCCCCTCAACAATTTTTAACTTGAAAAAATGGGCCCCTCCCAAGCCCCTGCCAAAATCGTGCAGCAACTTGTTCTATAACTGAACTAATTGTGATTACAAAAGGCACAAAATGACAAGAGGATGAAACCTGGATATCTAATTTATAATCAGTACAGAAAACGTTTTTCCTTGTGATTCCACTGCAGGTTTCACTTGTCCAGTTTTAACTACAATCTGATGCTTTTCCTTCTGGGGCATCCCAAGAAAGACTTAGCACAGAATTACAGATTTCAGAAGAAAGCAGCCAGAACTTTGACATGAGCACCTTTGAGAAATCACCTTTCACCAGACTACTGCAATCAAAACGTATTGGCCACAATACAGGCCAAAGACATTGTGTAGCATATTGCATACCTTTCATAGCCTAAACACTGAACCTGTTCGATTCAATATTACAAGGAAACCTTAATGAACATGCTTACAAACCCAGTCCAAGAAATATTACATTATCATGTCTTTTAAAAACATTCATTACCTTCATCACACAACTGCATAACAAGATATTAAACATCAAGCAATAGTTACGTTTTGCCACGTATCTAAAATCCGTCCTAATGCTTTATTCCTATTGATCCACATGCTACCTTAAGAGTAGCCCTACAGTAGATCACACCACATATTTTGAATGTTTAAGTGGTGTCACTGGAATTAAGTGTGCAGATTTTGTATTTAAGGATGATTCCAGATCATGTGATATTTTGCAAATTCCTTTTTATTTTATAAATGTGTTATTATTTTTATAGCAATGTGGCCTAAAGGAACATGGCAAAATTAAAAACAGTCTGAGATAGCATTAGCTGCATGCCCTGGTGAAAAGACAGATCTTCAGGTTACAACAAATTTACGAGCCATTCTTCCCATATAGTAAGTTTAAAGGGAAGGGTTCCCGCTAGCTCTTGTAGAAAGACCAATGGAGTATATGGGGAATGTGAAGGGAAATCTGGTTGTACAATTAATCTGGTATCTTGCCATTATGGGCTTCGTGGGCAGACATCAGTGCTTCAAATGTTCCTCTTTCACTGACTGTTAGGTAGTGTAATGATCGAAAGATTAATAAAGACCCAAAGAACACAATCATTCTAGTTAATTCAATTGCGATCTTTTACTTAAGTTACCAGGGCCATTATCGTGCTGTGTTTAGCTCAAAATCCTGATTGTATAGGGTGAAAGTTATGGGTGGGTTTGAAGTGTCTACAATTTAGATGATAATTGCAAAAAATGGGAGTCCCATAACTGGCTGGTAATTAGCTTGGTATTTGGTTTTGAGGGGTCCTTCATTCTTAGTTTGATCAGCATTAGTTCCAATTGTTCTACAAAGGTGACCTGGGTAAAAATGTATGTTATACATGTGAAACATTGTTGATGCAACGGTGGGACTGATTGATCTCTTTAATGGAGAGCATACAATAGCTGTCTGATTTTCAGAAGAGTGATTTTGTGTTACAGATTGGTGATTGTATGGTTTGAGGGGTGGTAGGTTAATTTGAGATAGGACAGAACAGGGGCATCATTATTGCTGATAAGTCATGTTCTGTAGATTAAGATGGCATGTTGACTTCGATTTTGTCACTTTTTTAGTGAGAAATGTCTGCATATTAATGCACAATTTTGAGAAATGTGTTAATAGAGGTTATTTGGAAATGCCCAACTTTGAGGTTGCCACCTATTTTTAATAGTCTTTTCAATGTATTCACAACCTCATCTTAATGGCAGAGGTTCCTACTGTAGGGCGTAAGAATACAATGGGCCTCATTACGAGGTTGGCGGTAAGGGATTACCGGCACCGGTAAGGGCACTGGTGCCGGTAATCCCTTACCGCCCTACTACAAGGTCCCTTAGTGGGTCCCTTCCTTAACGCCTGGTTTTACCAGGTGTTATGGAAGGGACCCGTTAAGGGACATCAGAGCTAATAACGGTACCGCAATTTGCGGTACCGCTATTAGCACCTTCCCCCTTCCCATTGAGCCATATGGGGGATGAAATGGGAATGGGGAATGGCTTTTTCAATGGGGACTTGCCGGTCCTGCAAAGGTCGGAATAGACCGGTAAGTCCCCAATGAACGGGACCGGACACGGTACCAGTATTGGAAGTAGTCCTGGCGCTAATAGCGCCATGACTACCTCCAACCTCGTAATGAGGCCCAATGAGTGGTGGTTGTAAAGACCGGAGGGGGGTGTAGGTACTTCTGCTCTCTTTATGGCAGAGGAGAGGACCTCAGCCAACATTCTCCATTATTGGTATGTGGTCGAGCAATCAAGGCCTAGCTTCTCAGGAGATGATGCAGGCTGGTGATGAAGTACAATGTAGTCCCCAAGCCCCCACAAAGGAATGTCCACACACTGTATTAGTTAAAACACAGTCTTTACATAATTAATGTTCATGGTTATGTTCAATATCACGATAACTCACTTTGTACTCGGTTATCTATAATGGCAAATATACAGTTCTATGTGGTACCACAATTACTATTAGATCTCTTTAAAGTGTATCAACTGTACATTTCAATGTCACACAAATCAGTTTGTAAAGGAAACCGACAATAGATATAAGAGGGAAGCAGGAAATTCCTTGGGGAATTGACGGCCCTTCTTGAGTGCCCTCCCTTTAAAGCAGGAGTCATAGGTCCTTAAACGTCTGACAGAGAACAGGGTGAACTGCGACGTTGAAGTGGCAGCTTTTTTCCTAGCGGTGCTCGTCAACGGGGAAGCGTAAACATCCTGCAAGGAAGAAGCATCTGGGGCACCTCGTGTCGATAGTTCAAGACCTCAACAAGATTGCTGTGGCCCAGCAAGGACGCTGAGTCGTCGGTGTCTTTGTGGTCTTTGGGTGGTGGGAAACCCACCGGTAGATGCTCCTCAGCACGTCGACGGCCTGGCCTTCTGCAGCGGGATAAGGCGGGTAGCGGTGCAGACGAGCTCGTCCCTGAATCAAAATTTCTTAAGAAACGGGAGCACTGTGGCTCCGGTCGGCGTTGGCCGTCGTCGACCGTGGCAGACACAGTCCGGGTGTTTCTCTTTGGGATTCCGTGGCAGTCCCCACCTCCGGTCGGCAGCCTGTCGTAGGTCTGTCTACCAGGGAGCTTTGGCAAAGATCAGCTGGTGCACGATGGTCCCTCGTAGCTCGGGAAGAGGGCGCCTTACCAGGTTCTCTCTGGGTCTGTCCATGGAGACACAGCAGCTTGCAGATTGATGAAGAAGGGCAAAAGCAATTCTTCGCTTTGAGCAGGGCCTCAAGGTTAAGCTGCAGTTTCACTCCAGTTACTCTTCATAGTTTAGACTTCAGCTTCTGAACACGAATTCTAGCAGTTAGAGCCCCCCAGATATACTAGTTGATCTCCCATTCATTCTGCTGGGTGACACTCAGGCAACCAATCGGTCAGAACGGCATTCATGCAGGCAGGCAGGCAGCCAATCAGGTGCATAGTGCATTCAGGCCATTTGCTTCTCTCCAGACACTCACAACAAGTTATGTTTATGGGGACAAGTACCCAGCCATTCAACACTCCACACTGCATTCATACCAGTTTCGGGCAGGGCTGTCTCAGTCATTGTGTCAAACACCAGATACTAGACATCCACAACACAGAATGCATATTCAACACACACTCCATTCACCCAGGTCCCACCCACAGGCCGTGCCCACAACATACAGTTGTTGGGAAGTTCCAGCCAGTCTGGTCGGCACTTCCCCACACTACCATATATGGAACTTCCACCCAACAGCCAGTCAGGGGGAAGGGACAGAGTCAGGGCTTCCCGGGACTTCGGGAAGATCAAGGTAATAGGTGATGGAAGGCAAGAGGCCACAGGGGCCATCTTGTCTCCATCAGGAATCTACCAATTCTAATGACAGGGCCTGGGCATCCCAAAATGGAGGACGCTCAGGGCACCAGTCAATTCAGCTCTCTGGGCCACTAGTACCCAAAAACATACACTAGGGACACAGGGTTGTACCCCCACCCATGGGTGCCATACGGATATCGCATGGGTCTGTTCACCAAAACCAAAAGAGAGAGCTGCACTGCCAGGAGTCCCACATGAACTCCTGTGCGGGAAACACGACAGAACACACGATAAAAGGCAGTAAAGGACATGGATAAGGGGGCCCTGTCATTCCGATGCATTTCCAGCATCACAGTGGTGTCAGAGGATGTGGGTTCCTTTTGGGTTGGGATCTGATCAGATCATCTAGAGGTTTTAGGTATTTTGGTGAGGAGGAAAAATCAATTCTGTGTGGTTATACAGATTTTTTACAGAGATATTATTTAGGAAACAAGCACTATGCCCAGAGCAGAGGTGTAAGTCGAGGAATTGAGTGGCATGTGACTAGGGCAGTTGATCAGTTGGTATAATTCTAACACATGTATCACATTGTGGACAAGATAAGTGAGAACATTGTTCGAGCCATCTAATCCATTTAAGTTACCCGTATTGAAGATTCTTTTTTAAGGTGATTTGCTTGGATTAGTCCATGCATTGTCTTTGTTCTTATTTTCTCATTTCTATGCAAAATCATTAACAACCTGTCAGAGAAAAAGTTAAGGAAACATGTCGGATCTAGTATTTAGGTGTAATATAGTCCAGTGTTTGGGCATGTGCTGTTTTTGTATGGTTCCTGTGATATTGTTGTAAGTACTGATCGGGAGTTTATGATTTGAAGAAAGCTCATTGAATGCACTTCAGTGAGTATCAGTCACTATGAACATTTCTCTGCAGGTACATAAGCAACCAGAGTAAGATATTTTGCTCTTAAAAAGAGATTTGAACATTTTTGTAAAGGAGTGGATGTCAAACATATTAAAAAATGTTGGCTGAGAGGTAATGATGAGCAAATTGGGTGCACTCCTGAGTTCACTCAGAGCCTATAATATGGCCATCAGATGGTGCTTAGGATCAGAATTAATGTATTCCATGTAGGGGATGTCAGGGTACCGCTAATAAACAGAGTAGCAGTGCCCGGTGTGGTTGCCACCCAGAAGCCACTTTCTTTCAAAAGTACCCATCATATCATATTCTGGCATAATAGCCTTTTCGACATTTCAGATTCCAAGTGGCTCACCTTAGGCCACCCCCTCCAGATGGAGATTGCTGTCGTTGTCATCTTTATTTTTTTACATTGTGTGTCCATGTTTTGCTGACTCTATCAGAGCAATTGTCTTGCTTACTAATTATAACATGGGCAGCTACAATTCGGATACAAGCAAGATATATGATTGATAATTCTAACTCATGTAGATTGCTGCTTCTGCCACTGCAATTGTCTGCTGACCCGGCTGCCAGGTAAACAAGTCCTTTTTTGATAATTGTGTGAGCAGAATAAGGTTCGCAGAGAGGGACTCTCCTGGCTGTTGGAAATAGCACCTCCTCCCTGACAGGGGTGGATGTTGATTGCTATATTGGGGCTGTTCCAGTGTTGCTCAGATCCTGTAGATTCTGAGGCTGTTCAACACTCTGCATGCTGCCTGAGGCCGGAAAGGGAACATGCTGTTCTAATCTTGAGGATGAGAGACTAATATCGAACAGGACCCTGTAAGGTGAATAACCATTCATACCGACATCCCAACCAGGCTGCAATGGGAAACTGCAGAGAAGGAGAGCAGAACCAGAAACGGTGGGTTAGACTTGGAATTAGGCATCTGATTCAAGATCAGCACTGAAAGCCCAATATGTTCGGTGGCTGTCAAGGTATGCACAAATTGTACGACCAATCACTGAGATTCATGTTGTCCAGTTCTGGGATGTGATAGGGCTTTTGTTAACTTGAAGCTGACTTTTGAAACAGAATTATGAAGCAGTAAAGTGGAGGGTCAATGCAGCACCGGGATGTCGCTCACACATGTCCTACGTCCTAATCTTCACTACTACATTGTCACTAAGCCAGCTTGTTGTTTTTTTCTTCTTAGAGACAAATGGCCTTGGTGCTGACCACCTGCCTGTTTAAAAAATAAAGACCGAAAGATATCATAACATAAGAGGCCATTTTTCTGAAAAATGTTAGCTAATGTTATGCTAATCACCTATATAAATAAAATCTACCTCCAGACTACTGTAAAGCTGGGTTTCTCAGTTTGGTACCAATTGGCTTTCATGACGGAGGTTGTTTTCCCTCCTTTCTCAAAGGTCCGAAAGGTCAGAAATAGAAAACATGTTAATTTATGTATTTAGATAATAGTTTGTAAAGACACATTTGCATGTGATAGAACAGCTTTGCAGTGCCAGGATATTATTTTGCATATCTGTCAGGTGCTAAATACACAAATATGTTGCATGTCATATCCAGACACATTTAAATCAGAAGAGCAAAACGGCATTGCCCTTTACATTAGTGTGCACATTGTTGTGCATGCAGAACAAACATGTCTTTGTACATTGCATGCACCAACATCGTAAATTTGAATGCAATACACCATATGCATTCACAGAAATGACATTTCTATCAATGACATGTTTTTCTACAAAGGTGACTGCATGTGTGTTGCATTGTCAATTTTCAAGCTGTAAACACGTGCGACTGAGTAGCTCAGTCTTGCAGCATTGCAGCCCTATGCATTTTAACTCTGCAACTAGCATCGCCTTCTTTTCTTATTATAAAAACAGTTTTCATGTTCTGTTGTATGAAATAATGATTTATCTTCTGCTGCATCTGATGGGTAGTGTGACCTTCAGCTACCTATTAACACATGCACTATTTTAGACACAGGCTGGAGAAAAAGAGACAACATGTGTTCTGTTCTGGTACAGAATGAGCGTGTGCATAATTTTAGTTAAATTCCTAAACAGATTCAAACTTATCACGTATAAACATTCCTGTATCTATACACAAGGAGAGAAAGATATGCCTCTTGTCACCACAAGATAAGAATTGCTATTCACTTTAAGCAAAATACTTTCACCATAACACCAATTATAATGGACCACAAATAGGGCATGTATAATGAAACGCTGACGAGTACTGTTTAGGAGGCCCCTTGAACAGGTGTTTCTAAATGCAATCTTTACATGAACAGAGCATATGTTTCTTCTAGAAGATCAAATGGGGATGCAAATAACATAGAGTTAGAAAGTGGTACACTTATGTCACTGTTTCATCCAGATGTTTTACAGAGGGGTGCAGCCATCACCTTTCAGGAAATAGTGTATAAGATTATTTAATGCAATTAAAATACCAGTAATTAAAGAAAATGATGTGAATGGGTTGTTTATTTCGATTATTTAAACCTTTCAAAGCTACAGGGTGATGAATGTTACATTTAAACATTGCTCCTTTTGGAAACCCATGTTTCTAAAGAAATATCAATATTGTGTAGAAATGTGCAGGAAATCAACACTGTACTTCAAAATGCAATATATATTGTGCATATCAAAAGAAATGGCATGTTTGACTGCTGTGTTAGGAGAAAAGTACACAACTAAGATATAGCCTGGGTTTCTATTTTTTGTGCCACTTGTGACGAATTGAGGGAGCGTGCCCCTTCACCCCAGGGGTTGCCTCCTGTGTGAGGCTAGGGAGGTGAGTCTGCTCTGCAACACCATACCTAGGTGTAGAGGCAAGCAGGACCTCACAGGGAGATTCTCCCCCTGTGGGGGCATTCACTCCCGTTTCTATGAGGAACTCTTTAAAGGTCACTCCAATATCACCTCGGCAGACATATTCTACCCAGGTCTGAATGAGGAAACAACATGGATGTGTTATTGCAGTGCAGAAACTGCCACTATCCCTTTAAATGTTAAACACCATTTTACTTGGAGAAGGAGGAATAAAAAGGAGGATAAGAGTCTGCTGGAAGAGAGAGAGAGAGATTACTGAGACAAGCCAGGTAAAGCCCACGGCTACGTCAGAACAGAGAGGGGAGGAGACGATAAACTCCAAAAGACCCGCAAGATTCGAATCAGCTGGGGAGCTGTAACTGAAGAGCAGATGGAGAGAGGGAGAAAGCAGCCAGAAGTGGTGTCGTGACCACAGAAAAACTATGGTGGACCAGAGATCCTTATAATAATGATGATACCACAAACTGGAAGAATCAGTGTGACGTACCAGTTTATGGAATACCGGAAAGCCATCTGAACTGAAGAGACAGAGGACAGGTAAATGAACGAAGGAACAATGTAGAGCAGGCAAAAACAGGAGCCAAACCCAAACGTCGAGACATCCCTGTGACATTCCCTTAAGTTGTAATTTAACAGGGATGCTGGAGACCTAGAGGGGGATGGCAAATCATAAGCAGCATTTTCACACTCGTCTCAGTGACATAAAGAGATGGAGGGTCATTATGAGTTGAGCAGTAAGAGATACCGGGCAGTAGTCTGACCACACGTCCTTTACGGGTCCCGCTAAGGGACCAGCGCGCTAATTACAGGCCTGCTATTAGCAGGCCCGTAATTACTGCCTTCCCCATTTCCCCATTCCCATTGAGCCCCATGGGGACTCAAATGGGAATGGGGAATAGCTGGTTGAATGGGGACTTACCGGGTCCTCCAGGGTTAGAAATACCCGGTAAGTCCCCATCCAACCAAACCGGTCCCAGACCCGGTATTGGAGGCAGCCATGGCGCTAATAGCACCATGGCTACCTCCAATCTCGGAATGACACCCTCGATAAGTGAATTAAAGGAGAATCATTTCAAAGGTGTTCATACATGTCTCAGTGAAAATAAGATGATTAGAGAATTAAAGGAGAATCATTACAAGGGTATTCATACTCGCACTCAGTGACGATAAAGAAGAGATAAGAGAATTCAGAGAGAATCATTATAAGATGATTCATACTTCTCTCAGTGATAACAAAGAGGTGATAAGAGAATTGCAAGAGAATCATTACAATAGTGTTAATAATTGGCTCAGTGACGATGAAAATGTGATACAAGGATTGAGAGATAATCATTACAAGAATGTTTATACTCATCTCAGTGAAGATAAAGAGGCAATAAGAGAATGGAAGGAGAATCACATTGGGCCTCATTACACGGTAGGTGGTAAGGGTTAACGGTCACCGTTGATGGTAACAGTGACCGTTAACCCTTACCACCTTACTACGAGGTCCCTTTGCGGGTTGGGGAATTTAATGCCTGCTTTTTGCAGGCGTTAAAATCCAACCCGCAAAAGGACCTCAGAGCTAATTACGGCACCGCAAAATTCTGGTGCCGTAATTAGCGCCTTCCCCATTCCCATAGAGCCCTATGGGGCAGAAATGGGAATGGGGAAGGGCAATGGTGGAAGGGGGATTTACCGCCCCTCCAACCTTGGAATGGGGTGGTAAATCCCCTTTCCACCAAGGCGGTGCCGGTATTTTACCAGCATGAGCTAATAGCGCCATGGGTCACCGCCTTCCGTGTAATGAGGCCCATTGTGTGTTAACGGCAGATATGATTTAAATTACCCCCCTGCCTGATACTAACATGTAAAGAGGTTGGTAAAGAATTATAGCGCCAGAAGTTGGGCAATGCACCTGGTCCAGATAGGGTACCCATAGATTTTTTTTCAGTAATGAGATCGCTGTTTGTGTCCCATATCTAACTAGTGTATGTAATGTTATTCTGAGCATGAATGTGGTAGCAGAGTTGTGGGCAAGAACAGAGCTGGTGCCGAGTCATAAAAAAGGCTCTAGAGATGAGCCATTGAATTACAGGCCTATTTCATTGTTGGACGCATGTCGAAAACATGTTTGCAAGGGCTCTGGTGGCCCTCTTGGAATTCTGGGCTAGCAGTGGAATGATCATTGATCAGCGTCAAGTGGGTTTTTTCTGAAGGACTGAGCACAGTTGACCAAAGTATTTGACTAAGTTTGGTGTGTGACAAGTACACAGTCCTGAGAAAGGTCACTGTGGACAGAGTTTTGTGCTCAGCTTTCAACATCATTGCCATGCAGCATCTCTGGGAGGTGCTGAGCGAGCAGGGCATTCCGGGTTCACTCTTGTCTGCAATCCAGAGTGTAAACACGGGCAACACTGCAGTGGTAAGAAGAGGCATCACATAAAATGGTATAATGGGGTACACCTTTACCGGGTCAAACCACAGCATTTTTGCAGCAATTTTTTGTAAAGGTGATATTTTTGCTGCGATTTTATTACTGCATACCATGGTAGAATGGAAACACAAGGGATTCAGATTGGACATGGATGAAAGGGTAATTGAGGGGTGAACAAGTGACATCAGATGATGACCTTGTGGTAAGGGTAATGCCAGAATGTGGCTGGTCACTGCAGTTTGAGAAGCTTATGGCAACACTGGCGAGGACTAGTGGAGCACTTGCCAGGTTCCCTGCAAAACATGGAAATGGGGCTATGCGTGTTTCACTTGAAGCATACAAAGCTCAGGCATGGCAAGCTGCAATGTACGAAGCAGAGCTGTGGGGCAGATGAATAGACATACACTGGCAGTAGTTGAAACATGTACTGGGACTGTCAATCTGCTCCCTGAGCATACCAGTATCCATGGAGGCTGGCATGTAGGAAATATAATCTATTTGCTAACTGTGCCAAGTCCTCTACTGGGTCCGGTTGTGGACTAACACAAATCTCCTCAAATACAGAGAAGCATTGCAGGATGTGTTATCTCAGCAAGGGGGCATGAACTTGAAGTTAGCATCCCATGTTAGGAGATGCCTGGGTGACTTGGGTCTCAGTGGTTATTGGAGTGACTCACATGTTATTACTACTGATTGTAAAACTAGGGCTAAAACCGCCACTTTAGCTAAGATAAAGCATGGTTCTTTGGTCAAAGCCTCATTACCCAAGTCCTTAGGACGTTATCTTGGTAGTAAGACCAAGGTGAGTTGTGAGCCTTACCTGGATTATATTAACCCTACATTTGAAAGGTTCCTGTATGTGAAATTTTGAATTGGGATGTTGCTTACAGCAGAACTGATGCATAGCTGGGACAATGACGTTTCACCTAAATGCATGCTTTGTAGGAATGGAACAGAGAATCTGAAGCATTTGATACTGTCCTGTTCAGCGATATTGCCCCGAGGAGGCATATCTTAAAACCTTTTTTTTAGGGGGCGTGGGTGTGGATCCATGGAAGGGGTGATGGCCCAAATTCAGCCGACACTCGGGCAGTGTTTGCAATAAGTCCATACCTGAAGTGGGTCAGGAGAATATGCATGAGAAAACAGTATGGATTGTACTAATAACCAATTCTGAACTTGTATTTTATTCTCATTATGATGGTTTACGTGTTTTATGTATTTTAAGAGGTGTGAAGGTTTGTGTGCTTTTATGATTTGCTTGTCGAAAATAAAGCTTATGAAATAAAATGAGAATTATTACCAGAGTGTTTATGTTTATCTCAATCAAGAGAAAGACACAATCCCAGTGCAAGAGAGAAAAGTGAAAGAGAAAGACTACACATGTATTCAGGCTCGGCACATTCCAAGTAAAGTAAAAAGGAAGAGGAGATGGCAAGAGAAACAGATACACTGAAACATATTTGCAAATAAAAGCATAATACAGAGAAAAATGTGAACTGTATACAAAAGAAAATAATTTGACAAAAGAGAATTTTTAGGGTTCTATAATCTTAATACAAAACCAACGGTGAAAGCCTTCAGAGAAAGGAAAACACTGTCAAGGGAGAAACTATCAATAATAGGACCAATGTGTTTGAAATGGAGAAGAAACCAATGCTTAATGAAATCTTGAGAGAATTGTATGAGCTGATCAGGGAAGTCACAGGATACTCTTGAAGATCAGCTGTTGAACAAAGGATTACTGGAGGAAAAACGTAGGAGAGGGAGTAATTTTCCTGCCTTTAGTTGACATTTTCACTGACGACTGATGAGCACTGTACCTAGTTTTATTAGGTAGGGAACTCTCCATAGAAGTAGGGAAAGGAAGTCATTTGCCTTTTCTTTAATAAAATAACATATTACAAATATCTTACAAGAGTCTTTGCCTTCTTGTGACCCGCCACACACTTTAAATGCAAAAATGTTCAAATGCAGTCTGTATCCTTTGAAGTCTAGTTCCCAAAAACTATTTTCAAATTTCAGTTCTCTGTTGCAATAAATACAAATTATCAATCAGTTACTAATCCGTTCATTTGGGCAGGAGAGACAGATGAGAATACAAAGGATAGGATGAAGTCTTAAATATGTAGGGAAATAGGCCCTATTTGACTTTCACAATTGTCCCTTGCAGTGTCTCATATGTTTATAGTCAGAGAAGTGATGTATCTGTTTATTAACTAAAGCAATTCTTCAAACAACAAGTTTCCAGACCTCAACTTTTAACCTGTGGCTAGGTAATAGATGACCAGACCATCTGTACATGTTTGTTTAATTGACTGGAGGCTAAACTAACCTTCTAAGTTACTAATTAGTTTATATGTGAACCCTTAATACACAGAAATAATAATAATAATAATAATAATAATAATAATAATAATAATAATAATAATAATACATTATGAAATTCAGATGTTTTATATAACTTTACCGAAAATAACTCACTTTTTCAGTCATAACTTTAGAGGATTTTTTTTTAAAAAGTATTAAATTCAGTGAAGCACTCTCATACTATATGAACAAAATGATGCATTATATATCTGAAGCATTAATATATTTGCATTGTTAAATAGCTTTCTCAAATAATGAGTGAAACATGTAGGATGTTTGTGAATTCAGAATTTTCTTCTAAATTGGAATTTGTGGCCTTAATGATGGAAGATGTACATAAGAAATGTTGTGCAGGAAAAACGGATTTGAGTGCAAATATGACCAAAACCATTCACTGCACATCACATAATATGTAGGGTCAATCAACATATAAAAGAGGCTAAATGGTAGTGTTAATATCTGACAACAACCAAAGAGGGGCCCGGTTGAATCAGGAAATGTTGCAACAAATGATGCTGCTTGGATGAAGCTTATCAGTTATTTAAGGTCAAACACCCAGAAAACAGAGAAGATTCTTGAGAAATCTGCAGACAAAGGGAGCTGTCCAAAGGAAACGTGCTGAGTGAGTGCTTGGTGGGATTCTACTGTGGATGTATCTGATAGGAATCAATACTCTGGCTCCACTCACCTAGTGAAAAGGAAAAGCAGTTCTGCAACTTTACGCTTCTTTTTTGCCAGGGCTCTGAGCCCTCCACCAACTTAAATGTCAGGCAGAATTCAAATGGAATTCTAATAAAGCCTGTTTCTCCATAGCAGCAGCGGTTTACCAAAAGACCATTCTCCAAGCTAAAAGATCTACCTATAATTCTCGAATAGACAATGTGCAATCCAACACCAGAGGGCTGTTCACCATCAGCTTGAATCACCTGTGTCCGCACCATCTAACTGTACACAGGACAGAACCTGGTGTGCTAATATCCAAAATGCCTAACTACTTAAAATTGAATTTCTCCCAAAAAAGATTGCCAGCAAAAAATTATCCCTGAGCCTTATGGCTCCTGTCGCCTCTCATATGGAGTTCCAAGCCACCTGACAAAACCTCTCCTCATTTAGACTCAATCCTATCTCTGAAACAGATATTATTCAGATCATTAAAGGGCTCAAACCCTCCCACTGCCAGGGTGATAAATGTCTGGCAGCAGTCATATGTGGAACCACTGGCACCTTTCTTTGCCACCCTCATCAACGCCTCATTCGCCTCATGCTCAGTTCCTACAAGCCTAAATAACACATGGATCCTTCCCTTACTAAACAAAGCTACTCTGGACCCCAACACCCCCCAACTACCACCCTATCACTACTGTACCCATCCTTCTAAAAATCCTGGACAGTGCATCTTACCTACAGATTCAGCAGTGCTTGGAAACCAACAACCCCCTGGGCCAACGCCAATATGTCTTCTACCCTGGCTATCGGACCGTAACTGCTCTGCTGGAGTTAAAGAATCAGTTGGATGAGATTAAAGCTGCTCCTGTTGCTGGATTTGTTGTCAGCCTTTGACCTTGTGGACCACCAAATCTTGTGCAGGCACCTAGCATCAGCAGCCCACTTCTCACGTGACAGCATCATCTGGATCTCGTCCTTCTTATCCGGGAGAACCATTTTTCTATTTTCTATTGCTATTTCATTTGTATTGCGCCAGTAACTCGCGAGTCTCGGGTGCAGAAACATGAACACACATGACACTATCATACGACACGGGACAGAACAAATAATGCAGCCAGATGTAAAATGAGGGTCAACTAGCTCAAAATAGGAGTCTTTACATGCTTCCTAAAGCTTAAGTAATTCACTTATTTTCTTATATTGATGGGTAGGTTGTTCCAAAGACCTGCAGTAACTATCGGGAAGGATTTGCCTAGGCCTAGCTCACGATTATCCTTCTCTACCTTCACTGTGTTTTGGTCGGCTGATCTAAGAGAGCGAGTGGGTACGTATGTGTGCATTTTGATTCCAAGTACACAGGAGCTTTGCCGTGAATGCAGCAATGTGCGATAGTCAGGGCATTGAATTGATATATACTCTCTATTCTGAGCCAATGTAATTCTCTCCTGAAATTGCTAATGTGATCACATTTGGATATGCGCTTAATAATCCTGACTGCGTTGTTTTGTATAATCTGGAAAGCTTTAATGCATTTATTGTTTGCTCCTACCTACAAGGCATTTCCGTAATCCAGCCGAGATACGATGGTTGTGCTATCCAGTGTAGCACAATTATCCTCTGAGAGATAGGGCCTGATGATTTTAAGGAGTCTAAGATAGTATCTGCAAGTTTTTGTTTGTTTATTGTGCCTGTGCTTCAGCTCCAAATGATGCTTCCATCATTATGCCGAGTGTTTTATTAACTTTTTTCAGGGACCTTATTCGTTGTGTTATCAATCTGAACACATCCAATTCAGATTCAGCCACTGCTCAATGCTGGAGTAGACATAAAGTAGATTTTCATTATCCTTCTTATGATCTCCACAAAGTTCAATCACTAACTGAGTATCGTCTGCATATTTCGTAAAGTAGAAGTTTAACTGCTCCAATACAAGGCAGAGACATCTAAGATACAAATTAAACAACAGGGGAGACATGCTATCTCCCTGGACAACCCCACAGAAGATTTAACTTTCTGATGAAAATTTGTCACCCCAGTGAACGCGAGATGTCCTATTCTTTAGAAATGGCATTTTCCACCCCTTAGGTGCCTTAGATCAGTTGGCTGTTTTACTTAGAGCCACTTCAAGAAGGTCATGGTCTAGAAGATTGAAGGCCACACTGAGATCCAATAAGACCAGGAGGCCTGCTTTCCCATTGTCCATAATACTGATCATCTTTGTCTGAAGGTCTAACATCGCCGTCTCAGTACTATGGGCCGGCCTAAAGCCCGACTGTTGGGGATGAAGAGATTCAGATGCTTCTACATGCGCCAGTAATTGTTGAGTGGTTATCCTATCCATAATTTTCAGAAGAAAATTACAGTTAGTAATTGGCCTGAGATTACTAGGGTTTCTGGGATCCAGGCCTGGTTTCTTAACCAGTGAAGTAACAGTAACCCTTTTTATGTCCAAAGGGACTATTTGGTCCCTAAAAGAAGTCTTAATAATTTTGGATAGTATAGGTGAGAAGAGATCAGAGTTGCACAAAATCATTTTTGATTTGGTAGAATATTTTCGGCGCAGGAAGTTGGCTTCATGGTAGCAAGTGTTTTTTTCATCTCCTCTGGCTTAGTATTGGAGGAGTTGAACATTGTAACTTTGTCAATGGCCTTTTCCCTAAGTAGATTTGAGTTTTTAGGTTTATCTAATTGGGATTTGGTTTTTAACTCTCTAGCAGCTTCCATTTTCGTGAAAAGTGCTTCTTATGTGTCCTCCTAATCTTGTTGGGACTGGATGAAAGAACCAGTAAAAAGATGAGAATGTTCTCCTCTAATTCTGAAGCCGCTCCAACCACTGTCACCTGTGGGGTACCACAAGGCTGGTGTGTCTCCCTGACTCTATATAACATATTCACTAAACCCCTTTTCAACCTGCTTGATGACGAAGGAATATCGTAAACAAACTATGCAGATGACATGCAGATACTTCTTCCCCTTACTGGAAACTATGCTATTGATTCCTACAACTGTCTCTCAGTCTACCATACGATTGAGGCTTGCATGGCTTACCACCTTCTCTGTCTTAATGATGAAAAGACATAAATGTTTTTGGTTGGCTACCACACCTCACTGAGTGAGCTCAACCAAGAGTACAAATCCTTCATCATTGATGGCATCACCATCCAGGTATCTAGAAATGTCAAACCTATGATTGTCTACCTGGATGCCACCCTGTCTCTCTCAAGGCAGGCTAATTCGATTGCATCCTCTGAAGCCCACACCTCCAAACTACTTAACGCGTGTGCATACCTTTCCTTACCTTCAAAAGCTACATCCCCATTGCCAGAGCACTCATACGCTCAAGATTAGACTACTGCAACACCTTATTTGCATGGACTTCTGTAAGCAACATCATTAAACTTCAAATTTTTAAAAATACAGCACTCATAGCAGTACTCAACATTCCAGAGCGTGAACACATCTCAGCTGATAGAAGAAGCGTACCCCGTCTACCCATCCGGGAGCGCATCACTTTCAAATCGCTAGCTATCTTGCACAAATTCCTTTCTAATACAGCACCTGCAAAAATTCAGCAAAGCACATTGTACCAGACCCACCCAATCCTTTTACTGTCACCTACTCACTACCCATAGATTCAGGTGAATGAGATCTGGTGGGACCAGCTTCCCGGCCATCGCCTCCAAGAACTGGAACATTCTCCCTTTGTCTTTAAAATCTGAACAATCATACTAGTTGTTCAGAAAAAATCTCAAAACATTACTCTTCTCCTCAACCCTGACACTCTGAGCCAACTGTGGGCCTCTTGGATTAACTGCATCTCATTTATCTGCTATAACCACTTGTAACAAACCTCTTGATATCACTTCAAACCCCATGCACTATGTAGTGTTTGTATTACCACCTACTTTGACCCCTCGTCACCAGCTCTATGTACCTTATGTAAGTCTCCTTTTGCCATGACTTTCTATAACCTGTGCCTTGATGCCTCTGTGTTTAGTGTGCGTAACAAAAGCACACAATAAATAAATAAATAAATCCCCTTTGGAAAGCCTTTTCCATGGGGATACTTTGCAAGACAGGGCCGGATTGCCTGAGGGGAATTTAGAAAACAAGGGATAGAATTTATCTGCAGAGATTGTGCAGAGCGGTATATGCTCGTGCCTGTAGTGCCTTTCAAAGGCAAGTCCAAAAGTGAGTATCACAATCTCTGTGCATTTAAATATATGTGCCATGAATTATTTAAAACCCCTAATAGCAAAAGGCTTTTAGGGGAATCCTTTATCAGTCAGGTCTCTGAATGGGTACTGGGCTCCAAGAGAAACTTTGTGGACCTATATTTGAAATAGTTATGCACTAGAATTCATATTGCACAGTGTACATTATATTTTCACTGTAGCCAATCACATTAATGCCCAGGTTTTCACACGTATAATTTGTGTCCAGTCTTGTAAAATGGTGTGCACCATCCCACAATTTGTAAGGGGTTGTTCAAGTTCCCAACCTGTCAAAAGCATAGTTTATATAAAAAGAGGAACCATGAGTAAATCTATTTCGTTAAAGTGAAGAAAGGAGGTTAATGTGCCTGCATTATTAACCAGAAAATAATGTTGATTTAAATATCCATTATCATTTTTTAACATAACACAGTGCATACGATGCTGCATTTGGCGGAATTTCAAATACCCAACAGAAACAAAGTGTTCACTCCTATCACATCGTTATTTTCGAATGCGTGCACAACACTTTAAATGAAGCTATATTTTGTGCTCTCCAAAAAGATAAGGTTCTATTTTAACGCCAAGCATGTAGAATAAATAGTCCAACATCACTCCTTGTATTTTGCCTACATTCTGAAACTAAAAACCAAAAACGGAACTATGGCCTCATTACGAGTCCGGCAGTAGCCCTGCCTGTAAAACCGGCAGGCTGACGCCATACTGGTGCATTTTTCTGGTGCCTGGTTTCACGGAAACACCGGGGGATTACCACCCAGGTGTTCCTGGAATTCAGGTGCCAGAAAAATGTCAATCCACAATCGGAGTGTGCCAATCCAGTAACAACAGTGCCGTTAGGCTTACCGGCACTGTTGTTACCGGACCGGCACACTCGTAATGAGGCCCTATTTCAGTGTAGAAATATCTTAAGAAAAATAAATGTATACGTGAATCCAATGTACATTGTACATTTGTAATGAACATATTTGATGTTCATAGCAAAAAGGTGATTGCCGACAAGAGGTAATAATTTGAATGTTTATCTTGGATATGAATACATATATGTATATTTTTAAAGAAAAGCTACTCAAATTGTATTCTGTACAAATGAACGTCACTGGCTAGTGCAAATAAATGTTAGCGCAAACATATCTGACATGTTGCGTTTATATTCTGTAGGCAAGCTGCCTGTGTTCATTTGTAATGGAATATTGAGGGTGATTTCCCCACCTATAATTTCTTTGATTTACTGTGTTCTTTTAAAGAGAATATTCAGATGTAAAACAGTTTCTTGTCTCTATATTTTGAGGTTGGTTTGTCATGGAATGAGGGCTCTGAGATCAAGTGATGCCTCAATGCACTTTGAATCTTCAGAATTGCATATGCAAAATAGATCAGATCACACTCCTAATTTTAAACCTAGTGTCTGGGTACTTGGTCTGTGTTTGTGTTATAAGGATACTTCACAAAGCCTCTTGTAGGCTAGAGGTATGCTCCTTTATTATAGTTACAAGAGGGGAACCCACTGGCTCCAACCACTCATACTACATGTATAGCCGCAGACCCTGCTAACGCAGGTTCCAATCCCCGCGGGGCCAAACTCAGCCTTTCATCCTTCCGAGGTCGATAAATGAGCACCACACACCGTGGGTAATAATAAGCAGCGCTCAGATACCTGAGGGTTCGTAGTGCTATATAAATGCCAAATTATTATTATTTTTTATTTTTACATGTCTGCAACTGTCTCAGTTGGAACATCAGTCACTTAACAGTCTCACATTCATACACATACATTCTCACATTCATGTACATACATTCTCACATTTTAACATTCTATTTGACCTCATGCATTCTAGACTAGCATGCATCCATCCATGCAGCAAAGCACCTCAGAAAAAAACGAATATCCTCACCAGACACACACATTACCAGTCACATTCATAGATCCAACTTCAAGCATCACATTGACATAAACATAAAGTAGGGATGTTTCTCACAGTAGCAGTGACTCATATAATTGATAATAAACATTATTTCTAGACATTCACACAGAAACCACAAACCAGAGGTTGCTCACAGCTCTAGAATGTTGCTGTTTTTGGGATGTTGTGGTAACTAGGAAATAGGAGTGCAGAACAACTTTGCCCACCCCACTTCTTTTCACTTTGACACTGGCTTCTTCTGAGCAAAGTACATACAGAACTGAGTTGTAAGACAATAATGGAAAATTCAGTTGAGATCAGTTAAACAAACAAGTCACAGCGTACACCTTTTATTAGCAAGTCTTTGTTTTGCTTCTGCTAACAAATATACTGTATCAGATAATTTAAAAAAAAGATCAATATTTTACAAAATGAAGTATTGTAATGAGTAAAATGTATCGGATGGAGGTTTAGAGCAACTGACCTGATCAAATGTATTCACAAAATAAGCTATTTAACAGGATTGTTTAATCCTGGTATGAGGAATTCGACCTTCTGCACGGGTTGTGTGGGCGCCCGGGCTTTTTTGTTTTTTTTGGAAATGAAAATTAATGATGGGAGATTAACCTCTGCAAATGTGTGAGGCCATTTCACACACATTTCCCTGCTCACTGCACAACAAACCCATAGTTGCATGTACTCCTGGAGGACATAACCTAAAGGGGCCATTCTCCCTTGTCATGTTCAGCTTGAATGTAACAGCCACTGGTACATCAAAAGCATCTCAGAAGGGGAAAGTGACACCTTCCTCCGGCCATGGTTAGCCTAATTAAAATATTAAAGGCTCCATAAGTCTGTCTCTCTATTTGTCACGCTCACCTGATTCCCACGGAGGCGCAGGTCTGGCTCCGAGTGCTGATGCTTCTTCAATGGTGAAGTGCAGGACTGTGATGATGGACAGGAAGGGCCCCTCTACTCTGGCTTTTCTGGCACGCAGGAATATTCCCCTGTGCGTGAAAAGGGAGTATTACCTACTGATGGAATAATGCTCAAGCCTCCCACTCCCTTCCAACCCTCCTCGATACCCTTCCACGATTCCCCGTGAAGTCGCACCTTAGGGTCTGGAAGGATGAGTTCTCCATCCTGCTTCTGATGCAGGGGCGCGTTGAAACCCAGTTACTTCACTGGATTGAGGTTTGATGGGAGTTCAAAATAAGCTTGACTATTCAGGTGAGGCGCTGTAAGAGTTCTGTTGCAAGTTCAAAAGTTCAAGCTTAATAAAAATGTTAATTTTCTTATTGCAGCAAGCGCTAATGCTTATGTCTTTTTCCCCTTAGGGGCCGGGGTTCGGAATGCCGGAGATATGGCGCCGACCCGAAGTGTAAGTTCTGGATGAGCGTTCAGGTAATGTCTTTGCATTCGCTCATTCAATGTCTTTGTCTTTTTTCCCCATTGGGGTCGGGGTCTGGAATGCCAGGAAGCGGCAGGACCCAAAATGAAATGGGAATGACCCAACAGGTAAGTCTTAGAAGGAAACTGAGCTTTTCCTATTTCCCTTCCTTCTCTCACCTTGTTTTCTTGTCTTTTCTCTCTAGGCTCTGGGAAGTGGGTGCGGATCCGGATGATCGCTGCTGAAGATGGAGGCGCCCAGGAAAGGTGGGTGAAATGCAGCGCTGCAGCGATCGAAGCGAAATGCATTTAAAATGATGTCTTCCCTTTCAGGATCGTCGGTGTGATGTCCCCGTGATGCAGCTTTAGCAGGTAAGGTCTTCTTTCTCTCTAATTCTCTCTTATCTCCCTTTGCAGGCGACCCAGGATGCTGACAGGCGTGGCTGAAGTCCAGATGCAGGAGCTGACACGGTGAGCGTCCAGCTGCGAGGAGCAGAACAACGCGAAGCGTGAGTTGCTGATCGGGCGTGGTTTAAATAGCTTTGGAAGAAGTTCCAGGCATGTATCCTTCCACCAATCAGGTATGTATCCTTCCCTGACCACACCCAGGTGGAAAGTAGTCCCACAGGTAAGGTAGTTCCATTCAGGCCTCAAGAGGGCCTGGATGTAGCAGCATGGTCTGCATCAGGTAAGTGCACATTAAAACACTTGAACACATGTCTAGCTTTATGAGCCTGGTGCCTAAGGCACCAGGACTGTGTCCAAAGGGCCCCAGCTTGGGCCCGCTGGCACTTCCCTGGGGGGAATGATGCCTGCCTCTGGGGTTGCTGGGTCGGACCTGGCTCCTTGGAGGTAGGCATCATGACACTATTGTCTAGTTCGGCTGGTGAAAGTGCATACTGACGAGAGTTAATTAAGGCAAAACTGTGGAAGGGGCTTGTTTGCAGAGTTGACAGCAGGGAGACAGGACTAACACCTCTTGGATATACAATGCGTCAATTCAAAGCTAGCTCCTACCTCTCTGTATGAAAGGCAGTGAATGGCATGTCTGGGTCTACTATTTACCGTAGGCAACCCCTGAAGAGAGTACCCTTTTCAGAGGTAACAAATATGTGATTTAAGGGAGACAGGATGTCTGTTCTCATCAAACTTCAAGTGAGATCTACACTTTTATCAAAGTCACAGAGGGCTCAGTTTACCAGAGAGACCCTTTGATCTACAACAGACAGGAATATGTTTGGGACTTAGGAGTACATGGTGTCACCCATTACCTTTCCTGTTGCAAAGCACTCTGGTCCTGACCTCACACATAACAGTTGATTGTTGGTGGGGACCCCAGATTGGTTCCTTAAGGTAGTATTAGCCTACACCAATCATTGGGGCCCATTTGTCTTTAAAAGAGGGATGATACCCTCACTTAGCAGAACATCTGATGTCTTTGAAAGGAGTAAGAAGAAGGACTCATTTGGACCCTGGGTGAAGATTCAGTCTGCCTTACATCTTCCAACAGTGAAGGAGGGCCATGAATTCCAAGAGGAAAGCAAGACCCCTGCCCTAGACATCTCCCAGGCAACAGAGTGAGATACTGGACTCAGAGGACCCCTCCAACATCTCCAGAAGCGGACCAGTCAGCACAGAGTGTGCCCTGTTAGGCTCTGCCAGCAAGCTTCCTAGGTGGGAAGTGCCAGAGAGTCTCTGAACAAAGGACAAGTCTGGTGCCTGCAAACACTCTCCTCATCTTCTGGCCATCTGCCGTAAAGGACGACACAAGCCCTGCGAAGAATCTAGGAGGAGTGCCACAACATGCATCAACCAACGTCCAACTTTTAAGGACATTTTCAAGGTAGTCGAGCCCTCAAACCGTGACCGGCTGCACCACTGACTGTTGTCATGCTGCAGTCACTAAAGCCATCCAAGACACCTCGACCAGCTTTCCAGATCCCCCAACCTGCCCAGAGACAATGATTCTTGACCCTGAGCCACCGTGTAGGACAGCCTGCAGCTGTCCATCCAGCCTCACTTGCCTGCCACCTGACACCCTCAGCTGTCTCCCGTCTTGAACTATGTCGCAGGAGCTGCAATGCATCCTGGAACTGACTTGATGCTGCCGAGCATCAAGATCATCTCAAGAACCAGGTACATTGTGGTTCAGTCCACCTGGTCATTCTCCAAAGGCCCTTAGTGGAATTTGTGGCCCTTGCTCCCTTGCTGCTGAAACCAAAAAACCTTGAACAGTTAGGACTGATTGCCTTACTGACTACCCTCATGTCAGTATCGAGAATGCATCCCTTTCCTTTGTGAAACTGTCTGTCATCTGTGTTCCTATACATGGTGGGTTGTATTTTGTAGTATGCAAGAATTGTCTGTTCTAATAATAATAAAGTTGATATTTTTATACAACCTTGACTGGACAGTCCCTTTGCTGAGTGGTTAATAATTGTATTTTCCCTGTGTTGCAACTAACCAACGATCCACGTCCTTGTGAAGGTAAGCCTGCCATTCCGTCGATGTCATCAAACATTGGACAAGGAGGTTTATAATTTACTTGTGTTCCGATCTGTTCAGATCCATTCTGGTCTATTAGACGTGTGAGGCTGATTGATGGTTTAAAAACTGATATTCATCCCTGGGCCACTGGTGCCCCGGAAGTTGATTTGTCACACCTGAAAAATGAAGTGGTTACTACTGATACATCTTTAGGAGGCGTGCAGTGTGACCAAAGCATCTTTTCCCTCTTTAGAGTTAAATGAGTTTGCAACAAGCCATGCACATGCTGCTTAGGATGTGGTCAGCTCTGAAGTCCATTTCTCCAATAATGACAATACAAAACGTATATGCTTATAGGGAACTGTCAATAAAGCAAAGGAAGCGGGCCCAAGACCCTCATTGAATTTGCTTCAGTGAAGTGCTATACCAATCTGAACGAAATGCATGTGATCATGCACAAGTCTCAGAAGGAAGAATAAAACCCATGGAGACAGGTTAAAAAATCAACCTCATGATGCTTGAGGCAGATGAGAGAAAACGAAAGCTGCACTGGCCTCCTGCGGCATCTGCTTTCACCAACTGAAAAGGGAACACGGAGCCATGCTCATGATAGAAGAAATGAAACAATGCTCAAATACAAGTTGTTGCTTCCTCAGGTGACAACTCCATAAAACTGAGAATGCATTATCAGTGGCGGTTAGTGAATTTTAATTTGATGGGTTGTATATGCTTTGCACAAATATGTCGGGTTTGGGGATTTTAGTTATATGTTACAGCACACTTTCTATGAAAAATTTGGACAGAACCCATAAAGTCTGTAATCAATTTTGGAGGGTAACTCTTGACAATAATCTAGATGCAAGTTACCAACAATATACAGCAGCATTTTCCAGTGCATTTACAGAATGGTTATGCCCATACATGTCCATGCTTGCTGCACTAATAGAAAAAAAGTACATACAAACTGATTGCACCACTGTAGCCACCACTGTAGGTCAGTCTCACCACATTGCATCACATCACATTTCTTTTACCATTGATGCCCAGTAATGTAAGAACTGCCATGAATAAACAGGTCCGCTTCAGCCATAGTAATAGCCATAGTAATAAAATATCTTCAGACTGGCTGCACAGATGTAGGCCAGTATGCCAAATGTAAGAACACATATTATGCTGGCTTTATCTTTGATGCCCAGTACACAATTCCATTAAAGACACTCTGGACATATGCTGTAAATTAACATGAAGATGAGTCCAGATTGGCTGCATAGTACCATTCACCAATGTAAGATGTAAAGATCCCCCATCTCCCACATCTGATCAGTCACGTTGTCTTTGCCCATTATTCCAGTAATATTAATATTACTGTAATAAAGAGCACAGACACTGTTATGTTGCTGTTGCTCATTACTCCAGTAATTGTATAAACATTACTGCAATAAAGAATATAGACAACGTGTAATTGCTCATCATTCCAGTGATATTTATATTACTTCATTAATGAACAAAGACAATGTTAAGTTGTCTTTGCCCATTATTCCAGTAATATTGAAAATATTATTGCAGTAGTGAGAATAGACAACGTATCTTTGCCCATCATTTCAGTAATTGATAATATTACTGCAATAATGAGCAAAAGCACTGCCACCTTGTCTTTGCCCATTATTCAAGTAGTAGTGTTACTACTACTAAAATACAGCCAAAGACAACATGTATCTTTTCCCATTCATGCAGTAATATTCAGAATGTTACTGGAATGGCGAATAAAGACAACATGAGTGGTCTATAACCCCCTCGCCACCCCTTCACTCAGTGATGAGTGACAAGGGAAGGGAATCTGTTCACTCGCCAGTCATGATCACACACACAGAAAACGAACTCACAAAGAGACACAATATTCTCCACCCACTCTCACACATAAATACATTCACAGAGCATTATAACACACACACACACATTCTCTAACACAGTGGGGGTCATTACGCGCATGGTGGTAGGGGGTTAACAGCACCGGTAAGGATTCCAGTGCCGTTAACCACCTACCGCTACATTCCGAGGTCCCTTAGCGAGTCCCACCAGGTACGGCTGGTTTTACTGGCCGCCCTTAGCGGGAACCGTTAAGGGACCATCGAGCTAATAATGAGCCCGCTATTTGCGGGCCCGTTCTTAGCTCCTTCCCCATTCCCATTGAGCCCTATGGGAGCTCAATGGGAATGGGGAATGGTATTCTAAATGGGGACTTACCGGGTCCACATAGGTCAGAATCTACCGGTAAATCCCCATTTCAACTACCAGGACCCGGACCCGAGTTTGGAGGCAGCCATGGTGCTATTAGCACCATGGCAACCTCCAAACTCGTAATGACCCCCACTGTCTCTCTCACACACACACTGGGCCTCATTACACGGAAGGCGGTAAGGGTTAACGGTCACCGGTAATGGTACCGGTGACCGTTAACCCTTCCCGCCTAATTACGAGGTCCCTTTGCGGGTTGGTACTTTAACGCCTGCTTTTTAGCATGCGTTAAAAACCAACCCGCAAAGGGACCAGGGTGCTAATTACGGTACCGCAATTTGCGGTACCGTAATTAGCACCTTCCCCATTCCCATTATGCCCTATGGGGCAAAAATGGGAATGGGGAAGGGCAAAGGGGGAAGAGGGAATTACCGCCCCGCCAACCTTGGAATAGGGCGGTAATTCCCCTTTCCTCCAAGGCGGTGCCGGTATTTTACCGGCATGGACCAAGTTGCTCATAGCACCTTGGTCCACCGCCTACCGTGTAATGAGGTCCACTGTCCCACACACATACATGCATGCACACAGAAATTCACTATTTCACTTACCTTGGGGCAGCAGCAATGAAATCTTCACCAAAAGACGCGAGACCAGCAGCAGGTCAAAGGTAAAGAGCTTTCCCCCTTTCTTCTTCCTGGTCTTTTTCAAGGCGGGGGTGGGATTAGCACTTTGACCCTGCCCCAAGCCTGAGACAGACATGGAGAGTGAGGGGTAAGTACGCATGTGTTTCCCTGCAGGGGCTGTATTTTCAGCACCCATGCACAGAAATAAATGCTGTGTTGACGTCGCCCTAATGTCTTTCATAGGACTGTACGTTGGACAGTGCATGGCTCTCTAAACATACATATGCTTTACGCAGTGCAAAAGCAAAAATGTTTTTTTTTAAAAGTTTACATATATGAAATGAGGCCCAGAGGGTCCATCAATTGAATGGGGGTGGGAGGGTTGGTTGGAGCTCGGATGCCCCCTATGGGCAAACCACCCATGTGCATTTTGATCTCTCTGGCAGGGCAGGAGCCATGAGTTAGTGGCAAAAGCACATTCTACAGCAGATAAACACATTCTGAGACTGTATCATGTCAAAGCGTATTTGCTCATCCGCATTAAGTGAACACTCTCAGATGCCAGCGAACGGGCAGCTTCCCTGGTCAAAATGAATAGACTCTCTTAAGAAAACTGTTTACATAATGCCTAGTATAAGCACTTATTAACCTACCTGAGTGTGTATTGGGCTTGAAAGATGTTAATTAGATAATGCGTGTAGACTGATTTGAAAAACCCAAGCAAATGCTTAAAGCTGCTTATTAACTGATTAATTGGCAAGTGCTTTGCAAGTAAATATTCATTAAGACCATACTGTTTTAGAATCCAATGAACATTGGATTACCTGTTTAATAAATGCTAATGAATACACAATCAGTGAACATTTTATACACGACCCACGCAATACTAAAACAAATATGTAAACTGCGCATAGGAGAGAAGCTTTTTTCACTGTTTATGAACTGTTATTTCAACATTTTCCTACTTAACAAGGGCTTGGGAAACATTAAGTAAGCATTTCTCTTTGTCTACGATTCAGCTCCCTCCTAAGCACCAATGGGAACGGTGATTGGCAACAAAATAATAGTTTTTCATTCTGCATGCTCAGAATGTAGTTCTACCTCCTTATGCATCTGCAGATGCGGACCACACACAGCACTGATATGATATGGCATTTGATATGATATGGCATTTGTAACGCGCCTATACACAAGTGTTTCAAGGCGCGACGAGGCAGGGAGGGGGGAACAAGGGTAAGACAGACAACGATCCTAATAGGCCAGGTGTCATTCAGATCGCGCAAGTGCAGGGGTAGGGGGAAGGGAGAAAGTGCATGGGGAAGGAGAGGGGGGGAAGTGCAGTACAAGGTAAGAAGAATAAAATAAAATAAATAAATAAAGAGTGCCAGCTGGTGGCAAGTGCAAGTGCTGGGAAGGGGGGGCTGTAGGGATACAGAGACAGTCTCGCAGTGCAGGGGTTGCCAGGGAGGCAGTGCAAGTGGAAAGTGGCTGGGCCTAGGACCGGGGTCGGTGAGAGTGGCCCAGTTGCAGATTCAGTGCAGTTTCAGCGAAGAATTAGCAGGGGAGTGGGAGAGAGAAAGCAGAAGCGAAGAGGAAGGTTTTGAGGTGCTTCCGGAACCGGAGATGGTTCTCCTCAAGTTTCAGGGAGACAGGAAGGCTGTTCCAGAGGGAGGCCCCTGCTGCGGAGAGAGATCTACCCCCAGCTCGTAGCTTCGAGAAGGGCTCGGGAAGGAAGATATTTAGGAAGAGAGAGTTGAAGGTATTTAGGCCCCAGGCCCCAGAAGGCCTTGTGGACAATGCAGAGGGTTTTGAACTTTATCCTCGCAGCCACTGGGAGCCAGTGTAGAGATTTCAGTCCTGGAGAGATACGGTCCCTGGGCTTGAGGCCAAGGACACGTCTCGCAGTTCTGTTCTGGATGAGTTGCAGAGGACGGAGAGTGGAGGCAGGAAGATTAAGATAGAGGCTGTTACAGTAGTCCAGCTTTGAGGAAACCAGGGCTTGGGAGACAGTGAGCTTCTGGGGGAAGGAGAGGATGGGAAGAATACCTCTGAGGAGGTGCAGTTGGTAGTGTGACTTCTGAGAGACATCAGATATATGAGGAGAGAAGGAGAGTGTGGAGTCGAAGATAACCCCGAGGTTTTTTGCCTTGCAGGTAGGAGCAGGAAGAGGGCCTAGAGAGGCCGGCCAGAGAGCTGCAGGGAAGGAGGGGGTGTGAGTGCCGATGATTAGAATCTCAGTCTTACTGGCATTAAGGCAGAGGTCATTGTGGCACACCATTCCTAGATAGCAGACAGACAGTCAGAGGTGAGGGAAGGAGAGGAGGAGGCCGAGGGTAGCCTGAAAATGATCTGGGTATCCTCCGCATAGCACTGAAAGTTGAGGCAGAGAGCGGCGATGCGGTGGGCAAGGAGTGCCAGATAATGGTTGAACAGCCAGGGGGAAAGATTAGATCCCTGGGGGACACCACAGGTGGAGAAAAAGATGTCAGAGAGGAAGGACCCCAGTTGGACCTGGGAGGGTCGATTGGAGAGGAAAGAGGTCAGCCACGCCAGAGCCTGACCAGTGATACCCAGGTTATCACGGAGACGGTTGAGCAGGATGGCATGGTTGACAGTGTCAAAGGCAGAAGAGAGATCGAGCAAGATGAGAACACACGGAGTGTTGGAGTCGAGATTCAAGAGCAGGTCCTCACGGATGTTCAGGAGAGCAGTTTCCGTGCTTCTGGCAGCTCTGAAGCCAGATTGATGGTCATGAAGACTTCCAACAGATTCAGCATGGAGGTTAAGCTGGGAGATGGCCAGTTTCTCCAGGAGCTTGCCCAGGAAGGGAGTGATGGAGATTGGGCGATAGTTAGCCGGGCACGAGGGGTCAGAAGAGGGTTTCTTAAGAAGAGGGTGCACAAGGGAGTGCTTAAGTGGGGATGGGAAGACTCCAGAGGCGAAGGAGTGGTTGCAAAAGTCAGCCAGGGCCAGAGCCAGGGAGTCGATGTGGTCCTTGATAGTTTCGGAGGAACAGGGGTGAACCTGTTTAGACGAGACTTTCATAGATCGGACTTGTCTGGAAACCTCGTCAGCAGAAAAAAGGGGAAAGGCAGAGAAGGAGGGAGGAGGGGTGGCTGCAGAAGGGTCAAAGGAAGAGCCGGGAAGAGAGGGAGGGAGGTGATAGGAGGAGAGTGAGGACAGGATGTCCTGAGTTTTTAGAGATGAAGTGAGAGGCCAGTGCAGAGGGCCTGAGAGGGGACAGGAGAGGTAGAGACAGCAGCAGGGGTGGCAAGCTCCTTGCAGATTTTAAAGAGTTCGGCCGAGTTGTTAGATGCCGGAACGGAGAGACGGTATTGCCTTTGGAGCAGGCGGCAGGCAAGTTTGTCAGAGGATGAACATGAGGCACGCCATTTCCTCTCTGCCACCCTGCACTTGCGTTTAAGGGTGATGAGATCCGAGTCATACCAGGAGTTAGATTTGGCTTTGGGCTTCAGGCGGATTCTCATGACAGGGGCAAGGATATCAAGAGTATCAGATATAGCAGAGTGGAGCAGGGAGAGGGCTGTGTCAGGGTGGGAGTCAGCCAAAGGGGGAGGTGGGGGCGAGAAGGTGGCAGCGAAAGCCTCAACTGACACGCGCTTCATGGGTTGGATGACCGAGAAGGTGGGTGGCAGTGATGAGGGTGGCTTTGCCTGTGGGGTAGGAAGGGTGAGGTGGGAGGATAGGAGAAAGTGATTACTCCAGGAGAGAGGAGTGGAGAGAGGGACGGAGAGGGGAAGGTCGGAAGAGATCAGAGCATCAAGAGTGTGCCCTGCAGAGAGAGTAGGTCCAGACGGGAGAATAGAGAGTGAGAGAGAGTCGCAGAGGTCACGAAAGAGTCCCGTGGGGGGACAGGAAGCATCCAAGTGGATGTTGAAGTCACCAAGAAAGAGGAGTTGAGTGGTAGAGGACAGGAGTGAGGAGGAGAGGTCAGCCCACTCAGAGAGGAAGGAGGAGATATGACCAGGTGGCCGATAGATAGTAGCCACGGTAAGGGAATGGCTAGGAGAGAGAGGGAGACGGCAGACAAGGCATTCAAAAGAGGAGTAGGTCTGCGTAGGAGTGACAGTGGCAGGAATCCACTCAGGGAAGATAAGGGCTACACCCCCCCCTGCACGGTTGGGTCTGGACACGGAGAGGATCTTGTAACGTCAGGTAGGAGTGTGTCAAAGCTGGTGACAGAGCTGGCCGTGAACCATGTCTCAGTGAGACCGAGGACGTCAAGGTCCAGTTCCTCAAGAAGGTGACACATATCAGAAGAATGCTTGATGGCAGAGCGAGAGTTAAGAGTGGCAATGTGGAGAAGGTTGCCATCCTTGAAGGACTTCCGGGGAGGGGTACAGATCAGAGGTACGCCCTGCGGAGGTGTAGAAGAGGGAGGTGAAGAAGGAGCACGAGAGGGGGCAGGGAGGGTGGGTAGAGGCAAGGTAGCTGAGGAAAGAGGAGGGGGGACAGCAGGAGAGGAAAGGAAGTTGATGAGACGAGGGAAGCGCCTATCAAAGAGGTGAAGGTTGGCCTGAGGACCTTGGACCAAGACGGTCCCATTAGCGTAGACATAAATGATGTCCCACTGCAGGCTTGCACAACTTCCTTCTCACGCATAGCAGCTTCATTCACTCGAGTATTATATATATATATATTGACTAAGCATTAGCCAATAGCAAGAAGCAAAGGGGATATCATCCCACTTTCATCAATTGACCACCAGAGCATGTGCCATACTTTTCAGCAAGGGGATGTATGGAAATGGGTCTCATTACAAGTTTGGCAGTAAATCCACTGATCTACCACCAGCATTGTTCACTGTTACCACTGCCCGGTCCCATGGCATTACCAGGGAATTGCAAGTGGGACATGGCAGCGTAAATCCTCATTTTGGGAGTTCATTGGACTCCATGGTTATTTTGTGGCAAATGTACCATGATCAGTGATTCCACACAGTAAATCAGAAGATTGTTGGCCTCGACGTGGAGAGTGTACCTCCTGCAGTGTGCTCCAGGTAAATCCACTTGTCAAACTCGGAATTCAGCAGTGCGGTAAAAGCAACAATAATCCAGTTACCATGTTGTAAAAGTGGCGATAATGTGGTTACTGTAAAAAAAATGTGGCTAATATAATTACTGACATTTTTTTACTGCACCACCAAACTCAGAATGAGATCCCTGTCTGCTGAAAGCATGTCAATTCAGCAATTGGAAAAGTACTATGAAACAAATGTGGATTCATTTTCCTTAGAAAGTTAGAAAGCGCATCGTTGAACTCTGTGACATAACGCAGTGCGCCTCTTTATTAATTGTAGTAGTTAGAAGACGTTGCAAAGATTTGTATCCCACGTCCAAGATCAGTAGAGGTCCCCCAGTCAGGAATCGGTACATTGAGCTGCTCGTGTCCTCACTGGAACTCCTCTCCTTGGGAATATATGCTGATCCAAAGTGAGAAACACAAAAGTCACTAAAAGCTTTTCGACCTCACAATGTTTTTCGAAAAAGAAAAATGACATGGTTAACGTTTCATTATTTCCAGCTTTGAATCGTTGTAAAAGTTAAAACAGATGAATATTGAATGATTTGAAAAATTTAGCCAGTTAAAATATTTAACGTAACTGCCAAAAACAAGCCATTAAATAATGAAGCGATTTTAGGTTTAAACCCAGTAAAATAATGCATTGCCTTTAAATCCAAGCAGCCTCTACCAACTAGAGTGCAGATGTGCCACTCATCTGGATCGAAGATTTGAGGGCTTGTATTAAATGCTGAGTTGGCAGTCTTCATTCAGAGGTGTGTAGCAACAAATGTAAACCATTTTATTTTATCATTCCCAATGAACATGCAGCCCATGCGAACATAACCTACAGCACTCAGTAACTGTAGATACAAAAACACATCCCTGCTCACTCGACTGACCGGCGATGTGCCCGATGCTTCCCACGTATTTAATTTTCGAGCGCACCTACACAGACAATTTATGAGCACTCGCGGCATTGCAATTTGCATGGCTTTCCAGATCCAGGGGGACTGGCAGGTCGCCTGCTGCAGTTCGGCAATTACAAGCAGCGACCCAGTGCAGCACCAAGAGAGAGGAAACAACGTTCACCATTTCGGCTACAAAAACATCAAATCTGGCTTAATGTAAGTAAGGAAGGGTGCCAAAATGTATCTTTTTTCGTCAACGCACTCCTACCGACCCCAGAGGCATCCTTCTCAGGCAGGAGTGAGCAGTATTGACGTTTTTTATTTCATACTTTTGGAAGCCATCAGTGTGATGAATTCCACATTGCCAAACGAGGGCGAAATGTCTATAGAGTAATACATGATATAATTCAAAGTTAATGGGCCTCATTATAGGTTTGCCGGTAGGGAACTAGGGTACTGGTAAGCTTGCCCATACCGTAGTTCCCGGACGGGCAAACTACGAGTTCTGCTCATGGGTGCCATTACGGCCGCCAGGTGTGACCTGCACCTGCGAGCAGAGCATGTCAGGAGCACCGGCACCATTGTGAACAGTGCCGGTGCATCCGACCTCCCGATTCCCATTGACCCCTAGGGGGCTCAAATGGGAACGGGGAGCATTGAATTCCGGCGCCCGTGAATGGGCAATTACTGGTTCCGGCAGGGCTGTAATGACCCGGTAATTGCCCATTGTGGGCGTCTGAAATGTTTGCAAGTTTGGCGACAGCCTGCCGATTTTACCGGCAAGTCTACTGCCAAACTTATAATGAGGCCCAATGTGAAGAAAAAACGAGGCTCAGTTTGCTGAAGTGTGAAGTAGCAAAGTAATAGTTACCAATGGTGATGGGCTAATGGTGTTTGGTTTATCATGCGTAGGTTGGTGCCACCACCACCCATTCTTTAGTCCTGCAAATCTCTTAACTCCACATATCTTTGTCGATCTTCATAATGCAAATGGGTTTGTGTTGAAGAATCTTTGAATGTGCACACAATTCCACCATGTTTAGATTCTTGAAAATGCAAAGATGTGATGCTTCCTGTCATCTTGCCCACTGCTTGTGTATGGGCTAAAGCCACTGCAACAAAACCCGGACCCGTGCACATGCACAGGTCTCCACATGTTGCACACTGATGGGCATGAATGTTATGCTGAAGTGTGATGAGAGCAAAATGGGGTATAAAAACATAATTTACAGAGAAATGCTGGAATATTGTTTTGGACACTGCCAGCACGAAAGTATGATTCACTTAGAAATGCTGGAATTTGTTTTGCACTATTAGCATAAAATCTCTCTAAAGGGAAATGTGAGTATATACTGCACACACCACAAACATGTTTTGCATTGAAATATTGGCATATCATGATAAGGCACTGAACAGGGAATATGAACATGTTGGTAAATTCTCATTACTGGCCTTTTAACCTAATTTGCATTCTGGACATTTTTTTTTTTACACTGGCAATGTTGGCATATATTGAACACATTCAGTTATAAGACATATTTTACAATGCAATGCTATTTTGCACATTTAACCCTTCTCTGGGAATAAGAAAGTGGTGCTGCAATGTTATATTTTGTTTCCAGGCCTCATGAGTTGCTTTGGGCGCAGATAAAATGAAAATGTGTTTTACAGGCATTTCTGGCATTTATTGTTGGGCACTGGCATCAATCATGATAATAGTCCTTTATAACAGGAAAGGTAAAGGGGTGAAAACCGGAACAAGGTATGCCCCAGAACTAAAATGGCTGAACTCTTCATTCAATTGAAAGAGCTCTGGGCTCAATCATGTGCCCATCTTCCTGTGTTTGTGTTCAAAGAGTTTCTCTGGTTAATGGCCTTCCCTGTGTTGATCCTGTTAAACTGTCAGGCCTCTCTTGAAGCTTCGGTGAGACCAGACCCTCTGGCTCCTGCAAACCACATTCTTGTACCTTATGAATGGGGTCCCGCAAGTGGGGTGGTCCACTGTAACCGACAGACCCAGACATGACAGTTGATTTGTCATTGATACTGAGGGCAGGAGCTGGCTTCAAGTTGGCACAGTTACACATGAAAGGTTGTTGGGTTTGCTGTCTTCTTTGTTATCCTCTGCACCCAGGCCACCTGGGGGCCTGTTGTAAGTACACTCTGTCGATATGTTAATCACTGCCACCAGCTGCTGTGCCAAACAAAAGAGCAGGGTGGTTCCATGGAGCCTTTGTCAGTTAATCAGGCTGTTAATGGCAGGGGGATGTTTGGCCTCCCCATTCCTGGGATGACATTGTTCCATTTGTGGCTGTCACAGTCCAACTAAATATGATAGTGACGGACTATGCCTGTAGGCGGTTTTCAGCCTGGAGTACTCAGGTCAATGCTTTTGTTGTGGTATGAGAATAGTAAAATGTGTGTGGCTTAGCGCCACACATTTTCCTGAGGCCGGTCTACCACCATTCCATTTATTTAAACATTTCAAAAATCCCAGGTGAGCGCATGGCCACCATGAGATGGTCGAATTCCTCACATATATGTTTCTAAATTCTTCTGAAATGTTTTCTGTAAAATGCACCATTTCAACCTTTCATTTGAAAAGCCAAACGCCACTGTTCCTATCATCATTTATACCCAGCATCACAGAATCATGTGCCATGCTGAGGTGTCATTATAGTGCTTTCTATCCACACAAGATCAAGCAAATGATGTGCATATGAACATGCTTTGGTGAGGAATAATTGTCCTAACGATAAGTGGGGTGCCAGGCACTTTTACTGACTATTAACAGTCAAATACTACCAACAAAAATAATGTGGTGGGTAAAATATGCACAACAAAATCAAGGAATCGCACATACACGTGGAACTAATGCTGATATGCAGAATTGGCTGCATGAGTCCTCTTCCTATCCTAAATCCTGGGTGGAAGCAAGTCCAAGCCACACAAAGGTAAGGGTCTGCACCAATCAGGGACCACTGTCGGTTTCACTCATGTCCCACCCTCAGACCTACAGGCACCTTGGATGTGGAGTGGGACCAGACGTCCCACCCCTTCCTGGATCACACACACAAAGGCATCACTAGCCAGTGAAATCAGCAGCTTTCCCGGGCAAGTGCATGACCTTAGATTGGATTTCCTGGCCTGAGAAATCAGGAAGAAGGCCAAACAACAATATGGCCACAGAACAAGCACAACATCATGTGGCACGGCCATTGAAGGGCAATAGCAACATTTAGTAGCCATATGCAGTACATTTCAATGGGCACACTAATAGTAAAAAGATATCTGCTGCCACCAGCATGTCTTCAGGAACATAAACAAGTAACCAAATATTTCTAGTGTAAAAGACTAGGGTGATACAAACGTATCCCCACTGTACTGGTTGGTATGATGCTGTGTGCACTGTTAAAAATGTACTGAAAAGGTAAAAGGTAAAAATGAAAAAAGTTAAACATAGTTTCTCTGTGCTGATGGTCTGAAGTACTCATCAGATTGCCCATACCAAAATGAGGAAAAAGCCAGGGAGTGGAGCTGAAAGCTTCACTTCCTGTAAAAAGTCAGGACAGGTTCAAAAACAAAAGCGAAACTTGTGGGTATCCATAGAATATTGAGGGAAAGTTGCCAAAAGATAAATCTTTCCTAACACCTGGCAAACCTAGTCTGTGGTGATGGATCATTGAAATTGTAGGCCAAAACATCTGGAGAGCCACATGTTGCTGACCCCTGCACTAGGTGGTCTAATTTAGGGATGACCCAGAAATATTACAGTCTATGATGTAGGTCCATGTCAGAAGACTTTCTTCAATAGAAGCCTATATGACCTTTCTCATGATTTTCTCCTACACGTGTTGCTTCTTTGCGATGCCCTGACAATTTTTTCCAGTAAGTTCCATCCATATCTATGTAGGCAAGTTGCAGTATATCCTTTGTACTGAATTTAGCTGATGTTTTTAGTATAGCCTCTGTATTGAATTTAACTGAACATCTGAGTACCGCCACCATATTGAATTTAGCTGACTTTTGAGCATTGCCACTATATTGAATTTAGCTGAATATTCAAGTATAGCCACTGTACTGAATTAACATAATTTGTGATTATAGTCACTGCATTGAATTTAGCTGAATGTTGAGCATATCCATTGTACTGAGTTTAGCTGCATTTTTTAGTATAGCCACTGTATTGAAATTAGGTGTTTTCTTTAGTATTGCCACTGTACTGAATTAGCCTAATTTGAGTATAACCACTGTATTGAAATTAGCTGAACTTTTGAGTATACTCACTGTATTGAATTTAGCTGAACATTTGAGTATAGCCACGGTATTGAATTTTGATGAAAATGTGAGCATAAGCACTGTACTGAATTAGCCTAATTTGAGTATAACCACCATATTGCATTTAGCAAAATCTTTCAGTATAGCCACTGTACTTAATTGACAGAATTTGGGAGTTTAGCCACTGCAGTGAACTTTTCTGAATTTTGAGTATATCCATTGTACTGAATATAGCTGCATGTTTGACTATAGCCACTCTACAGAATTAGCCTAATTTGATTATATCCATTGTACTGAATTAAGCTGCATGTTTTAATATAGCTACTGTATTAAATTAGCAGCATTTAGTACAGTAAATTAAGCATTTACTGTACTAGCATTTATTTAGCATTTAGCAGCAACCCGGTAAGATAACTCAGCGGGTTGAGCGCTCGCTGGTGCTATCTGAGCGTGATCTGCAGGTCGCAGGTTAGAATCCCGGCAAAACCAACTCAGCCTTTCATCCTTCTGAGGTCGATAAATGATTACCAATTTCGGTTGGGTGATATTGTATGTAAATATGTGCTCTGTAAAGCGCTTTGGTTTAAGGTGCTATATAAAAAACACATCATTATCATTTTGATTTGTTAGTATAGCCACTGTATTGAATTTAGTTTAATTTATTAGTATAGCCACTGGATTTAATTTAGCTGAACCTGAGTATATTCACTGTATTGAATGTAGCTGAACATTTGAGTATAGCCACTGTACTGGATTAGCCTAATGTGAGTATAACCACCATACTGAAATTAGCTGAACATTTGAGTATAGACACTACATTGAATTTAGCTGAACATTTTAGTATAGCCACTGTACTGAACTTTTCTGAACTTTTGATTATAGTCACTGCATTGAATTTAGCAAAATGTGGGTGCAGCTCTCCACAAAATCTACTAAAAACTCTCTGATATCCTGCATACTTAAACTAAAACACAAACAAAACACACTCTACCGCAACAGAAACCTAATACTGTGACAAACTGCACACATTACACAAAAGCTAACTTGAAACTAAAACAATTATACACAATTCACCCCATACACACTCATACACCAAACCCCACATAGCATTTACCAACTATAAACAAAACAGCACACAGTGACCAGTTTTTCCGAACTGAAGCTACTAACAGCACATCAAAGATCCCTTGTGCTTTTCCCTCTCAATCCCATTAAGTGAGCCATCCAAGCCCTCCTTCCTTTTCAGATCTGCCAAGGCACCTGAAGACCATGAAAACGGCAGTGGTGCGTGGTATAAATTACAAGAATATGACATTACGGAGCACATACCATCCTGCCCACACGTCTATCCACGCATTTATGGATAAGCAGTATCAGCAGAGCAGACTCGCGATAACAGCAGAACAAGCAACACAGAAAGGAGCTCTGATAGTATTACTACTGATATGAAGAGAAAATGACAAGAAAAAAAGCGTCTTTTTATTTGCTTGAATTACACATTTTAAATAAGTGAAGATTGCAAAAAGATATGTTTAAAATGTATTTCTACTCACCTTAACATACCCCATTGCTAACGGAAATGGCTTTGTTTCTCCCTAAAAAAATATTTGTACTCCCATCATTATCACCCACTTACCCTTGTATTAATATTGCACACGTTTAGAAACCATGTAAAGAGAGGGATAGGAGTGGGTCCTAATAAATGCATTTCAAATACAGCTCAATGCCATGTATATATATTAAATCTGTTCATGTGTTAATATGTATTACTGAACGGGTCCCCTTGCTGCGTGTTTGCTTTCGAAGGACATGTGTCTATAAGAAGACACGAGCAGAGGCCCTGCTGTTTCGAATTACCAAACACGCATCGAACAGATTCAATTATGGAGGGAAAGAACACTGGCCTTCTAGCACATTAATGCAAGACATAAGAGCTACTTGCAACGTGTGGCTGCCTTGCTCCTCTGCACTCCTGTAAAGTAGGCCTTTCACTTCCTACGCAAAAGCCAAAAGTAAACGAATTCTTTTCAGGCAGGAGCTGCAACCAGGCCTGTGCTGCTGGAGAGCTCCAAGTGCGGCGCAGCCCAGCTCCATGAAAACAAGGTTCGGAATATTGTGGCACGCAGGGGGTGTACCTGGCTACTTCTATTACACAAATATCGAATTGAAACATCGTTAAGGGCATCTCATCGAGCGATTGCCACTAACTCAGCCAACTGATCAGCATTGCTGAATTATATTGTAGTGCTGCATGTTCCCTGAGGGTTGACCTACGGTCCAGAGACCAATACATTGAACCAGCTGCATCACTTCTTGACAGACACAATCACATGTGTGCGATACATACCGCACACACTCCTTCACCATGGCTTGTGTCTCCAGCACTCTTGAATGATGAACATGGTGATGATAGTTTGAATTCTCACCTTTCAGCCGTTGACAAGGAGGCATTAGACATCCGGATTTGCACCGGCCACCTGGTGTTACACATGCAACCATGTGTCATTTTCTCACGTGGCGGTGCGACTGGCAGTTTGAGTAAGGTGGCGCACCATGAGCCAATTAAGAAGATCAAGAAACACCTGCATCGATCCAATAGCAGGTAGGATATTTATCGTAGTGTTTGCTTCCAATATCTTTAATCTAAAGGCATTTCCATGAATCGTTGGTTTGTGATATTTTACATAATACAAAGCAGGGTTTTAATTGGGCCAGGGCTAGCTAAAAGTCAGCCCTGGCAGTCTCTAAATCTTGCCCCTGGGCCAGGGCTCTCTGAACGGACCTCTGTCACCAAATGCCTTTAAAAATGAGTGTCAAATTTGCTCTTTGCCAGTAGATGTCACCTTCAGTAATGTTTTGAATCTCACCATCAGTTTTAGAAATGTGAAATTAGTAACTTTTCAATAAGGAAATTAAAGATAAGAGAATACAATGTAAAGTATGTTTTCAGGAGAGCCACATTGGTGTAAAATCACATTTGTCCCAATATCCCAATATCACTATACATTCAATTTAAAAGGCATGCTCACATATGAAACATGCACCTCAAAGCGTTTTTCAGCACAGCGAAAACGGGCTACTTGCACCTAATCTGCGTGCACAACTCTGTTGATTCATGGAATCGAATATGCAGCACTTCTCCTGGATTTGCGTGGATTTCACGCTGGACTGGCACACCTTTCCGAGCTGTCGAGGGCATTGCGCGAGACTCCGAGCCGAGGGTGAGCGTGACCTGTATGCGGAGGGCTGGTAAGGGGCAGAACACCAGAAATGGGGAATAACTTATGAAGGAGTGGGCGTTCCGAGGGACGGCCTGCAGGCAGTCCCTTGCAGGCCCATTATTGTGCGGTAAAAGACGTATTCATGGAATCGATCGTCCAATGTCTCGACTGGGAAATGCCCACACAAGTCCTTCATAGGGTCTGCCACCCGAAGGCTGGCATAGGTACACTTGCGCGTAGGATTTTCAGCACACAGTTGGGATCGCATTTCAGGGTGCATGCACTCAATCAGGGTTCCGATGTAACGTAGGGGTGCGGATAAGCTATATAGCAGGATGCAGGAAGTTTTTACATGGGTTCACACGCACATTTCCTGAGTTGTTGCCGAGTTGAGAATGTTCATATGCATTTTGTCGGGGTGCCGAATACAGTTATGGGGGACCCAGCACAGGCTCCTCGATTCACAGGCCTGCTTACAGGGGGCCCCATACATTGCTTGAAGGGTGCATGTATTCGAACCTGGGGGAGCGCGTAAAGGTAGTTTATCTGGCAGTTTCCTGCTTTGCATGTTAACGTGTCGGGGCGTTCTCGCCTCAACTTCCAAATATGGTTACTTTGTGCATACAATTCCATGAATACGCGGGGCACTCACTTTTTCTTCTGCGCACAGGCTTGTGCAGTGTCCTTCTTGACGCACAGCCCTTGCACAATTTATGCACGAAATTCCATGAATCGGCACCTCTCTTTACCAACTGCACTTGTAACTTGATTGCAAGACCTCTGATTCTTCACACCACGCCCCCGTGTCACTCCCACCTGCCACAAAGCGGTGACAAGGAGGTGTAGCTTGTTTTTAAATGGTGCTTCATTACAAACACATTTTAAGAGTATTTATTGTATGTTTTTTTTTAACTGAATTCAATGGTACTCATTTTGACCCTAGAAGGATAAAAGCTGAGGTGTCAACTTAATATGAAAACTATTAAGTACATGTTATACAGCTCAGAGAATGAGGCGATATTCAGCTGTAGAAAACTATATTGATCACGGAGACTAGTAAGTCTCTGTCATCCGCTGGCCATTTTCTACTGTATACATGTGTTGAAAGGCAAGTTTACAACTTGTATGGATACAAGGCAGGATAATCCATGTCCAATACCTGTGTCTTCTCTCAGTATTTTTTCAGTGCCGCACAGATGCCCTCCCCCCTCTCAACTAAACTTCCAAAGTCTCACTATTCCATGAGGAGACAGGCCGACCCCCAGCTGGGACCAGGTTATGTATCATTTGAGTCTGGGTCTGAACAATGAAAAAACAAACTGGTTAGAGTAGTACCCGGTTTATTGCTGTTGTAATAAGGAATGGGAAACATAGGATTTGCCCTATTACATATTACAGATATTTTGGCACTGTAACAAAAAAGACAAAGGGCCTGATCACGGGTTAGGCGGTAGACCTTATATTTATTTATTTATATTTGTAAAGCGAATGTCACAGGATCGGGGCATAGTAGCGCTAACAAGACGTATAACAT